>NC_069704.1:36089246-36431121 GCF_023699985.2 Odocoileus virginianus | reverse complement strand
TATAGTAATATTAATACCTCCTAGTACCTAACTAAGATGAGGTAACCTGAAGGACAGGGGGTTTCATGAGGGTAAAATAGGGCAGAGGAGATAATTTTGGAACTTGAAAAACATTTAAACAAGGCTGGTCTAGTCACGGTTTCATAATGGGAATGTTAGTCCAGTCAATTAGAAAACAAAGATGACAAGACACATTGTAGAGATGGATGGAGAAAAACCTAAGAGAATTAAGAAGATGGATATGGCACTGAGATGGTTGGATGGGTTTCAAAAATAAATGCAACTATTTGCAGCAACATGGGTGCAGCTAGAGATTGTCATTCTGAGTGAAGTCAGACAGAGAAAGAGAAATATCGTGTGATACTGCCTTTATGTGGAATCTAGAAAGGAATGACACAAATGAAGTTATAAAACAAAAAAAGCTCACAGACTTAGAGAATGAAATTATGGCTACCAGCAGGAAAGGGTGGGGAGGAGGGAGAGTTAGGGAGTTTGGGATCAACATGTATACACTACTATATTTAAAATGGATAACCAACAAGGACTTTCCTGGTGGTTCCGCTGGTAGAGAATCTGCCAGCAATGCGGGAGACCTGGGTTCGATCCCTGGGTGGGGAAGATCCCCTGGAGGAGGGCATGGCAACCCACTCCAGTATTCTTGCCTGGAGAATCCCCATGGACAGAGGAGCCTGGTGGGCTATAGTCCATGGGGTCACAAACAGTCGGATACAACTGAGCGACTAAGCACACAGCACAGCCAACGAGGACCTACTGTACTGTACTTGGGACTCTGGTCGATGTTACACAGCAGTCAGGATGGGTAGGAGTTTGGGGGGAAATGGATACATATTTATGTATGGCTGAGTTCCTTTATTGTCCACCTGAAACTTTCACAACATTGTTAATCAATTCTACTCTAATATGCAATAGAAAGTTGGAAAAAAAAAGTCAAAGGGAAACAGGTAAAATTATAATATGTCTCACTTACACTAAAATCCAAAATGTTGTTGTTTCAACCTGCAATTAATATAAAAATTACTAATGAGATTTTTAATCATACTAAGTCTTTGAAATGCAGTGTGTTCATACTCATGTTTTATTTAGTACAGTAAGCAAACAATAAACTATATATATATATATAAAGTAAAAAAAAAGGAAACTACTAACAACTGAGATTTTATTGTTTTACTATTTATGTACGTATATATGTATTTCTGGCCAAGTTGGATCTTAGTTACAGCACTCAGGTTTCTCTCTAGCTGTGTCTCTGGGGCTTAGCTGCCTCTCGTCATGTGGGATCTTGTTTCCCTGGCCAGGGATCGAACCTATGTCCACTGCATTGAAAGTCAGATTCTTAACCACTGGATCACCAGGGACATTCCCAAGAGTATGATAATTTTAAAACCAGGAAGGAAAGGATGATACAAATCTCTTAGGCAATGTCTGCACATCATTTTGCTCTTACTATTATTATAGCGTAGTGTTGTTTCTCTAGGTGTCTGATATGAAATGCCACAGAGAATGCCTAGCAGAGTCAAAAGGAGGTACAGGTATCTTGTTATCTGGGGTTTCCTGACTAATACCACGTGGTCCATGAAAGTGAACAAGGTCCCTCCTCTAACTCCCTCTAGCATTTTACATGACCCTGTCCTCCAATTATCATTCTTGGACTCTCTGCCAAGTCGCTGTGGTCGTTTCAAAAAATAACATCCAAATTTTAAAGCCTGTATCTATAGAACCTGCAGGGGTGGAAATTCTGCTATGTTCTCAAGCTTCCCCGCTCACTCACAAGGGACATGTTTAGTTTTCTTTGCTCTCCAGCTTGCCAAGTATCCACGGCACCTAACCACAAATGAAAAAGGCAATTCACTCTAATCAGATGCTCAACCCAACCAATTTTCCCAGGCAGCCTTGGAGCCATCACAGTGGCCTTCAAGTTCAGGGTCATGCCTTTTGGAAAATAGCATGTAGGGCTCAAAACCCTCACATTCTGTCAGCGTACATCATGCTCAAAGCCTTTGGAAAGAATCACAGCAAAGCCAGGCAACAAAAGAACTGTTCTTCCTTTTAATCCCAATCATTTATTCCTTCAAACAACACCGACCACTATTCACCTAACGAGGAGAGTTCCTATTAACTTGAGAAAGTTCCCCATTTATTTTGAAATTCCTTACAACTTGTATTTCTTCTCTTTCCCTCTCGACAGTGCTGTCTTTATTGCAGCACGTGGGCTCCTGGTTGCAGTGTGCAGGCTTTTCCGGGGATCAAATCCACATCTCCTGCATTGGCAGATGGATTTTTAACCACTGGACCACCAGGGAAGTCCTGACAGCTTGTATTCCTTCTCCTATTTCCTTCTTCATTCCTATTCTTTCAGCATCACTTCCACAAACATTTATTTGGAGGCCATCAAGTGCTAGATCCCGGAAAATGAGTGGTGGTGCAAAGATAAATAGAATATTTTGTGCCTTGAGGGCGTTTACCACCTATAATGGAAATAACAGAATGCAAAGATAAAATTAAAATATATGATAAACGCTGGGGCAATAAAGGTGTTCAAGGTAGAAACAGATGTTAGCTGCCCTGAGAGAGTCAGAGACACTGCACAAAGCTGGTGATATTATTTTGTTTTGTTGTTTGTTTTTTTGCTGAGCAGTTACCAAGTAATTTTTATTTTTTAATCTTTATTGGAATATAGTTGCTGTACAAAGTTTTGTATTTTTTAAATTATGAAAGTATGACAACATATTTACAGAAGACTTGGAAAGCACAGAACTAAGTTGTTATACAATGTTCTGCTAGTTTCTATTGTACAGCAAAGTGAATCTGTATTATGTGTCCACATATATCCTCTTTTTTGGGTTTCCTTCTGATTTAGCTCACCAGAAAACACTGAGGAGAGTTCCCTGTGCTATATACTAGGTTCTCATTAGTTACCTATTTTGTACATAGTATCAATGGGGCATACATGTCAATCCCAATCTTCCCACCCCATCCCTCTCCCCCCTCAGCATCTATACATTTGTTCTCTACACCTGTGTCTCTATTTCTGCTTTGTAAATAAGATTACCTGTTGGGCTTCCCAGGTGGCACTAGTGGTAAAGAATCCACCTGCCAATGTAGGAGACCAAGAAACGGGAGTTCAATCTCTGGGTCAGAAAGATCCTCTGGAGTAGGAAGTGGCAAACCACTCCAGTATTCTTGCCTGGAGAATATCATGAACAGAGGGGCCTGGTGGGCTAAGGTCCTTGGGGCTTCAAAGAGTTGGACATGACTGAGCAACTGAGCATCCAAATAAGATCATCTATACCAAACTGGTTATGTTTGGAGGAAAGTGGTTCTCTTGGAAGTGCTGATTTTATCTGCTCCCTCTCGCCTCTCTCCCACACTCATTGTGGATACCTTAGAGTGAAAGTTTCAGCTTTTGCTTGCTTCTTAGAGAAGCCATCTCATCCTTGTTCCTGCAGTACAGCCACTCCCAACTCCATTCTCGTCACAGATGCCTGAGCCACGGGCCAGATAAACAGGAGACAACAAAACAGAGAGGAGGAAGGAGCTGGGTGGTGGATCATGAGTCCTGGGCGAGAACAGCCTTGAAGCTAACAGCTGATTATGTTAAGTGGCTAGAATGCACTGGTGCACAGAGAGGGGCAGACCTGCAAAGCCAGGAGGTGCCCAAACGAGAGTCCAGAGAAGGGCCTCCCCTCCCACACAGGGCCCTCTGTCCTTCCAACAACTGAGTTCTGGATGCTGCCCTGTAAGATGGTTTTGTTTCACCTGGGCTTCTGGGAATGGGTTTCTGTTCTTTGCAACTGAACATTTTTTATTTACTTTCAAATACTTGAACCCTGACTTCTAACCTATACACTGAAGTGTTATATGTGTGCACTCAGTTGTGTCCAACTCTTTGTGACCCTTTGGACTATAGGCCACTAGGCTCCTCTGTCCATGGGATTCTCCAGGCAAGAATACTGGAGAGGGTTGCCATTCTTTCCTCCAGGTGATCTTCCCCATCCAGGGATCAAACCCGTATCTCTTACATCTCCTGCATTAGTAGGCAGATTCTTTACTGCTGTGCCACCTTGGGAACACATTGAACCTTTATGTACACTATAAGACTCCATAGTTTAAACACACACACACACACATACACACACACAAACACAAAACCAACAACATGTGACTGTGATGATGTGAGAGAAACAGGATGGACAAAAAGGGATACATCTGAAAGCACCATCAGTATAAAGTTGGGGGGAGTAGACTGGAGAAGGAAGATGGTACTGAATGAGGAAAAGATCCAGTCAGAAAATCATCATGTTTTTGAGCATTTAAATGGTCTTATGATGTGTGCAGTACCAGCAGAAAAAGCCAGGCTTTTCTCTGGCTCCTAGAGCTATGGGTAGTTTCCTTTTTCTTCTTCGTTTCTGTTGTCCAAATATTCTACAATGTGCATGCATTTTGTACTAAAAAAAAATCCATTCTTTTAAGAAAATAATCTTTCAGCCCTTTAAAAGAATAATGCCTCAGAGAATGTTATGTCAACTAAAATATCTTGATGCTCTAAGAGAACACAAAATAATTTTGCCCCCAAAAGGTCATTCCTGATTGGAAGCAGACAGCACAGTAAGGCGTAAGTTTGGGAATGAGAGCTGGAGCTTGAAGGGGAGGGAAATGGCCCCACATGGAGTAGGGGGTGCCGGGAGCTAGGACACCCCTCTTGCTGTGCCATTGCCTGGACTCTGAGAAGACTGTGGCTGTCTTCACTGGAGTTCATGTGGCCCTTGCTTCCCTTCCTAAAGATACACCAAGCTGTATCATACTCCTCCAGTCCAAAACCCTGGCTTCCTGCAGCCAGGAAGCCCAGGTCACAGCTATTTCTCTGCCCCACTCTCCTTTGGGGTATTTGTAGCGAGACACAGAAATGCTTCAGAAAATGACCCAAGTCTAGGGTGTCACTTTTCAGCCTTTTCGCTAGGGTCAAGTGTAGTATGCTTTCCATGTGGCTCAGTGGTAAAGAATGCGCCTGCTTATGTAGATGGCTCAGGAGATGCAGGTTCGATCCCTGGGTGGGGAAGATCCCCTAGAAGAGGAAATGGCAACCCACTCCAGTATTCTTGTCTGGAGAATCCCATGGACAGAGGAGCCTGGCGGGCTACAGTCCAGTCCATGGGGTCACAAAGAGTCAGACATAACTTAGAGACTAAACAACAGCCCACCTATATTGTCTAATCATTGAGGTGGTGCCTCTGAGTTTTAATGTCAGCATATTCAGTTCTCTAGAGAAACAGAACCAATAGGAGGGATATAGATACAGACAGATATAGGTATAGATACATATGTAAAAATTGTATATGTTATAATTGTTATAAGGAATTCGCTTACATGTTATGGAGGCTGAGAAGCCCCATGATCTGCCATCTGCAAGCTGGATGGATACACGAAGGCTGGGTGGTGGTGTAGTTCTGGTCTGCCTGAAGGTCTAGGAACCAGGAGAGCCTGTGATGTAAGTTCAGGTCCAAGGGCAGAGGAGATGGACGTTCCAGCTCAGTCAGGCAGATAGTGACTCCCTCCTCTCTCCACATTTTTGTTTTATTCAGATCCTCTACAGATTGGATGGTGCCCGCCCTCCTTAGGGAGGGCCATCTGCTCTTCTCAGTCTGTCATTCCTTATGCTCATCTCAGGACTTTCCTGGCAGTTCAGCGGTGAAGACTCCGCCTTCCAATGCAAGGGCTGTGGGTTCAAACCTGGTTGGGAAACCAAGATCCCACGTGCTTCGGGGCCAAAAACCAAAACATGAAACAGAAGCAATATTGTAAAAAATTCAATAAAGACTTTGAAAACAGTCCACATCAAAGAAAATCTTTTTTAAAAAAACAATTCTCATCTCCTCCAAAGACATCCTCATAGACACACCCATAATTAATGTTTAACCAATTATCTAGGCATCCCACAGACTAGAGAAGATGACGCATAAACTTAAGCATCACCAATGACTTTAATTAGTACTAGAATTAACAGTGAACAGTAAACAATTCCCAAGTGTAGATCTGGGACTCAGATCACATGTATCTTCCCAGGAGAGAAAGGTCAGAAAGACCAGAGGTAGTGGTGATGAACACAAATACTAACAAAACAGCAACAACAGTTAGCCTGTATTAAGTGCCAGTGCAGGTGACACAGGAGATAGGGGTTCGATCCCTGGGTAGAGAACATCCCCTAGAGGAGGAAATGGCAACCCACTCCAGTATTCTTGCCTGGAAAATCCCATGGACAGAGGAGCCTGGTGGGCTACAGTCCATGGGGTCACAAAGAGTCAGACACAGTACATGCACCGACCAGAGACTGGCCTCTGAGCTTTGTATGTTTTCTTGCTTTCCACTCATATGTTTCAGATCCAGGCTTATGACCTATTTTATACATGAAGACATTGATGCTGAGGGTGTTTAGTAAGTGACAGAGGATGGATTCAAACCCACAGCACCAAGTTTCTTTCCTTCTGAAGAAAGTGACCATCAAAGCTTTCAGGTGGAAAGGCGAGAAAGAAATCTGACATCTCAACAAAAAACCCCAATATTTGCTACATTTCAACTGAACTGACCAAAACAAGGAGACAAGTGATAGTTGATGTCCCCTTTGGAACTGAGAAGCTCTTGTCAGGATTCTTGATCTTGGAGGACAAGTGGCCTCAGGACTGTAAGCCCAGGGATGCAGGATCACCAAGTCAGGGCGTCCTCTCCCCTCCATCCTTCCTCTGACGGGAAGAGGCTGGCAGTACACTGTGTTAGCCAAATGTTTTCAAATGACTCAACATTTTAGGACCAAGGAGCTCTGTCTGTCTGGGAAGACCATAGCTGACCTTGTAGACCTTGTTTTTGTGAGGAAATTTGCTCCATATGGTTCTAGCTCCTAGCAAGTGGCTCATCCATTGACACTCCAAAAGCAAAGGGGCAGCCAAGCCTTGAACCAACGTCTGAGGAACTGTTTTACATTTGCTGTCTCGTTTAATCAGGAGCCCAGGCTCACCAACCACGTAGAGACTCCAGTTCATGCAGAGCAAATTCAAGGGAAAAGGTTTTGTCTCTCTTGGACATTTCTTACATGGTTTTATTTATTCCAGTGGACAGAGGAGAGCTTCAGTTTTCCTTTTTCTCTTTACATTTGAAAGATCTCCCACTTATTGAGTGCCAACTATGTGCCAAGCATGTTTTAAAAAATAACTTGAGGGACTTCTCTGGCAGTCCAGTGGTTAAGACTCTGTACTTTCTTCTGCAGGAGGCTTGGGTTTGATCCCTGATCAGGAACTATGAACCCTATGCCACACAATGTGGCCAAAATTTTTCTCAATTCAATTCAATTAAATTAAAAATAATTTGATTTTGTGATATTAGAAGACGACAGTTCAGTTCAGTTGCTCAGTCGTGTCCGACTCTTTGCGACCCCATGAATCACAGCACACCAGGCCTCCCTGTCCATCAAAAACTCCCAGAGTTTACTCAAACTCATGCCCATCGAGTCGGTGATGCCATCCAGCCATCTCATCCTCTGTCGCCCCCTTCTCCTCCTGCCCCCAATCCCTCCCAGCACCAGGGTTTTTTCCAATGAGTCAACTCTTCGCACGAGGTAGCCAAAGTATTGGAGTTTCAGCTTCAGCATCAGTCCGACCAATGAACACCCAGGACTGATCTCCTTTAGGATGGACTGGTTGGACCTCCTTGCAGTCCAAGGGACTCTCAAGAGTCTTCTCCAACACCACAGTTCAAAAGCATCAATTCTTCGGCGCTCAGCTTTCTTCACAGTCCAACTCTCATATCCATACATGACCACTGGAAAAACCACAGCCTTGACCAGATGTACCTTTGTTGGCAAGGTAATGTCTCTGCTTTTTAATATGCTATGTAGGTTGGTCATAACTTTCCTTCCAAGGAGTAAGCGTCTTTTAATTTCATGGCTGCAGTCACCATCTGCAGTGATTTTGGAGCCCAAAAAAATGAAGTCTGACACTGTTTCCACTGTCTCCCCATCTATTTCCCACAAGGTGACGGGACCAGATGCCATGATCTTAGTCTTCTGAATGTTAAGCTTTAAGGCAACTTTTTCACTCTCCTCTTTCACTTTCATCAAGAGACTCTTTAGTTCTTCTTCACTTTCTGCCATAAGGGTGGTGTCGTCTGCATATCTGAGGTTGTTGATATTTCTCCCAGCAATCTTGATTCCAGCTTGTGCTTCTTCCAGCCCAGCGTTTCTCATGATGTACTCTGCACAAAAGTAAAATAATCAGGGTGACAATATACAGCCATGATGTACTCCTTTTCCTATTTGGAGCCAGTCTGTTGGTCCATGTCCAGTTCTAACTGTTGCTTCCTGACCTGCATACAGGTTTCTCAAGAGGCAGGTCAGGTGGCCTGGTATTCCCATCTCCTTCAGAATTTTCCACAGTTTATTGTGATCCACACAGTCGAAGGTTTGGCATAATCAATAAAGCAGAAATAGATGTTTTTCTGGAACTCTCTTGCTTTTTCAATGATCCAGTGGATATTGGCAATTTGATTTCTGGTTCCTCTGCCTTTTCTAAAACCAGCTTGAACATCTGGAAGTTCATGGTTCATGTATTGCTGAAGCCTGGCTTGGAGAATTTTGAGCATTACTTTACTAGCGTGTGAGATGAGTGCAGTTGTGCGGTAGTTTGAGCATTCTTTGGGATTGCCTTTCTTTGGGATTGGAACGAAAACTGACCTTTTCCATTCCTGTGGCCACTGCTGAGTTTTCCAAATTTGCTGGCATATTGAGTGCAGCACTTCCACAGCATTATCTTTTAGGATTTGAAATAGCTCAACTGGAATTCCATCATATCCACTAGCTTTGTTTGTAGTGATGCTTTCTAAGGCCCACTTGACTTCACATTACAAGATGTCTGGCTCTAGGTGAGTAATCACACCATTGTGATTATCTGGGTCATGAAGATCTTTTTTGTACAGTTCTTCTGTGTATTCTTGCCACCTTTTCTTAATATCTTCTGCTTCTGTTAGGTCCCTACCATTTCTGTCCTTTATTGAGCCCATTTTTGCATGAAATATTCCCTTGATATCGCTAATTTTCTTAAAGAGATCTCTAGTCTTTCCTGTTCTGTTGTTTTCCTCTATTTCTTTGCATTGATTGCTGAGGAAGGCTTTCCTATCTCTCCTGGCTATTCTTTGAAACTCTGCATTCAAATGGGAATATCTTTCCTTTTCTCCTTTGCTTTTTGCTTCTCCTCTTTTCACAGCTATTTGTAAGGCCTCCTCAGACAACCATTTTGCCTTTTTGCATTTCTTTTCCATGGGGATGGTCTTGATCCCTGTCTCCTGTACAATGTCACGAACCTCCATCCATAGTTCATCAGGCTCTCTGTCTATAAGATATAGTCCCTTAAATCTATTTCTCACTTTCGCTGTATATTCATAAGGGATTTGATTTAGGTCATACCTGAATGGTCTAGTGGTTATCCCTACTCTCTTCAGTTTAAGTCTGAATTTGGCAATAAGGAGTTCACGATCTGAGCCACAGTCAGCTCCAGGTCTTGTTTTTGCTGACTGTATAGAGCTTCTCCATCTTTGGCTGCAAAGGATATAATCAATCTGATTTCGGTGTTGGCCATCTGGTGATGTCCATGTGTCGAGTCTTCTCTTGTGTTGTTGGAAGAGGGTGTTTGCTATGACCAGTGCATTCTCTTGGCAAAACTCTATTAGCCTTTGCCCTGCTTCATTCCATACTGCAAGACCAAATTTGCCTGTAACTCCAGTTGTTTCTTGACTTCCTACTTTTGCATTCCAGACCCCTATAATGAAAAGGACATCTTATTTGGGTGTTATTTCTAAAAGACCTTGTAGGTCTTCATAGAACCGTTCAACTTCGGCTTCTTCAGCATTACTGGTTGGGGCATAGGCTTGGATTACCGTGATATTGAATGGTTTGCCTTGGAAATGAAAAGAGATCATTCTGTCATTTTTGAGACTTCATCCAAGTACTGCATTTTGGACACTTTTGTTGATCATGATGGCTACTCCATTTCTTCTAAGGGATTCCTGCCCACAGTAGTAGATAGAATGGTCATCTGAATTAAATTCACCCATTTGAGTCCATTTTAGTTTGCCGATTCCTAGAATGTCGACATTCACTGTTGCCATCTCCTGTTTGACCACTTCCAATTTGTCATGATTCATGGACCTAACATTCCAGGTTCCTATGCAATATTGCTCTTTACAACATCAGACCTTGCTTCTATCACCAGTCCCATCCACAACTGGGTGTTGTTTTTGCTTTGGTTCCATCCCTTCATTCTTTCTGGAGTTATTTCTCCACTGATCTCCAGTAGCATATTGGGCACCTACCGACCTGGGGAGTTTCTCTTTCAGTATCCTATCATTTTGCCTTCTCATACTGTTCATGAGGTTCTCAAGGCAACAATACTAAAGTGGTTTGCCATTCCCTTCTCCAGTGGACCACATTCTGTCAGACCTCTCCACAAAGACCCAACCATCTTGGGTGGCCCCACATGGCATGGCTTAGTTTCATTGAGTTAGATAAGACTGTGGTCCTGTGATCAAGTTGGCTAGTTTTCTGTGATTATGGTTTTAGTGTGTCTGCCCTCTGATGCCCTCTCACAACACCTACCATTTTCTTGGGTTTCTCTTACCTTGGATGTGGGGTATCTCTTCACGGCTGCTCCAGCAAAGTGCAGCTGCTGCTCCTTACCTTGGACGAGGGGTATCTTCTCACAGCCAGCCCTCCTGACCTTGAACGTGGAGTAGCTCCTATGACACGTAGCTTTTTTTTCCTTAAAAAAAAAAAAAAAAAAAAAAAAAAAAAACTCAACATGCAGAAAAGAGAGGAGAAATCCTACCGCCCAGAGATAACCATTGGATCTATCCTTCAAAATCTACTCTCTGTACCTTTGTGCTGTGTGCTGTACTTAGTAGCTTCAGTCATGTCCAACCTTTCACCACCCCACGGACTGTAGCCCACCAGGTTCCTACATCCATGAGATTTCCTCTGCAAGAATAGGGAGTGGGTAGCTGTGTCCTCCTCCAGGGGGTCTCTCCAACCCAGGGATCAAACCCACATCTCACTGTGTCTCCTGCATTGGCAGGTGGTTTCTTTACCACTAGTGCCGCCTGTGAGGCCCACTGTACCGCTAGCTTCTTTTAAGGAGATTCTAGTTACAGCTTCATATTTTCCAAATGTCAACTTTACCTTTGGGACAGACTTTATTCCTTCAGAAAGATCTACCAAATCAGAACTCAGACAAGGTCAACACAAGTGTATTTGAAGCAGAAAAACAGCTGGGCCCCTTCCACATGCGGCAGCTCTTCGATGTACTTTACCTTTTATGATCAGCAGCATCTGCATGGTTAGGAAGATTTTCAACATCACCCTTCAAGTCACTAAAAGCTTCTTCAGAGCTTTTTCATCTTCCCAAACTGAATCATTATTCCCATGAAACAGAACCTTCTCACACCCTGCACCATTATAGCCACCATTCTCCCTTCTGTTTCTATAAATATTGCTACTCTGGGTGCCTCATATAAGTAGACTCATAGAGTATTTTTTTTTTTTTTTTTGTAACTGACATCTCACTTAGTTTAACATTTTCTTTCAGATATATGCCCAGAAGTGGAATTGCTGGATCATGTGGTAGTACCACTAAAATTTTTTTTTTCTAAAAAAAAAGCATTCTGTTTTAAATATATATATATGACATTGAAGAACTATAGCCTCTTGTGTGTTTACTTACAGCATAACTTCTTTGCCACGAGAGCTTGCCTATCAACAACATAGTGAACTAATTTACAAGGGAGAGGCCATCTTTGTATACTTCACTTGAAATTGTTTCTTGACCACACTTCCAATAGTCACTCCATCAGTGGTAACACTTGTATAATTTCCCCATAAAACATTATATTTGTTAAAAACTTACTTAATCCTGAAAATATATCATCTTTCAAATATTCCTAATGAAAGAAATATTTCATGTCTTTCATTACTAAAGCAGAATATAGAACATTCTATGATTAATGACAATATAACTTCCTAAAATGTGTGATTTGTTTTCATACTCGTTTCTTCAAATCTTTGGTAATATTCCTTCACATGGTTTACACCAGTATCTTCAGTAAAATAGGTATATTTTACTTTCTCACTTATTTTTTCAATTAATATTTTAGCTATTTTAATATTTCAGAAAAAATATCATATGATTTTTGCTTTTATTAACATCAAAAAACCTCAGAAGAGGATGCTAAATATCTAGAAGCATGCTTAGCATAGTTCTGTGATGTCTCAGATTGAATATTATATGACTTTAAACATCACTGAAAACATTGCAAAGACTTGTCTTCATATCTGTGATTAAAAAAAAATTTTTATCCATAAATGTCTTGATAATGATGATAGTTTCATATTTATTAGCTAATACTAAAGGCATAATGGTCTTCCTTGGTGGGTCAGACAGTAAAGAAAATGCCTGCAGTGTGGGAGACCTGGGTTCAATGGCTGGGTTGGGAAGATCCCCTGGAGGAGGGCATGGCAACCCACTCCAGTATTCTTGCCTGAATAGAACAAAATTCATCACTAGAAATTATATGGGTGATAATGAACAAGTTTATCACTGATAGAATTTTAAATAGTCTTCCTGAGGGTCACTGTTTTTAGTCATGTGACTTTAAGAAAAAAAGAGCCAAACCAGGAATAAGAGCAGAGTCAGTTCTGCCATTTTGTTACTCACTTGTGCTAACATTACTACTATTACATGTAATTCACATTTTCTTTGCAGGAATATTTTAAACCCATTATCTTGGGAAGATTGGCTTACAAAAAACCCGATGTCATCAACCACATATCCACTAAATTAGGCATATGTAAACCACAATGTTGTCAGATGCTGGAAATGAATGACCTAGTTAATACACCTCCATGAACCTCCTGTGCTATAAAACTCCTGCTGTTCTCTTATTTACGGAGGTGACAAGGATCATCTGACATATAGCACAAATGAGGGCAAGGCTTGTTACTATATAGTAAATATTAATAAATCTTTATTTTCAAGTATCTTAAGAGATTTTGTCTTTATGATAGTTTTAGATAGTTTAGATTTAAAGAAAAGTTCAGAAGATAAAATAGAGAAGTCTCAGAATTCTCATATGCCACACGTGGTTTCCTCTGTTCTTAACATCATACACTTGTATGGTACATTTGTTATAATTAATGGACCAAATTAATCGATTGTTATTGACTAGCTTAACTTCTTTTTAAATTTTTAAACAAAATAGAAATAAAGTTCCAGCATTTTCTGCCTGTGTCCTGATGGATTTTCTTACTTACTGCTGATGTAACATTGTTGTTATTGCTCAGTAGCTAAGTCTTGTCCGCCTCTTTGCCACCCTGAGACTGCAGCACATCAGGCTCCTCTGTCCTTTACTATCTCCCAGAGTTTGCTCAGATTCATGTCCATAGAGTCAGTGACACTATCTAACCATCTCATCCTATGCCACCCTCTCCTTTTGCCTTCAATCTTACCCAGCACTAGGGTCTTTTCCAAACAGTCAGCTCTTTGCATCAAGCTGATGTAATACCCAGAAGGTACAGCTCCCAGAATGCACTGCTACTAAGCTTCTTCTCACTCCTCACCTGCGGTTGATGCATCATCCCCAGTCACTTGCCTCACTTACTATTTCCTCACATCTTCCCCTATTCCTCTCCAATAGTTTCTGCGGTTTTCCGTCTTTACCTGAATGTAGAAAGATGGTAGATTGGGGACAGGCAGAGATGAGAAACAAAACTCTTGGTAACTCCCAGAGAAGGACACTTGGGGTAAAGAACACTTTATATTTCAGTTGGTCTGAGCATGGGTCTGTGAGCCAGGGCTGCAGACCATCTTCATCTCTGTGTTTTGGAGGTCATCTAATTTGTGAGCCAATCCTGGGTGCCCTGTGAGTTAAAGCATGGTGGATTATTCTCCGTCCTGCTCCATATGCTTTATAATCAGTGTCACTTCTTCTGAGATTATGGACTTGAGTTGCCAGTCTCAGTTGGTAGCTGGCTTTCCTATGATTTTGTGGGCTGTCAATGAGGAGTTGGAAAACACCGCATGAAGGCTGTTAGCCAGGCACTGTTTAGAACCAGAAGTCTCTTTGGCTTACTATGGAAATTCTCCAAGTAGCTTTATTGGGAATTGTGAAACTTAATGAGATAGAGGGTCTGGATGTCTGACAACAGGAGTCTGCCAAATTAAATGTGTTATAAGAAATAAAGCAGACTCTGAGTAGACAAAAGGGCACTATACAACACGCACAAATTCACTCATTGGAGGAAAGTTACATTTGTCCAGCTTGCTCCAGCAAGAGAATATACACTATAGAAGAACTGTGGAACATTTCAGTAAGAGGGAGCAAGTGGAAGTTTCTTGTAGATTTGGATCTATTCTGGCTGATCTTCAGGGGAGTTGAAGGTAGTGAGGGAGCCAATTCTGGAATGGATTTTATCTACAAGTGGGAACAATTTGGTGATGGGGTGTCTTAATGGTTGTTTTCTTGGAGGAAAGAGGATTAGAGACAGTAGTCACTGATGAAGAAGTAGCAGGAACACACATCTCATAGCATTTTAGGAAGCTCTGAGTCAAAGCAAGAGTATTTTTGAGCACATTTTCAGCTCAAATAGCAAGGAATATTTTTACTTTGGGAAACAAACAGACAGCTTCCCTGGTGGTCCAGTGGCAAAGAATCCACCTGCCAATGTAGGAAACATGGGTTTGATGCCTGGTCCAGGAAGATCCCATAAGCTGAGGAGCAACGAAGCCTGTGTGCCACAATTATTGAGCCTGTGCTCTTAAGCCTGGGAGTCACAAATGCTGAGCCCATGAGCCACAGCTACTGAAGCCCAAGTGCCCTGGGGCCTGGGTTCCAAAACAAGAGAAGCCACTGCAATGAGAAGCCTGCACGCTGCAACAAGACTGAAGCCCCTACTTGCTGCAACTAGAGAAAAGCCCATGCAGCAACAAAGACCCAGCACAAATGAACAAACAAACAAATAAATAAAAACAATGATAAAAAAGAAACAGGGAAGTAGTCACTGTGCACGTCTGAAGAGGAGGGTGTTCAGTCATTGCAAGGTTGCATGACTGCATCTTGGCTTGTTTCAACCTTAGACTTCAGGTGGCTTGGTCTGAGCCTTGCTTCTCTTCTGTGAGTGAGTTTGTGTTCTGTTGGGAAAATCACAGCCTGGCCACCAGCTACCTGCACTCTTTCACTTTCTCACATATTATCTCTTTACTCCATTCAACAAGCCAATGATGCAGATACTATTTATATCATTGCATATTACAGATGTGAAAACTGAAGTAAAAGAGGGGTTAAGCAACTTGCCTAACACCATTCCACTTGCTGTTAACCACTGCTCTTATAGAGTCTGGGATGCAAGGAGAACTTCCCTGTTACTTTTCCAGGCATAACAGACAAAGACAACTTTTGTACAAGTGCAGCTACTTTTATGTTCTCAACAAGGTTCACTAGTTGAGTCCTCAGAGTTTTCTGAAGTAGGAAGAGCAGGAAAACTAGGTCTGAACAGGGAAATGTGTATATACATATCGTATGAGACTTGAGTGACTGTCAGTCATCACTATGCTGCCTACAAGCTCTGAGTAAAGTTGCACCTTAGACTGAAGCTCACATTTGGACTGATAAATGATCTGGTAATAGGTACCAAGTAAAGGAATTGTATTTTAATGAGAAAGATTCTTCTCCTATTTGAGAGCACAGATATGGTATCAGTTCAGTTCAGTCACTCAGTCGTGTCTGACTCTTTGTGATCCCATGGACTTCAGCACGCCAGGCCTCCCTGTCCATCCCCAACTCCTGGAGTCCACTCAAACTCATGTCCATAGAGTCAGCGATGCCCACCTAACCGTCTCATCCTCTGTTGTCCCCTTCTCCTCCTGCCTTTGATCTTTCCCAGCATCAGGGTCTTTTCAAATGAGTCAGCTCTTCTCATCAGGTGGCCAAAGTGTTGGAGTTTCAGCTTCAACATCAGTCCTTTCAATGAACATTTAGGACTGATTTCCTGATCCAATCAGGATGGACTGGTTGGATCTCTTTTCAGTCTAAGGGACTCTCAAGAGTCTTCCCCAATACCATGGTTCAAAAGCGTCAATTCTTCAGTGCTCAGCTTTCTTTATATTCCAACTCTCACATCCATACATGACCACTGGAAAAACCATAGCCTTGACTAGACAGACCTTTGTTGGCAAAGTAAAGTCTCTGCTTTTTAATATGCTGTAGGTATACAGATAAGGTATACTCAAGCTATTAAGTCATTTCCTGGGTTACCAGGGAAGACCATTTGGTGACCTAAGGACACGTAAGAGGAACAAGGTAAGAGATTCTAAGGAAGAAAGCTAAACATACAAGAGATCAGTCATATTTTTTAAAAAATTAATTTTTAATGGAGTATAGTTGCTTTACAGTCTTGTGTTAGTTTCTACTGTACAACAACATGAGTCAGCCAAACATACACACAGCTTTCCAGGTGGTGCAGTGGTAAAGAACTCACTTGACAATTCAGGAGACAGAAACGTAGGAAACATGGATTCCATCTCTGGGTCAAAAAGATTTGTTTTGTTTTGTTTTGGCCACGAGGCATGCAGGATCTTAGTTCCTCAACCGGGTGTCTGAACACTTACCCCCTGCATTGGAAGGCAAACTTTTAACCACTGGACCACTAAGGAAGTCTCAAAAATGCTTATTTTTAAAATGCATATAGCATATAAGTATTCAATATCTTGATTAAGGTGGTAGGTACATGACTGCTTGTGCATGCAAAGTCAATTCAGTCATGTCTGACTCTGTGACCCCATCCACTGTAGCCCACCAGGCACCTCTGTCCATGGGATTCTCCAGGCAAAAATACTGGAGTTAGTTGCCATTTTCTTCTCCAGGTGACCTTCCCTACCCAGGGATCAAATTCACATCTCCTGTGTCTCCTGCATTGGCAGTTGGATTCTTTACCATTGAGCCACCATGGAAGCCCCAACAATAGCATTACAATCTCCATTATTTATCATTGTTCTGGAAATTCTAGACTTTTCAGTGAGGAGACAAATATATAAGAGGAAAAACTCTTTGATAGAAGGTGACAGACTATTTTCTTGGGTTCCAAAACCACTGCAGATGGTGAGTGCAGCCATGAAATTAAAAGACGCTTCTTCCTTAGAAGAAAAGTTATAAGCAATATAGACAGCATATTAAAAAGCAGAGACATTACTTTGCCAACAAAGGTCCATCCGGTCAAAGCTATGGTTTTTCCAGTAGTCATGGATGTGAGAACTGGACCATAAAGAAGCCTGAGCACCAAAGAACTGATGCTTTTGAACTGTGGTGTTGGAGATGACTCTTTTGAGTCCCTTGGACTACAAGGAGATCAAGCCAGTCAATCCTAAAGGAAATCAATTCTGAATATTCATTAGAAAGACTGATGCTGAAGTTGAAGTTCCAATACTTTGGCCACCTGATGCGAAGAACTGACTCCTTAGAGAAGACCCTAATGCTGGGAAAGATTGAAGGCAGGAGGAGAAGGGGATGACAGAGGATGAGATGGTTGGATGGCATCACTGACTTGGTGGACTTGAGTTTGAGCAAGCTCCAGGAGTTGGTGATGGACAGGGAAGCCTGGTGTGCTGCAGTCCATGGGGTCTCAAAGAGTTGCACATGACTGAATGAATGAACTGAACTATCATTAGCTGTAAATGACAATACTGTTAAATCAGAACTTTAAAAAAATCTTCTGGAAATCTAGAAAAGGAAAATAAATTTCTAATAGCTTGCATTTGCAAACTACACTCATAAAAACTTTTTCCAATATAATATCTACCTGTTGTAAAATACAAGGTCATTTACAACAACAGTAATAAATATGAAATAATTAAGAGCAGATTGAACAAGGAATATGCTTCAAGTAAAGAAAACAAAAGAGGGGAGGCAGAAAGAGAGAAGGATCATCTCCCTGCATTGGAGGATTCAACACCTAAAATGTAAGAATTCTTTCTAAATAAGTTTATACATTTGATGCAATTCTAATTAAGTTCTCAAAGGGATTTTAAAGTTAATTTAGAAACAGAAATGAGAAAGAATGACCTAGAAAACATCAGGGAGAAAAAAAGAACAATGAAAGAGAACTTGCACTGGGAGATGTGCGAACATGTTTTAAATCAATGATAATTAAAACAAAATGAGTTTCTGGCATCAGAATAAACAAATAAATCAAAGAAACAGCAAAGAAAACCAGGAAACAGAAAGAAAACAAGAAAAACAGAAAGAAAACCTGGAAATAGAAGAATTTAGCCCATGATAAAGATGAATTTCAGATTAGTAGCATAAAGATGAGCTGCTAAATAAATAGACCTTTATTATGAGTTACCTCTTTTGAAAATAATGGATCTTATTTTACAACTCACTGCAACAAATTCCAAGGAACTGAAGAGTCAATTATGAAAAGTTAAATAAACATGAAAAATTATTTAAAACATTTAGGTAAATATTTTCAGAATTTTGAAGTGAGAAAACCAATACGAAAACTGGAAGGATGAAAACTAAAGCAGGCACCTCTGGAGGTGTCATAACATGATATTTATTCTGTTCTTCAAGCCCATTCAATTTTTAAATTTTTCCTTATTTAGCATGTATTATTTTAAGCTTTTTTAAAGTAGATTTTAAGTGTCAAGAAAAAAAAGTGCTTATTTGGTTTGGGACTCACTGATGACAAGGGCTTCCCTGGTGGCCCTTTGGCAAAGAATCTGCCTGCAATGCAGGAGACCCTCGTTCTGAAAACTGCTGAGCCTGTATCAATGCCTACAGACAGCGCAGCAATCCCCACATGGCAGATGCTTCTTCATATGAGCGTAATTTATAGCAATCTCCACACAGGATACTTCATACCATGCCCTTGAAGTCCTTCAAGACACTTTCCACAGCACTACTACGACTTTATCTTTTTATTTTCTTACTGAAGTATAGCTGATTTACAATGCTGATTTCCACTGTACAGCAAAGTGACTCAGTGATAAACATATAGACATTCCTTTTTATATTCTTTTCCATTATGGTTTATTTGTGGCTTTGAATCAAGAAAGACCAAGCCAATTCTGTTTCCATTGTCATCCTTTTGGGCAAGTCCTTTGGTTTGGGAAGACTCCCTGGAGAAGGGAATGGCTATGCACTCCAGTACTCTTGCCTGGAGAATTCCATGGACAGAGGAGCCTGGCGGGCTACAGTCCATGATGGACACAGCTAAGCAAGTAACACACACTTTATCAATCAATTCCAACACACACACACACCTGTGCATGTTTTCCTCTCACTTCTCAGAGCCCCATAGTCAAATATCTTAGTTTATAGCCAGGACCCTGAGAGCATTGCCTTTCTCCTGAGGCTCTCTCATGCTCATCTACCTGTCTGGAGTGGTAACACATCCATTAAACATAAAATGTCTCATGACCAAATTGACCAATGGCCAATTAACCTAAAATTTTGTATTCAAATTAGTCATTATAAGCCATTTTTCAAAGCACATCTGGATTGATTTGGCACTTCTATTAATTGTTACCTAATTTCTTGGAAGATAGGATTGCTATTGTCCTTTGGGGTACCCTTTTTCTATTATGTGGGTTTAAGGACTTTCTTTGCTTCTCTAAAAGGTTCTTTCTCCCAAATGTTAGGTTCCTGGCAGGAAATCCTTAGCAAAACTGAGGAATTTCAGATAATATTTATCAAATTCCTCCTTTTTATTCCTCTTGCCTTTTTCTTGCAGACTTATTTTTGTTTTCACTGTCTGCACCTGTGTACCTCATGTATTTATTAGCCACATTAGCCTATAGTCATAATTTATTCTGAGTATTGACATTTTGACAAGAAGATTGAAGATGTGAGAGCTGGATGAATCATAACTGTTCTGAACAGCATGACACATCTTTCAAGACCTACGGTTGGTAAAAATAATAGGAGATTCTGAAATACAAAATATCATTACTAAATGTGTATATTTCCAGAAAAATCTAGTATCTCCTTCCTCTTCCTATGTCATTTTATACACATTAAATCCTTTATACATCTCCAAGATGTCCTACTTTCCCTTAACTAATCGTCTTTGGCACAGATTCTCACTTCTTTGGCTTTCCTTTCACATCTAGATATAGTTTCTAAAATCATTTCTAAAATATTTACATATGCTCTGGTTGTTTTGTACCTGTTATATATATACACATATATATAGTCTTAAACTATTTGTGTGCTGTGACATTTTCTTCTAATTCTACTGTATTTGCTATGGCACTGAGCAATAGTATTTCAACAAGGGCCAGATTAATTCTTATTGAGTGTATTGGGTTGGCCAAAACGTTCATTTGGATTTTTCCATAAGATGTTGCCGAAAAACCTGAACGAAATTTTGGCCAACACAATAAGTTCTTTTTTTTAGAAAGATGCCCAAGTTTACCTCCTTTTAAAACAAAAACTTAGATGTTCCAGGTGAATTTATATTTTTATTTTATTTTTCAAAATGTAAAATACTTCTTACATTAAGAAAATAAGACAAGTATATTCTTATACTACCAAAATTTTCCTGTGAAATGCCACATTTTCTTCTGTGCATCAGTGTTAGGTGACTATTTTTAAAAGTCATAAACTGAGACTTCCCTGGTGGTCCAGTGGCTAAAGCTCCACAATCTCAAAGCAGGAGGTCTGGGTTCAAACCCTGGTCAGGGAACTAGATTCTATATGGAATAACCAAGACCTAGTGCAGCCAAATAATTTATTTTTTAAAAAGTCACAAATCATAATGATTGTTGAAGGCTAGAGAGCAATGCCACTGTGTAAGTGTGATGATTTATGTCACTAATACAACTTTAGCTGCACAATGTCGCAGCCTTGACAGACACCAAAATCCAATTAGACATCATTTAAATACAAATCCTATGGTCCTGCAAGAGAGAGAACTGGTAAAGAACTCAGGATGGAGCAGTAGAGAGACTGATTGAATGAAATTAAGTAGTGCAGTAATTGGACTGGTCGTTGTATTTCACCAGCTCTGATCCAGAAACAAAGGTTCATTAGGCAAGAGCTTATCTTGAATTTTGAGGACATCAGTTGTGAAATCAATCCTATTTACAGGACATGGACTTGGCGTCCCCAGATGCCCCAGTGCTAATGAAAGTAGGTCAGACTAGACACTTGGGCTGTGGGGAAAATGTTCTAACGGTTTATAACCTCAAATTTCATGTATAGATCAAAATCTCTAGTCCTTACAGCTTCATCCAACTGAGAAGTTTGCTCCAGATTGACTTGGGAAGATGGTCGTTGTTAGTTCTAAATGGCAACGACTCTCAGTGTTTAATACACAAGAGTCCTAAAAGATTTAGAATCAATCACTGAGATAATGAAATGAGTCAAATTCATGGAATTAATATGTTCAATTTTCAAGTATCTTATAATATAGGTGTGAATTTGGCGTCTTTTTAACCTTTGGATTTAATTTTTTTTAAGTTTTGAGTATGTTAGCCTCCCACTGCTGTCTCAACAAATCACAGTAAGTTTAGGGACTTAAAGAACAGAAATCTGTTATCTCACAGTCATGCAAGTCAGAAGACCCACACTGGTCTCACTCTGCTGAAATAAAAGTGTCAGCAGTGGAGACACTGAGGAACAACCGTCTTTAGGCTCAGTCAGGTTGTTGCCAGCATTCAGCTACATGATGCAGTGGGCTAATTTCACAAAAGCCAATAGCATACAGGATAATGTCTCTTAATAAGCCAAGAAAGAAATAACATACTCTAAATCAATGACTGATTAATCATCTTATTGTGACAGGCAAGGGGAGATGAAAGGAATAAAGGTCATATTTGGTTGAGGTGTACTCTAGTATGATTTGGTACTAAGAAAAGATAGTTCAGCCCACTAAGAGTCTACAAAGGTAAAAGCCCCTTGTTGCTAGAGCATGTTGCTAGGTAATAACAGGGTTGGGTTGACAGGCATGGTGTTCTTTTCCAGTCATTGCATGGTGTTCACCATTGCCATGTCAGGAGCTAATGCCCAGGATCTCCAGAGAGCTATTTAGATCAGCAAAGGGTAGCCTTGCCCAGATGGAACACTCTCCGACAGTCCTCACAAACTCAGTATTTATGGTCTGTGTCCTTCACCACAGCTGCTTCTTCATATGTTCTTATCAATAATCTCCCAGCAGGGACCCTGAAGAACTGAGTGCTTAGTGACAAACACAGATGTGGATGATGACATCCTGACTCCCAATATCACTTTTATATCAAAATAGTATTTCACTATTGAAAGCAAATTCATTCTTAACAACTTTGTCATAAAAAAGTAGATTTGAAGTTATGGCAAAACTCCACACACCTCTGCTGTATCGCTCCAGTTCGAACTGGAGATTCCTCTGTCTTCAAGGGATCCAGGGATTTGATTGGGCCCATCCAGATATCGAAGATAATTTTCCCATTGTAAGGTGATCCCAGGGCTTCCGCACTGGATCATGGTACAGAAACTGCCTGCCAGTGCAGGAGACTCAAGAAACACAGGTTCCATCCCAGGGTCAGGAAGATGATTCCCTGGAGAAGGAAATGGCAACTTGCTCCAGTATTCTCCCTTGGGAATTCCATGGACAGAGGAGCCTGGCAGGCTACAGTCCATGAGATTGCAAAGAGTCAGACACATCTAAGTGACCAAGCACAAGCACAAGCTTGTCAGGAAACTAAGATCTCATTTGCCATGCAGGGCAACAAAAAATTTACAAGAAGTGAAATTTTAAAAAAGCTTAAAAAGTAAATTTTAAAAGGCCCATAACATTTATTGCATCTTCAAAATCTCTTTGCCAAGAAATATTGCTTACATGCAGAATCAATAAATCTATTAATAAAAGAAAGTGGTACAAATTAACTTATTTACAAAACAGAAACAGGCCCACAGATTTACAGAATTGATGGTTACCAATGGAGAGGGATGGGGGGAAAGGATAGACTGGGAGTTTGGGATGGACATGTACACACTACTGTATTTAAAATGGATAACCAACAATGACCTGCTGTATAGCTCAGGGAACTCTGCTCAATGTTATGTGGCAGCCTGGATGGGAGGGGAGTTTGAAGGAGAGTGGATATATGAATATGCATGGCTGAGTCGCTCTACTGTGCACCTGAAACTATTACAACATTGTTAATCATCTATAAGCCAATATAAAATAAAAAGTTTAAAAAGTCTCTTTGCCATGTAAAATCAGATGTTCCCTAATTCCAGGGATTAGAATGTGGGGCATCTTTGGGAGACTGTTATTCAGCCTACCACACTGAATAACTGGTTTAACTGGAAGGTATCAGAGTATTTTATTAAGTCTAGAAACAGCATTGGAATATTTAAGAGTAATTAAGTCTTCCCATAACTTGAACTGCCAGATTTACAAATCATATTCAAATGAATGCTTGCCAACTTTTTAAGGTCATAGAACACAATAAAAATGATAATAGTTGCACAGTATCCTGTGATTTATCATGATTTATAATAAATATATTTTTTCCTCTTCAGCCATGGTTCCTGACTCACTGCTCCTAAAACCCTTGGAATTTCCTAAGCAGTAGGAGCAATGAAAGCATCTTTTGTTATAATGTTTGTTTGTTTGTTTTGTCTTGAAATTGCTTCAGAGTCTTAAAGGTGAAATGCGTGTCTCATTATTCATAACAAGCCCATTTCAGTCATAGCTCAGTTTCTGTTAATGAGATGGCTTTTGGAAATCCCCTCAAGTTGCAGGGATGATTGCCAAGGGGACTCAAACATGTGATCAGAGGACTGGAACTTTCAGTTCCACTCCTGACATCCAATGGAGAGTGAATCAATTACCAATGATCAGTGACAATCAATTATGTCTGTAGAATGGAGCCTCCATAAAAAATCCTAAAGGGTTTGGAGTTTGCAGGTTGATGAACTAGAATGCATTCACATGTCAGACCCCAGACTCCATCAGGGCAGAAGCTCCTGCATCCAGAATCTCACACCGTGTATCTCTTTATCTGGCTATTCCTTAATACCCTGCAACATTTTTTGTAATAAACCAGTAATCTAGTGAGTAAGCTGGCTCCCTGAGTTCACTGAGCCTCTCTAGCAAATTATTCAAACCCAAGATGGGGTCTTGGGAATCTCTGATTTATAGCTGCTTGGTCAGAAACACAGGTAACAACCTGGACATGTGATTGTTGTTTAAGTGGAGTAATCCTGTGGGACTGAGCCCTTAACCTGTAGCATCTAATGCTAACTCCAGATTAGTGTCAGTACTGAGTTAATCTGTGGGACAGCTTGTCAGGATCTGTGAAGAAGTGAGTGAACTGCTTGGCAGTGCGGGAAAAGACACAGATTGGAAAACCCCATCCCAAGCATTGGGTGTGTGGTATGAGGTTGTGGTTGTTCCCATTTCAGCTCTTGCACTAAAATGATTTTGTTCACTTTTCTTTTTTTAACATTTTATTTTGTATTTGAGTACAGATGATTAACACTGCTGTGATAGTTTCAAGGTGCACAGCACAGCGACTCAGCCATACATATACATGTGTCCACTCTCCCCCAAACTCCTCTCCCATCCAGGCTTCCACATAACTTTGAGCAGAGTTCCCTGAGCTCAACAGTAGGTCCTTATTAGTCACCCATCTTAAATATAAAGAGTGTACATGTCAATCTCAAACTGCCTAACTCTCCCTTCCCCACATCCTTCCCCCTGATAACCACCAGTTTGTTCTCTAAGTCTGTGAGTCTATTTCTGTTTTGCAAATCAGTTCAATTGCACTGTTGGTGGGAATGTAAATTGGTACAGTCACTATGGAGAATGGTATGGAGGTTTCTTAAAAAACTAAAATAGTGCTGCCATATGATTCTGCAATCCCACTCCTGAGCATATAACTGGAGAAAAACGTGGTCTGAAAGGATACAATCACGCCAATGTTCATGGCAGAACTGTTTACAATAGCCAAGATATGGAAGCTACCCAAAAGTCCATCAATACAGGATGGATAAAGAAGATGTGGTATGTATACACAGTGGAATATTAGCCACAAAAAAGAATGAAATAATGCCACTTGCAGCAACATGGGTGGATCTAGAGACTGTCATACTGAGGGAAATAAGTCAGAGAAATATTGTATGATATCGCTTATATGCAGAACCTAAAAAAAAAAATGACATAAGGAAAGTTATGACCAACCTAGACAATGTATTAAAAAGCAGAGACATTACTTTGCCAACAAAGGTCCATCTAGTCAAGGCTATGGTTTTTCCAGTGGTCATATATGAATGTGAGAGTTGGACTGTAAAGAAAGCTGAGCACCAAAGAATTGATGCTTTTGAACTGTGGTGTTGGAGAAGACTCTCGAGAGTCCCTTGGACTGCAAGGAGATCCAACCAGTCCATCCTAAAGGAGATCAGTCCTACTGGAAGGACTGATGCTGAAGCTGAAACTCCAGTACTTTGGCTACCTCATGTGAAGAGTTGACTCATTGGAAAAGACCCTGATGCTGGGAGGGATTGGGGGCAGGAGGAGAAGGGGACAACAGAGGATGAGATAGCTGGATGGCATCACCAACTCGATGGACATGTATCTGAGTAAACTCCGGGAGTTTGTGATGGACATGGAGGCCTGGCATGCTGCGATTCATGGGCTCGCAGAGTTGGACACGACTGAGCGACTGAACTGAAATGATGGGACTGGATGTCATGATCTTTGTTTTCTGAATGTTGAACTTAAAGCCAATGTTTTCACTCTCCTCTTTGACTTTTATCAAGAAGCTCTTTAGACCTTCACCTTCTGCCATAAGGGTGGGGTCATCTGCATATCTGAGGTTATTGATATTTCTCCCAGCAATCTTGTTTTCAGCTTGTGCTTCATCCCTAGACAGCATATTAAAAAGCAAAGACATTACTTTGTCAACAAAGGTCTGTCTAGTCAAGCCTATGGTTTTTCCAGTGGTCATGTATGGATGTGAGAGTTGGACTATAAAGAAAGATGGGTGGAGAAGGATTGATGCTTTTGAACTGTGGTGTTAGAGAAGACTCTTGAGAGTCCCTTGGACTGCAAGGAGATCCAACCAGTCCATCCTGAAGGAGATCAGTCCTAAATGTTCATTGGAAGGACTGATGTAGAAACTGAAACTCCAATACGTTGGCGACTGATGTGAAGAGCTGACTTATTGGAAAAGACCCTGATGCTGGGAAAGACTGAGGGCAGCAGGAGAAGGGGATGACAGAGGATGAGATGGTTGGATGGCATCACCAACTCGATGGACATGGGTTTGGGTGGACTCCGAGAGTTGGTGATGGACATGGAAGCCTGGCGTACTGTGGTTCATGGGGTCGCAAAGAGTCAGATACAACTGAGCGACTGAACTGAACTGTGCTTCATCCAGCCAGGCATTTCTCATGATGTACTCTGCATATAAGTTAAATAAGCATGGTGACAATATACAGCATTGACGTACTCATTTTCCTATTTTGAACCAATATGTTACACCATGTCCAGTTCTAACTGTTGCTTCCTGACCTGCACACAGATTTCTCAAGAGGCAGGTCAGGTGGTCTGATATTCCCATCTCTTTCAGAATTTTCTACAGTGTACTGTGATCCACAGTCAAAGGCTTTGGCATAGTTGATAAAGCAGAAATAGATGTTTTCCTGGAACTCTCTTGCTTTTTTTATGAGCCAGCAGGTATTGGCAATTTGATCTCTAGTTCCTCTGCCTTTTCTAAAACCAGCTTGAACATCTGAAATTTCATGGTTCACATATTGTTGAAGCCTGGCTTGGAGAATTTTGAGCATTACTTTACTAGCGTGTGAGATGAGTGCAACTGTGTGGTTGTTTGAACATTCTTTGGCATTGCCTTTCTTACAGACTGGAATGAAAACTGACCTTTTCCAGGCCTGCGGTCACTGCTGAATTTTCCAAATTTGCTGGCATATTGAGTTCAGCACTTTCACAGCATCACCTTCAAGGATTTGAAATAGCTCAGCTGGAATTTCATCACCTCCACTAGCTTTGTTCTTAGTGATGCTTCCTAAGGTCCACTTGACTTCACATTCCAGGATGTCTGGCTCTAGGTGAGTGATCACACCATCACAATTATCTGGGTCATGAAGATCTTTTTTGTACAGTTTTTCTGTGTATTCTTGCCACCTCTTCTTAATATCTTCTGCCTCTGTTAGGTCCATACCATTTCTGTCCTTTACTGAGCCCATTTTTGCATGAAATGTTCTCTTGGTATATCTAATTTTCTTGAAGATATCTCTAGTCTTTCCCATTCTATTGTTTTCCTCTATTTCTTTGCACTAATCACTGAGGAAGTCTTTCTTATCTCTCCTTGCTATTCTTTGGAACTCTGTATTCAAATGGGTATATCTTTCCTTTTTTCCTTTGCTTTTGGCGTCTCTTCTTTTCATAGCTATTTGTAAGGTCTCCTCAGACAGCCATTTTGCCTTTTTGCATTTCTTTTTCTTGGGGATCATCTTGCTCCCTCTCTCTAGTACAATGTCACAAACCTCTGTCCATAGTTCACCAGGCACTCTATCAAATATAGTCTCTTAAATCTATTTCTCACTTTCACTGTATAATCATAAGAGATTTGATTTAGGTCATACCTGAATGGTCAAGTTGTTTTCCCTACTTTCTTCTATTTAAGTCTGAATTTGGCAATAAGGAGTTCATGATCTGAGCCACAGTCTGCTCCTGGTCTTGTTTTTGCTGACTGTATAGAGCTTCTCCATCTTTCCCTGTAAAGAATATAATCAATCTGACTTCAGTGTTGACCATCTGGTGATGTCCATGTGTACAGTCTTCTCTTGTGTTATTGGAAGAGGGTGTTTGTTGTGACCCGTGCATTCTCTTGGAAGAACTCTATTAGCCTTTGCCCTGTTTCATTCTGTATTCCAAGGCCAAATTTGCCTGTTACTCCAGGTGTTTCTTGACTTCCTACTTGTTTTTCCTGCATTCCAGTCCCCTATAATGAAAAGAACATCTTTTTTGGCTGTTAGTTCTAGAAAGTCTTGTAGTTCTTCAAAGAACCATTCAACTTCAGCTTCTTCAGCATTACTGGTTGGGGCATAGACTTGGATTACTGTAATATTGAATGGTTTGCCTTGAAAACAAACAGAAATGATTCCGTCATTTTTGAGACTTCATCCAAGTACTGCATTTCGGACTCTTTTGTTGACTATGAAGGCTACTCACTCCATTTTTTCTAAGGGAGTTTTGCCCACAATAGTAGATATAATGGTCATCTGAGTTAAATTCACCCATTCGAGTCCATTTTCGTTTGCTGATTCCTAAAATGTCGATGTTCACTCTTGCCATCTCCTCTTTGATCACTTCCAATTTGAATGAATCTAACATTCCAGGTTCCTATGCAATATTTCCCTTTACAGCATCGGACCCTGCTTCCCTTCCTTCAGTCCCCTTTCCCTTCCTTTTATTCAAGATTGAGATTTCTCTTCTCTCTAAATAATCCAACCCTTAGGGGAAGGCAGCCAACCACTTTCTGTAATAATTAAGAGTCAGACCCACCTGAGAAAATTTTCTATGGGTCCCTCTGTCTCCAAATGTCAGGGCTGCATGGTCACTGGGGTCAAGGTTCCCATGACACAGTGCATGAAGCACTACAAGGGGATTTTAGTCATTATTAGTTTTTGAAGGAAAAACTATTTCTCCTCTGTACTCTACTATCCCTAGCATACTCACGATCTTTCTGACACCAGAGGTATGGTCTTTCTACACCAAGCCATTCAGTGATACCATTTGGGGGTGTTCTCAGTTCAGTTTAGCTTAGTTCAGTCGCTCAGTTGCGTCCAACTTTTTGCGACTCCATAGACTGAAGCACTCCAGGCTTTCCCATCCATCACCAACTCCCAGAGCTTTCTCAAACTCAGGCCCATCAAATTGGTGACCACCGAGTTATCTCATCCTCTGATGTCCCCTTGTCCTCCAGCCTTCAATCTTGCCCAGCATCAGGGTCTTTCCCAGTGAGTCAGTACTTCCCATCAGGTGGCTAAAGTATTGGAGTTTCAGCTTCAGCATCAGTTCTTCCAATGAGTATTCAGGGTTGATTTCCTTTACGATTGACTAGTTTGAGCTCCTTGCAGTCCAAGGGACTCTCAAGAGTCTTCTCCAACACCACAGTTCAAAAGCATCAATTCTTCGGCACTCAGCTTTCTTTATTGTCCTGCTCTCACATCTGTACATAACTACTGGAAACACCATAGCTTTGACTAGATGGACTTTTGTTGGCAAAGTAATGTCTCTGCTTTTTAATATGCTGTCTAGGTTTTCTTCCAAGGAGCAAACATCTTTTAATTTCATGGCTGCAGTCACTATTGGCAGTGATTTTGGAGTCCCCAAAAATAAAGTCTCTTACAGTTTCCATTGTTTCCCCATCTGTTTGCCATGAAGTGGTGGGATTGGATGCCATGATCTTCATTTTCTGAACGTTGAGTTTTAAGTCAGCTTTTTCACTCTCCTCTTTCACTTTCATCAAGAGGATCTTTAGTTCTTCACTTTCTGCCATAAGCATGGTGTCATTTGCATATCTGAGGTTTTGATATTTCTCCCAGCAATCTTGATTCCAGCTTGTGTTTCATCCAGTCTGGCATTTCACATGATGTACCCTGCATATAAGTTAAATAAGCATAGTGACAATATACAGCATTGACATATTCCTTTCCCTATTTGGAACCAGTCTGTTGTTCCATGTCCAGTTCTAACTGTTGCTTCTTGACCTGCATACAGATTTCTCAGGAGGCAGGTAAGGTGATCTGGTATTCCCATCTCTTGAAGAATTTTCCACAGTATGTTGTGATCCACATAGTCAAAGCCTTTGGCATAGTCCATAAAACAGAAATAGATATTTTTCTGGAACTCACTTGCTTTCTTGATGATCCAAAGGATGTTGGCAATTTGATTCTGGTTCCTCTGCCTTTTCTAAATCCAGCTTGAACATCTGGAAGTTCATGGTTCACATACTGTTGAATCCTAGCTTGGAGAATTTTGAACATTACTTTGCTAGCATGTGAGATGAGTGCAACTGTGGAGTAATTTGAACATTCTTTGGCATTGCCTTTCTTAGGGATTGGAAGGAAAACTGACCTTTTCTAGTCCTATGGCCACTGCTGAGTTTTCCAAATTTGCTGGCATATTGAGTGCAGCACTTTCACAGCATCATCTTTTAGGATTTGAAATAGTTCAGCTGGAATTCCATCATCTCCACTAGCTTTGTTCTTAAAGATGCTTCCTAAGGCCCACTTGACTTCACATTCCAGGATGTCTGTCTCTAGGTGAGTGATCACACCATCGTGGTTATCAGGGTCAGGAAGATTTTTTTTGTATAATTCTTCTGTGTATTATTGCCACCTCTTCTTAATATCTTCTGCTTCTGTTAGGTTCATACTATTTCTGTCCTTTATTGAGCCCATCTTTGCATGAAAATTTTCCTTGGTATCTCTAATTTTCTTGAAGATATCTCTAGTCTTTCCCATTCCATTGTTTTCCTCTATTTGTTTGCATTGATCACTGAGGAAGTCTTTTTTATCTCTCCTTGCTATTCTTTGGAACTCTGCTTTCAGATGCTTTTATGTTTCCTCTCTTTCTTTGCCTTTGGCTTTTCTTCTTTTCTCAGGTATTTGTAAGGCCTCCTCAGCCATTTTGTCTTTCTGCACTTCTTTTTCTTGGGGATCGTCTTGATCACCACCTCCTGCACAATGTCAAGAACCTCCATCTATGGAGGTTCTTCAGGCACTCTGTCCATCAGGTCCCATCCCTTGAATCTATTTCTCACTTCCACTGTGTAATCATACAGGATTTGATTTAGGTCATACCTGAATGGTCTACTGGTTTTCCCTACTTTCTTCAATTTAAGTCTGAATTTGGCAATACGGGGTTCAGGATCTGAGCCACAGTCAGCTCCCAGTCTTGTTTTTGCTGACTGTATAGAGCTTCTCCATCTTTGGCTGCAAAGAATATAATCAATCTGGATGTGTTCCAGTTCAACTCAATTTTTACACTATATACATCAGATTCCACAGGCTGAGGGCTCAATCCCACAAGACTACCCCACACCCCACTTTAAATGCCAATCTTGGTTCCAAGTTGTCACCAGCTATAAACCAGAGGTTCCTACAGCCCTCTCCTCAGGGTCAATAATTTGCTAGAATGATTTACAGCAGGGGTCCCCAGTCTCTGGGATCTAATGTCTCATCATCAGCCTCAGAAGTAGGGCTGATGTAATAATAATAGAAATAAAGTGCACAATAAAAGTAACACACTTGAATCATCCTGAAACCATCTCCCCCCTCCCTGGTCAGTGAAAAAATTGTCTTCCATGAAACCAGTCCCTGGGGCCAAAAAGGTTGGAGACCACTGGTATACATGACTCAGGAAAACAATTTACTTATGACATTTCTGGTTTATTATAAAAGGATACAACTCAGGAACAACCAGATGGAAGAGCTACAGGAAATGGGGGGAGGGGCAGAGTTTCCGTGACTTCTTCAAATAAACCACCCTCCCAGCACCTCCCCATTCTCACTAACCTGGAGTGTCTCTGAACCTCCTGCTTCAGGAATTTTTTATAGAGGCTTCTTTACAGATGAATGATTAATTGAATCACTGGTGATGAAACTCAACATCTCCTGCCCCTTTCCACGCTCCAGAGCTGAAAGTTCCAATCCTCTAATCACATGTTTTGATGGATGGAAGTAGAGTCCAATGCTGTAAAGAACAATATTGCATAGGAACCTGGAATGCTAGGTCCATGAATTGAGGTAAATTGGAAGTGGTCAAACAGGAGATGGCAAGAGTGAACATCGACACTTTAGGAATCAGTGAACTCAAATGGACCAGAATGGGTGAATTTAACTCAGATGACCATTATATCTACTACTGTGGGCAGGAATCCCTTAGAAGAAATGGAGTAGCCCTCATAGTCAGCTAAAGAGTCCAAAATGCAGTTCTTGGGTGCAGTTTCACAAACTACAGAATGATCTCTGTTCATTTCCAAGGCAAACCATTCAATATCACAGTAATCCAAGTCTGTGCCCCAACCAGTAATGGTGAAGAAGACCTACAAGACTTTCTAGAACCAACACCCAAAAAAGATGTCCTTTTCATTATAGGGGACTGGAATGCAAAAGTAGGAAGTCAAGAAACACCTGGAGTCACAGGCAAGTTTGGCCTTGGAGTACAAAATGAAGCAAGGCAAAGGCTAACAGAGTTTTGCCAAGAGAATGCACTGGTCATAGCAAGCACCCTCTTCCAATAACACAAAAGAAGACTACACATGGACATCACCAGATGGTCAACACTGAAATCAGATTGATTATATTCTTTGCAGCCAAAGATGGAGAAGCTCTATACAGTCAGCAAAAACAAGACCAGGAGCTGACTGTGGCTCAGATCCTGAACCCCATATTGCCAAATTCAGACTTAAATTGAAGAAAGTAGGGAAAACCAGTAGACCATTCAGGTATGACCTAAATCAAATCCCTTACAATTATACAGTGGAAGTGAGAAATAGATTCAAGGGATTAGATCTGATGGACAGAGTGCCTGAAAAAGTGCTAAGTCACTTCAGTCATGTCTGACTCTGTGCAACCCTGTAGACTATAGCTCATCAGGCTTCTCCATCCATGGGGTTCTCCTGGAAAACATATATTTCAATATAGGATATAAACATATTATATGTAGTATAATAAAGTATATATATATATTTCTTAATATAGTATAGTATCAAAGGCAGAAAGCCCAGTATGGTTAGTACATAGTAAGGAAGGATAATTAAGAAAAAGTACAGGGGAGGTTTAGCTATTATCATACTTATTTTAGAGATGGGAGAACTTAGCCTTAGAAACTTGCTTAAGATTACATATTCAGAATTACATCTATAAGTGAAGAAAGCAAAATTCAATTCTAGTGCTTAAATCTTTCATACAACTTTACCTCTGGTGGGTGGATGATGTTGCAGAATTGTAAAACTAAAAACATAGATTGAGACCACATCTGAAGGGCCTTGTGAAATGTGAAATAAAATGGAGTCATTTATGTCAAGTAGTTTTAAAATGGAGCTGGGAGGATATTAAAGAGCGGACTTAACATACATCCTTTAAACTGGGCCAAACCACAAATATCCCAAGGACTCTGCAAAAGCATCTGCAATTTGTCAAAGCAACAGACTTTTTTTTTTTAACCTCTCCCTACTGATAGCTTCCACAATCAATCATAATTAGCCCAGACTAGCTTCTGCCTCCAACTCCAATTAAAATTCTTCATAACTTGAACCTCCCTATGTTTTTAGAAGTCCCTGACTTTTACTCCCTAGTAAGACATTGTTTGGGTTGCTACCCAAATCTGTGTCCCCTTAATTGCAGTTCTTTTATGCCAGATAAATGTTTTCTGCTTGATTATTGCCTGGTGGATTTATTCAGGTTGATAGCCTTGACTGTCACACTGAGGATCTGAGCTTTAATTCTCTGGTCTGGGGAATAAAGAACCATTAAAAATTTTTTAAGGGAAGTAAAGCTAAGACACCTGTGTTTTCAGCTGTTCTTAGATTTTAAAAATCAGCCTTCACGGCAAGGGTGGGATGATTTGAGAGAATAGCATTGAAACATGTATATTACCGTAGGTGAAATAGATCACCAGTCCAAGTTCAATACATGAAACAGGACACTCAAAGGCGGTGCACTGGGACAACCCTGAGGGATGGGATGGGGAGGGGGCAGGAGGAGGGTTCAGGATGGGTGACACATGTACACCCATGGCCGATTAATGTCAATGTATGACAAAAACCACTACAATATTGTAAAGAAATTAACCTCCTATTAAAATAAGTTAATAAATTTTTTAAAATTAGCCTTCACTATTTTATTCGGAAGATCTTGTTTTAATTTCCATGACTTCTTAAGAAGAGAAGAGATGGTGTAGAAGGAGAAAATGAAATTCCTGAGAAGTTGGATCCCACTTCAAAAATGATAGAAAGGGCCATTCCAGCATCTGGTCTCATCAAAATTCAGATCTCTTGATTAGCTTGTTGGAGATCTCAAGCCTTCACTTGTCACATTATGAGAAGTACAGTCAATGCCAATATTCAGAATGACTGAAGCTTGGTGTACCAATTGGATCTCAACTAATATTTGTTGTACTGAATGGAGAAACTGCCAGTTTCTCAGTGATCAAAGACTTGATGCAGTCTCAATCAATCACTGTGAGGTTTCAAAGAAAAGTTTCCTTTATAATCCTTAGTTAATTACAAAATTCAATTTGCCCTTTTTCCAAGTACATTCACTAGGCAAGTAGGGTTTTATTGTAGGAGGAGGAAAAAACTCCCCCAGATGACACAGTTAGCATTTAGAAGATTGCCTTTATTGTTTAGTCTTTCAGTCGTGTCCAACTCTTTGTGACCCCATGGACTGCAGCACACCAGGATCCCCTGTCCCTTACTATCTCCTGGAGTTTGCTCAAACTCATGTCCATTGAGTCAGTGATGCCATCTAACCATCTCATCCTCTGTTGCCCCCTTCTCCTCCTGCCTTCAATCTTTCCCAGCATCAGGGTCTTTTCCAATAAGACAGCTCTTCACATCAAGTGACCAAAGTGTTGGAGCTTCAACTTCAACATTAGTCCTTCCAATGAATATTCAGGGTTGATTTCCTTTAGGACTGACTAATTTGATCTCCTCTCTGTCCAAGGGACTCTCAAGAGTCTTTTTCTCCAGCATCACAATTCTTATATATTAATATATGGCTGTCATTTTTCAGCTTGATATTAACTAAATACCAGGAAAATATGTATGTAGAGAAATGTGTCTAAAAGTATTGATAATGCTAGCTCTGGTTTTGCCACACAGTAATGGTATGGCCTTTGTAACTTATTCTCTTTTACCATTAATTTATCTTTTGTAAAACCATGAAACTACTACTTACTTCATAGATTTTGTGAGATTAATGATATTATCTGTGTAAAATTATTAGTGTAATGCCTGTGAAATATTGGATTAATAAATATTAGTTTCTATTTTTATCAACCATACTCTACCCAAGTTCGTTGTGATTTTCAAACAGTGCTATCTTAGCAATTCTAATAAAATTAAATGTGACAGGCATTTCCAACAGTAATAGAGTTTTAAAGTTTCTGAAATTGCTCTGTGGCTAAAAATAAAGCTTTGAGGATTCATTCTTTTTGAATGTACAATTAAATTGTACAATAGAGAAGGTGCAGTGGACTTTATTCATTTTTTAAGTGTAGTTGACTTACAATATTATGTTATTTCAGGTGTACAATACAGTGATTTGATATTTTTATAGATTACACTCTATATAAAGTTATTATAAAATATTGTCTATATCCCTGTTCTGTATCTTGTAGCTTATCTTACACCCTAATTGTTTGTACCTCGTAATCCCCTTCCCCACCTTACCCCTTCCCCCCCAACTCCTCTACCCAAACTAGTTTCTTCTCTGTATCTGCAAGTCTATTTCTGTCTTGTTAAATTTGTTTTATTTTTTAGGTTCTATATATAAATACTAACATACAGTATATTTCTGATATATTTCACTAAGCATATCCTCCTAGTCCATCCATGTTGCTGCAAATGTCAATTTTTCATTCTTTTTATGGCAATTTGTCAACAAAGTTCTGTCTAGTCAAGGCTATGGTTTTTCCAGTAGTAGTGTATGGATATGAGAGCTGAACTATAAAGAGGGCTGAACACAGAAGAATTGATGCTTTTAAACTGTGGTGTTGGAGAAGACTCTTGAGAGTCCCTTGGACTGCAAGGAGATCCAATCAGTCCATCCTAAAGATCAGTCCTGGGTGTTCATTGGAAGGACTGATGCTGAAGCTGAAACTCCAATATTTTGACCACCTGATGCAAAGAGCTGACTCATTGGAAAAGACCCTGATGTTGGGAAAGATTGAAGGCAGGAGGAGAAGGGGACGACAGAGGATGAGATGGCTGGATGGCATCACCGACTCAAAGGACATGAGTTTGGGTAAACTCTGGGAGTTGGTGATGGACAGGGAGGCCTGGTGTGCTGTGGTTCATTGGATCACAGAGTCTGACATGACTGAAATGAACTGAATATTCTACTGTGTGTATACACACATACACACACATATATATGTGTACATACCACATCTTCTTTATCCATTCATCTGTTGATGTTGCTCAAGTTGCTTCCATATCTTGACTATCATAAATAGCACTTCTATGAACAATGTGTATATGTATGCTCAATTGTGACCCCATGGACTATAGCCTCCCAGGCTCCCCTGTCCATAGAATTTTCCAGGCAAGCATACTGGAGTGGGTTGCCATTTCCTTCTCCAGGGCATCTTTCTGATCTTGGGATTGAACTCGTGACTCCTGCATTGGCAAGCGGATTCTTTACCACTCTGCCTCCTGGAAAGCCTCCGTGGACATTAGGGTGCATATATCTTTTCAAATTATTGATTTCATTTTCTATGGATATATACTCAGAAGCAGAATTGCTCATATAGTCATTCTACCTTTAATTTTTTTCTTTGAGAAATCAGGATGAGATTGCAATGATGAAGATCAAGGTATTCAAGAAACAGATTTGATTATCTCAACCATGAAAAATAATTCTGCAAAGGATCTTTTGTTCTCTCTCTTGATACTTCCCTTGCTTAAATGCTCTTGAACTTTTCTCCTTTAATCCCATCCTGTTTCCAGGCCCAATTTAAACATCGGTCTTTAGTCTCCAAAATAATCCCATTGATATCAACTCTTCCTCTTCTAAAGGTGACTGGCATTAAGCATCTATGTCAGAGTCTGAGCAGTGATCATCTCCAATAGAAAACATTATGATCCTATATTGTTGTATTTACAGTAACTTAATGACTGTTAGTTTTGTATGTGTATAACGTCTCCATTTCACTGGAAGCTCTTTAAGGGCAATAAAGAAACAGCAGATAAGTTATTGTATTGCATAACTCCTGGCCCATAAAAGATACTGGCCCATTCCAAAAATGTTGTTACATTTAATTGAATGCTAAATGGAGAAATATCCAGAGTTTGTGTTTTTGGTGCCCTGAGGTGTTCCTCATTCACTTTGTGCCTATTATGAATATTTTAAAATCATCAGCCAAATGTTATTTGATCCCAGAGGGTCACTGATGAGACAGGAATAAAAACCATCAGCTCTGGGGGCATCAGTGGTAGAGTGGGGTGAGTGGAGGAGAATGAACTCTCAATTGAGTTGAATCTAAAAGCTCAGGCAAGTTTGAGAACATTGTTTTCCCTGACTTTCTATGTTGTTTTCAATTGCAAATTTTCCCATCTCAGCCCAGAGATTTAACTAGTGGTCCCTCAAATTCTTTGGCCCATGATCAAACGAGGGCACAGTTCATTGAGAAGATTGAGAAGAGAAGATTTCAAGGGTATTTATTTCCTGGTTGGATAAATCATTTCCCACAAACATCTAGTAAAGCGGTTGTGAAACAATCTCCTGCTTTGCTAAGCATCTGCTAACAAACCCAAAGCCAAAAGCACAGATAAACATGATTTTGTTTATCTGTCCTTGGAATGATCAGGCCACAATAATTTATAAGAGGGACTAGCTCCCCCAACCTACCTTGGTATTCCTGGATTGCTAAGCAACTTTCAAAGGTAATAATAGATATCTTGGAACCATTTTTAATGTTTCATAAGAACATAATGGATGAGACCCATAAAAATGAACATTCTAGAAATACTAATCCCACTAATAATTAGACAAATGCAAATCAAAACTACAATGAGGTACCATCTCACATGCTGTTGGTCAGAATGGCCATCATCAAAAAGTCTACAAATAATAAATGCCAGAGAGAGTGTGGGAAAAAGGAATCCTCTTACACTGTTAGTGAAAATGTAAATTGATACAGTCACTATGGAGAACAGTATGGAGGTTCCTTTTAAAAATTAAAAGTAGAACTACCATATGACCCAGCAATCCCACTCCTGAACATATACCCAGAGAAAACCAATTAATTATTTGAATTTTTAAAGCTTAATGGAAAAAAACACATTTATTGGCAATATGACTCTAAAAGTCAACACCAACAGTTAAGGTTTTGTTTTGGGGGCTGGGATCCTGTCTCCAGCTCATTAGCAGGTGTGACTCTCTGTTTCAAATGTCTTAAATATTTCATATTAATGAAACATATTTTTAAATAGAAAAAATTACTTAATATACAACACAAAGCCCATTTCACAGATCAAAACTTTCAAAATAATAGGATCAAAAGAATAATATATTATAGGAAGAATATTATTTGCCATCTTCTATCCTCTCATTGTGGAAGGTTGAAGGGAGCTCTCTGGGGTCTCTTTTATAAAAGCACTAATCCCATTCATGAGGGCTCCACCCTCATAATGTAACCCTCCTCCAACTACTATGACACTGAAGATTCGACTTCAACATATGAATTTGGTGGGGAACATGAACATTCAATCCATAACAGATAGTTAATAAGGAGGACTAATGGATCAGGTGGAGAGGGAGGTAGGAGGGGGGACGGGGATGGGGAATACATGTAAATCCATGGCTAATTCATTTCAATGTATGACAAAAACCACTGCAATGTTGTATAGTAATTAGCATCCAACTAATAAAAATAAATGAAAAAAAATAATAAAAAATAAAAAAATAATAAAAATTAAAAAAAATAAGCAGGACTAAAAAAAGTCTCTCTTCTTATGCTTATCACTTATCCTTCATACCCTGGATACAAGCCATCAGCATCTGCCATGCTGAGGATCAATGGTCCAAAAAATGCCAGGAGAACATGACCTCCATGAGAGAAACATCATTTTACTTGTTCCATTATGTGTATGTCTTGTCAACTGCAAATTGGCACTTACCAAGAGCATTGCCAACAACATTGGCAAGAGCATTTGCCATCTGCCTCTATAGAGATTGAGCCCCATGCTGCTTTAGCTGTTGACCTTCAACAACCCCTGAGGGAGCTCAGGGTGGAGTGACGCACTCTGTGCTCCAGGGAATCTGGTGGGACAGGTCTTTAGATAGTTGGATGTTTTTAGGAACAGATTTTATGACCTCAATCCTTGCATCTCCTCATATCTCAGTTCAGTCCAGCTCAGTTCAATTCAGTCACTCAGTCGTGACCAACTCTTTGCGATCCCGTGGACTGCAGCATGCCAGGCCTCCCTGTCCATCACCAACTCCTGGAGTTTACTCAAACTGATGTCCATCTATATTTCTCCTGGCAATCTTGATTCCAGCTTGTGCTTCATCTAGCCCAGCGTTTCTCATGATGTACTCTGCATGTAAGTTAAATAAGCAGGGTGACAATATACAGCCTTGATGTACTCCTTTTCCTATTTGGAACCAGTCTGTTGGTCCATGTCCAGTTCTAACTGTTGCTTCCTGACCTGCATACAGATTTCTCAAGAGGCAGGTCAGGTGGTCTGGTATTCCCATCTCTTGAAGAATTTTCCACAGTTTATTGTGATCCACACAAAGGCTTTGGCATAGTCAATAAAGCATAAATAGATGTTTTCCTGGAACTCTCTTGCTTTTTTGATGATCCAGCAGATATTGGCAATTTGATCTCTGGTTTCTCTGCCTTTTCTAAATCCAGCTTGAACATCTGGAAGTTCATGGTTCACGTATTGCTGAAGCCGGGCTTGGATGAAGCACAAGCTGGAATCAAGATTGCCAGGAGAAATATCAATAATCTCAGACATGCAGATGACACCACCCATATGGCAGAAAGTGAATAAGAACTAAGAAGCCTCTTGATGAAAGTGAACGAGGAGAATGAAAACGTTGGCTTAAAGCTCAACATTCAGAAAACTAAGATCATGGCATCTGGTCCCATCACTTCATGGGAAATAGATGGGGAAACAGTGGAAACAGTGTCAGACTTTAATTTTTTGGGCTCCAAAATCACTGCAGATGGTGAATGCAGCCATGAAATTAAAAGACACTTACTCCTTGGAAGGAAAGTTATGACCAACCTAGACAGCATATTAAAAAGCAGAGGCATTACTTTGCCAACAAAAGTCTGTCTAGTCAAGGCTATGGTTTTTCCAGTGGTCATATTTGGATGTGAAGAAAGCTGAGCGCCGAAGAATTGATGCCTTTGAACTGTGCTGTTGGATGTCCTTTTCACTATAGAGGACTGGAATGCAAAAGTAGGAAGTCAAGAAACACCTAGAGTAACAGGCAAATTTGGCCTTGGAGTACAGAATGAAGCAAGGCAAAGGCTAATAGAGTTCTTCCAAGAGAATGCACGGGTCATAGCAAACACCTTCTTCCAACAACATAAGAGAAGACTCTACACATGGACATCACCAGATGGTCAACACTGAAGTCAGATTGATTATATTCTTTGCAGCGAAAGATGGAGAAGCTCTATACAGTCAGCAAAAAGAAGACCGGGAGTGGACTGTGGCTCAGATCATGAACTCCTCATATCTAGAGAAGCACTAAATCCCTTCATGGTGATGAAGAAGGAATTCATAGGGCCTGGACTCCATCTGAGGCCTGTCCGTGCTGATCGTGCTCGGCCACCACTCCAGTGGACTCTGAACTCTCTGCTTAGTGCCTGTGGGAAGACAATGGAAGGATAAGACCCCCTCTGGACAGGGGAACCTTGAAGATCATATCCAGGTTACTCATTGCCTACGACAAAACAGACACTAATCACCCCTGCCTCCAGACAGTATCTATCAGAATGTAAGCACAGGCTTATCGGTTATTAACTGGTTGGAATGTAACCGTGGGCTTATTGATTATTAACTGTTTGAACACATAACACGTGAATGATGGGGTTATTGTGATTGTATTTACCCTTCCTTTGTAAGCCTCAGGGATTGGGGTGGTGGGTTTGGACATGTACACATGGGGTATAAAAGATTTTCACATATGCTGGTCAGGGTCCTTGGCTAAGAGGAGACTCTGACTTGGGCCTGCTGGTGTAATAAACTGCACTCCACTATCTGCATTGTCCTTCTGAGTGTTTGTTTCCCAGAAAGCGTGGCTATAACAGTGACATTAGATCCTCATGACTAACAAAAACCTTTTGTAAAATGAATGCTTCATGGAATTGAACTCCCCCTTCACCAAAACTTGACATAATGACTTTCCCCACTGCTGCTTTGGAGCAGTCTTTCAAAGCTATCTGAGATGCCACCTCCCAGGCTGCAGGCCTCGTTTTGTTCCAAATAAAACTTAACTCGCAACTCTCAAGTTGCACATCTTTTTTAATCAACTATATACATATATAGTTAGCATATATAATATAGCATATATATATAATATATATTTATAGCATATATATATATAATTTGATTCATCCATGACAAATGTTTCATCAATGGCATCCAGTTCAAAAGAGACAATGAAAATCCAATGACTGGTGCAGTGGAACCTTCAGCCAATAGCGTAAGATGCTGATAATTTCCTGTTGTTCATCAGTTCCTTGTTTCCATCTCTGATTACTAATTAATGTGGAGATGGTTGGGCTCCCTGCTGGAATCACAGAATGCAAATTTGCTGGAGGCTTCAGAAGTATTCTAATAATAAGTTTCTGCTAATAGACAACAGCTATCTTAAACTATTAAATTATATTTGCTATAAGAGTATGAGATGTGCAGTTGTTAATGTGCACTATTTTAGTTTTTTCAATCTTTCCCATAAAAGCAACCAAAATTAAAGTGCCTAACACATCAATGAGCAACTGAACTGAACTGAACACATCAATTAGTAATCATTTGGCAGATCCACCAAAAAATGGTATTTTCTGTAATGGTAGCCTGTTTCAGAACTCCTGCAGAGTTTCTGTAAGACTATCTTTTTCCCCATCTTTTATTTCCTTCTGCAAAAAAAAAAAAAAATGTGGATTTTTTTCTTTCTCCTTTTTTTTAAGCAGCGAAATAGCTTGCTTTCTCAATAACTGAATACTCATAATTGAGCTCCATAGTAAAGCAAGTCTTGCTTTATGAAAGAACAAAGTTCAGGGAAAGAAATAAGAAAGAAAAATTTGTGAGCAGAAATTAACGGAAGAGAGGTTGGATAAAGATCTAAACATTACAAAAGAGAGCCCTGTGGATTATGCAAATCCATATCTCAACTAGAACAGGCTGGGGAAAAACCCAGTTCAAAGGAGCACTTTTCATAGGAAGGAGATCAAGATAGTAGAGTGGGAAGATGCTGAGCTCACCTCCCCCTAGGAACACATCAGAAAATACATCTCATGTGTAGCAATTCTTGCTGAAAACTAATTGGAGACTGACAGAAAGGCTCTTCTATAAACAACCCTGTGAGGAAAGACACACAAGAAGTACAGTAGGAAGGGAGGAGAAGGAAGCGGCTGAAGACCCATGGTCCTAGCAGGGGACACAGAAGAGGGGGAGCTGTCACTGGCTCAGGAATCCTCCCTGGGAAGGGAGGGACTCATGACCCATATTGGGCACCTTAGCCCTGGGGTCCAGCTCCCAGAAGACGAGTCCTCGTAGTTGTGGTTTGAAAACCAGTGGGACTTAGAGGAGAGCTGCAAGAAACTAAGACTCTGCTTGTGAAGAACACACAGACACACACTTGTTTACTCCCAGGAATGAGGCTAAGGAAACCAGTTAAAAACTGTGTGGGGCTCTGGCCAATTTCTTGTGACAGCCCCAGCATGCACCCCAGCCCACACTGGGTGCCCATTGCCAAGGAAAGTGTGCACATCCAAAGAAGGAACTAAAAGAAGAAGAAAGAACAGAGGGGAATTACAAAAACAACCAGAAAACAAGTACCAAATGGCAATAAGTACATGCCTATCAATAATCATTTTAAACGTCAGAGGACTAAATGCCCCAATCAAAGACAGAGGGTGGCCAGTTGGATAAAAAAAATAATAATAAGGCCCATCTACAAGACACTCACTTCAGAGGTAAAGATAATACAGACTGAAAGTGAGGGGATGGTAAAAGATATTTCATGAAAATGAAAACAAAAAGAAATGAGGGTAGCAATACTCATATCAGACAAAGTAAACTTTAAAATAAAGTCTATAACAAAAACCAAAGAAGGACATTATAAAATGAAAAAGGAATTCATAAAAGAAGAAGATATAACACTCAGCAACATATACACACTATAATATAGGAGCACCTATTAATAAATATAGAAAGACTGCAAGGAGATCCAACCAGTCCATCCTAAAGGACATCAGTCCTGGGTGTTCATTGGAAGGACAGATGTTCAAGCTGAAACTCCAATACTTTGGTCACCTGATGCGAAGAGCTGACTCATTTGAAAAGATCCTGATGCTGGGAAAGATTGAGGGCAGGAGGAGAAGGGGACAACAGAGGATGAGATGGTTGGATGGCATCACTGACCCAATGGACGTGGGTTTGTGTGGGCTCCAGGAGTTGGTGATGGACAGGGAGGCCTGACGTGCTGCAGTCCATGGGGTCGCAAAGAGTCAGACATGACTGAGCAACTGAACTGAACTGAACTGAAAGCAAAATTAATAGATATGATGAGAAAAATTGACAGTAACACTAACACCCCACTTACATCAATGGACAGATCATCTAGACAAAAATAATCCGTAAAGAAACAGTGGCCATAAATAGTACATTATAGCAGTTTGGCTTAATAGGTATCAAACAAATGAGTATAACAGACAGAAACAGACTCACAGATATAGAGGACAAACTAATGGTTGCCAGTGGGGAGAGCAATGTGGAGAGGGTCAAGAACAAGGTATGGGATTAAGAGGTATAAACTGTTGTGTATAAAATAAACAACAAGAATATATTGCACAGCATACAAAATGTAGCCAATATTTTATAGCTTAAATCCTTGGAAGGAAAGTTATGACCAACCTAGATAGCATATTAAAAAGTAGAGACATTACTTTGCCAACAAAGGTCCGTCCTGTCAAGGCTATGGTTTTTCCAGTGGTCATGTATGGATGTGAGAGTTGGACTGTGAAGAAAGCTGAGCACAGAAAAATTGATGCTTTTTGAACTATGGTGTTGGAGAAGACTCTTGAGAGTCCCTTGGACTACAAGGAGATCCAACCAGTCCATCCTAAAGGAGAACAGTCCTACTGGAAGGACTGATGCTGAAGCTGAAACTCCAATATTTTGGCCACCTCATGTGAAGAGTTAACTCATTGGAAAAGACCATGATGCTGGGAGGGATTGGGGGCAGGAGGAGAAGGGGGCAACAGAGGATGAGATGGCTGGATGGCATCACCAACTCAATGGGCATGAGTCTGAGTAAACTCCAGGAGTTTGTGATGGACAGGGAGGCCTGGCGTGCTGCGATTCATGGGGTCTCAAAGAGTTGGACACGACTGAGCAACTGAACTGAACTGAAATGGAGTATAATGTATAAAAATAGTGAGTTACTGTGTGTATACCTGAAACTAAAATAATACTGTAGATAAACTATACTTTAACTGAAAAATAAAAGTTTTTAAAGTATTTTTTGATAATATTTTCTCAAAATATCTTTTAGACACTCTAATAGCAGTTTCTGGTCTTTGAAGAAACCTAGACAATTTGTGCAGAAATAAAGTAAATAAGGTTCACCTACTTTGCCTTTCATGGACACAGTGAAATCAAATTAAATATATTGTTAATGTAGAAATTTTAATCCATACCATTTGATCATTATTTTCAATTTCTCTTTCGAGCAGTCTAGTTTTTCTGTGTTCCTAACAAAGATATTTATCACATTCTTCTCCCATTTGCAGCTTCTTATTCAATATTTGCTTTCTTTCTTACTAAAATTTACTCACGGGAGTATAACAAAAAATATAAGAAAAAATGAAATAATTATACAATCACAAGTCATAGCAATGTAATCAATTACAATCATTTAACCAATAATATGACAAAAGTAAGGGCTACATGAAATGCAGCATAGATAATGTATTTACCTGGAATTTTTAACATCATTCCATGTTTCTGTCTTCCACTTAAGAAGATATTCTGAAATCAAATGTGGAAAAGTGATGTGACTATTAGTGAAGTCGCTCAGTTGTGTCCAACTCTTTGCGACCCCATGGACTGTAGTCCACCAGGCTCCTTCATCCATGGAATTTTCCAGGCAAGAATACTGGAGTGGGTTGCCATTTCCTTCTCCAGGGGATCTTCCTGACCCAGGGAATGAACCTGGGTCTCCCGCATTGCAGGCAGATGGTTTACTGTCTGGGCCACCAGGCAAGCCTGATGTGACTATAGAGGTTGTCTTAAAGTTACTTTACATACATTTAAGTTAATTAATTTAATTACATGTATATTTAAGTCAGTAACTTTCAAGCTTTAGCACTTTGATTATAATTTGTAATAAATTATTTTTCATACACTGCCTTATATAGAACACCAGCATATCACCACTTCACAGTGACAGAAATTGCCCTTTTCAGGTCCTAAGATTTATCTCAGTGTACAGCAGTCAGTATGTAAAGCATTTAATATGCATATCTGATTTAATGCTTACAATATGTTTCATTTAAATAAGGAAATGGGCCCAAGGAGTTCCAATGATGTAAGGAATGGAAATCAGAATTTGAACCCTCTTCTGATTCCTAAGGTTTAAACCTCCTATGGTACATGTGTTACACTGATAAGTTTGTTCCCAAAGAAGGAATGAGTTTCCTGAAAGTAGCTGATCTCTAAGAGGATGTGACATGTTATGTTTCCTTAGAAAACTTGGAAAGTATATAAGGTAAATTTAAAGAAAGTTGAAAAAACTCTAGAGTAAACATCATTCAGAAAATTTGAAAATGTTAGTCACTCAGTTGTGTTCAACTCTGCGACCCCAGGGACTGTAGCCTGCCAGTCTCCTCTATCCATGGAATTCTCCAGGCAAGAATATTGGAGTCGGTTGCCATTTCCTCTCCCATTCTGGCCCAGGGATTGAACCTGGGTCTCCTGCATTGCAGGTAGATTCTTTACCATCTGAGCCACTAGGAAAGCTAAGAATAGAAGCTACTAACATTTTGTTACCATTCTTCCAGTTTTCTATGTTAATGTCTATTGAACTAAAAGAATGGAGTCACAATCGGCTTCTAGACAAGAGACTGTAAAAAAAAGAATGGTGCCTTGTCTCACTAATCAGGACCTTTCAAGTGGTAATTTCTAAACTTTAGTCAAATTTTGAGATTTGCAAAGGGAAGTTTGGAAATAAGCTTAAGGGAAAAGACAGGAGGGAGTTGAGTTCTTCTGTACGAGAAAAAGAGAAATTTGGCTTTTTTTTTCTACCTGAGCAAAAGGAGAAAGAGAGAAAGTGAAGTCGCTCAGTCATATCTGACTCTTTGTGACCCCATGGACTGTAGCCTACCAGGCTCCTCCATCCATGGGATTTTCCAGGCAAGAGTAGTGGAGTAGGTTGCCATTTCCTTCTCCAGGAGATCTTCCCAATCCAGGGATTGAACCCTGGTCTTCCACGTTGTAGGAAGACACTTTACCATCTGAGCCACCAGGAAAGTCCATGACTTCCTGAAAAAGAGAGGAAAGAGGAACAAACCACTTGGTGAAGTGGTGAGAGAGTCAATTCCTAGGCTGGCTGATAAAAAGTCCGGGATCCCTGAGGCAGAGAGAGGACTTTGGGGTTCTCAAGGAGAAGATAGATGTTTGGAATTCTCAAGGAGGAGGAAAGGACAAATGTGTCTTTTTCTCCTCTACATTCCTCAGTCTTCATCACATAAAATGTTTTTTCTTTAAACCGGGACCTGATGATTACACAACAAACAACTGAGTTTAAACTCTGTACTAAGGATTATATAACAACAATGTATCCTACTTGAGGGCAGTTTCTCCTTCTGAAAACCCTCAGACCTTCTGACTAATCCTTATATCTTAGAATGTATATTACGTGAGTAGGTTTGGTAAAATCTTTCTATTGTTAAGTTTTAATCCTGTTATCTTAAAATGTAAATTGTGGAAGTGGGTCTGGTAAAATTTTTACAAACTTGAGACATTCTTTTGATTTATTGTAACAACTAATTTAAAAAGTATATAATTCCCTTTGCTAAGACTAGCTAGGGGGGCACTCTGTTCCCCTTCTGATGTCTGTGTCAGAAGCTTTCTCTGTCCCTTTTCTTACTTTAATAAAACTCTGCTACACAAAAGCTCTTGAGTGATCAAGCCTGGTCCCTGGTCCCAAAGCTAAATATTCTTCGGAGATCACAAATCTGACATCATTCACCATAAGCTATCAGTAGCCAAAGACTTTTAAGGGCAGGAATGTTTGATTTTCAGTTGTAACTCATTTGTGTTTTGTGATGCAGCTCTTTCAAGTCTCCCCAAGTCTGATGCATAAGGGATTGTTTGAGTGATTTTGCGTGAAATGTAAGTAAAGGGGCTACATGGGTTCAATGATAAAGCCAGTAAGAAATTGCACCAAAACATAGAGCAGAGAATAAGTGTTTAGAAGATGCAACCATAAGCCTAAGAGAATCATAGAAATACAAAAAGTTAAGTCTGATGATAACATGTATCACTGAGCAATAGTTACTTATGCTCTTGTATGAGGCTATAAGTAGTATCATCAATTTGTAGAACAACTGGGCATTGTCTTGTAAAGTTTAATTTGCATAACCTATTACCCAAACTTCCATCCCTGTTTAAATACTGAGACACTCTTGCACACATACAAAGGGAGACATGTGCAAAAATGATCATGGCATTTTTCTTAGTTGTAGTAAAACAAACAGAAACAACACAATGTCCATCAGTAGAGACCAGATAAATAAGTTCTCACACATAATCACAACATAGAATTTATAAATGAGGGTAAGTGAAGAAGATACAGCTGTGTACAATATAGTTTTTATAACACTCAAGAACAAATACATCTGAGTTATATCTTATTTAGCATATGAATATATGAATTCATGCAGTAGTTAAAAAAAGTATGTAGTTAAAATAAGTAGATAGCCAGGAAATGATAAAATAAATATCAAGGCAGTATATTCCTCAGAAAAAGGAAGACATGGAGACTTCCCTGGTGGTCCAGTGGCTGAGTTGCTGCATTCTCAATGCAGGGGGCCCAGGTTTGATCTCTGGTCAGGGAACTAGAGCCCACATGCCTCAACTAAAGATCCTGTCCGCTATAACTAAGACCAGTATAAATTAGACTTAAAAAAAGAAGAAGAAGAAGACAGGGGCTTTGTGAAGGACATACTGATAATGTAAGATTTCAAGATATTGGTAAATTTTGCAGTTCTTACCTTAGGTTTTTCTATTTAATAACCCTGCATGAACTGCATGTACATTATACATGTTATTTATTAACATATATTTGAAATGTTATATAATTTTAAAGTGCATTGAGAAAGAAGGAAGGGCCACATGAATAGGAATGAGACATGTATCTACGATCATAACCAGCAGTCCTTCTGAACCCCTGGAAACCAGCCTCACATGGGAACTGACATGTTGCTAGAATAGAAAATAAGAGGGAAAAAAAATTTTAATTCTCTGGTATTGGGTCTTAGATCAACCAACCCTAAAGTTCACCCTCCCTCCAGACTTTCAGTTGTGTGAGTCAGTCAGTTACCTTACAGTTTAATCCAGTTTAAACTTAAGCCAATTTTAAATTTTTACAGCAGAAAGCCTCTTTTGCCCATTTTTCACACTGAATGTTCGTCTTTTCCTTACAACTAAAAGCATTCTTCTGTGCATCATTGATGGCAACCCTTCATCACAGGCTGTGACTAGGTTTTGGCTGTCACTTCGCTCTTAGTTTCTGTGACACACAAGAGCTTCCCATTTCTATGTGGTCAATCTATCAATCCTTCCCGTTGGTTTCTGCCTTCGCTTTTATGCTGAATAAGTTCCTCCTTCCTAATCAAGAACCTAAATGTGGTTCTGCCATTAATTCCTTAAGACTTCATTTTTTTATATTGACTGAATTATTTAATCTATCTAGGATATGTGCTGGCGTTCACAAGACAATGGGAGGTCTCATTTTGTTTTGAAAATTCTAAGTCAGTTTTCTCAGCACCATTTTTAAATAATCCACCCTCTTCTCGCTGATTAGTTCCTCATTATGATTTGCAAAACTCTCTCATGAGTGGCTGTCTTTGGGGACTGTATACTCCTTCCACTGATCTGACTAATTACACTAGGAACACACCAGTTTAATTATTGCAGATTTGTAGTATTTGTTCTCTGTTCAAATGGAGGTCAGCAAATCTTCAAGACTGTTCCTTCGAAATACATTCCATATTGACAACCCTTTCTCATACCCGACTGCCAAGATTCTCACTCCAACCACTATCATCTCTGATCCAGAATTCTCCAATCATCTTCTGATTTATCTTTCTTTGTCCACTCTTGTCCTACTTTGATCTATCCAGCATGCTTCTTTTTTTTTTTCAAAACCTTAATCAGACACCTCTTCCCTATTCAAGACTCTCTAGTTACTTCCCAATGGCTTTCACACTTATGACAAAAATCCCAGATTCTCCCTGTGAGTCAGCTTAGTTAGAACTACAAAACTGTAAATTACTTGGCCCTTGCCACCTCTTCAGCTTCCTTTCCTACCATCCTGCCTCTCTCTTCTGCATTTTGACCTTGGCGTTGCCACTGTGAGCTCCATCTTACTCCCTCCTTTGGATTCTTTGTTTCCTCTATCCATAAGGCCTTGACCCAGATCTTTGAACAACTCATTTCTTACTTTATTCATGTCTTTGCTTGGAAATGAGCTTCCTTGGTGGCTCAGGTGGTAAAGAATCAGCCTTCAATGCAGGAGACCCAAGTTCAGTTCCTGGGTCAGGAAGATACCCTGAAGAAGGGAATGGCTACCCACTCCAGGATTCTTGCCTGGAGAATCCCATGGACAGAGGAGCCTCTCAGGCTACAGTCCTTGGAGCCAGACACAACTGAGCAACTAAGCATGGACACACAGTAATCCTGTGAATCAAACCAGAGAAGAAGAGGAAGCCAGGCATGCACAGTGAGGCGAAGATGAGACTGCAGAGGTGGTATCTCAGGAGGGTTTTGATTTACATTTCCCTGGTGATTAGTGGTGTTGAATACACTTTCATGTACGTGTTAGCCATTTGTATTTCTCTTTGGCAAAATGTTTAATTCTGTCCCTCTGACTATTTTTTAATCAGATTGTTTGGGGATTTCTGCTTTTTTCTGAAATTTTATTACTTTTAATACACATTTGACAAGTAGAAACTTTCTCACACCACATACCATCCCAGAACCAGTGTTTAAGTTTCATCAAACTTATTTAGCTATTTACGATTTCACCTGAACAAAAGTTCAACTAAAGACATCTTATTAATAATAAAAAATCATTGCTTATTATTTTTTGAGAATATATTTTTGACCTGGCTTTAATGATGCCATCCATTATAATTTTTGAGTTGTATAAATTTTTTATGTATTTTGGATATTAGTCCTTTCTCATATATATGATTTACAAATATTTTCTCCCTTTCTGTAATTTACCTTTTCATTTTGTTAATGGTTTCCTTTGCTGTGCAGAAGATTTTCAGTTTGATATATGTTTACTGTATTTCTAAGTACAGAAAATACAACATGTGGCTGGCTTTATTAATTAAAGTTTTAATTTCCAGTTGAAAAAGGTAAATAGAAAGTTAAGTTGTATGTTAAATGTACACAAAAATTAAAATGCAAAAGCATGTAATAGTATATAGGTGCACAAAAATTTACATTGGAGTTGTCTAAGAAAAACTAACACTTACTGTGGCAAAGATGTTTTTAACTAGGTAGTCTGTGTGTTATCTTTTACTTGTTTTTGTTTTTTTTTTAAATTCCAACATACCGTCCTTGTATATTACAAATTTTCCTGGGTCTTGCCTTGTGGGGATCCATCAGCTAGGCTTGTTTATGTCAGGGAATCTGGGCTTTGCATAAGAAATCTAGCTTCTAGCCCCACAAATGAACAGTGTGACTTTATCCATCTGTCTACTTTTCATTTTTTTAATTCATTTATCTAACACTGTGTGTGTGCATGCTCATTTACTCAATCAGGTCCAACTCATTGTGACCCTATGGACCCACCACCTGGCTCCTCTGTCTGTGGGATTTTCCAGGCAAGAATACTGGAGTGGGTTATCATTTCCTATCCCAAGCCAAGGACAGAACCCAAGTCACCTGCATCTCCTGCAATGCAAGCAGATTCTTTACACTGAGCCACCTGGGAAGCCCTCATCTCACATTAGCTGTTTACCTAATATATGCCAGAAACTGAATGAAGATCGAGAAACAAAATAAAAAATGGAGTAACATTTCTACCCTCTAGAAGCTCCAATAGGGGAAACAGATATGTTAACCAAGGATAAGAATATAATACTATTTGGATCAAAAAGAACTATGTAGGGTAGACTTCCCTGGTGGTCCAGGGGTTATAACTCTGTGCTGCCAATGCAAGGAGCATGGGTTCAATCCCTGGTCAGGGAACTAAGACCCCCCATGCTGATCTAGCATCAGGTCAGAAAAGCTCAAGGCTGCCAAAACAATGTACTGACTTCCTGCCTTTCTTAAAGGATTTATTTTAAAAGCTTCCAACTGTATATCCTTCCACTGTCCCTTTGAGATGTACATACATCTCCTATAACCCAGGATAGTCTCAAGGACCTGAAAGCCCTTCCTTTGAAATGTAGTTCTCAAAAAGAAGTGGGTCTCTGCTTTCCAGTGTCTAAGAGAAAGTAGCAGCCTGACACTGCCTAATCAAATTCATGCTGGCCGCAGATGACATGATGCTCTACATAGAAAACCCTAAAGACTCTACCAGAAAATTACTAGAGCTAATCAACGAATACAGTAAAGTTGCAGGATATAAAATTAACACACAGAAATCTCTTGCATTCCTATACACTAACAATGAGAAAACAGAAAGAGAAATTAAGGAAACAATACCATTCACCATTGCAACAAAAAGAATAAAATACTTAGGAGTATATCTACCTAAAGAAACAAAAGACCTATACATAGAAAACTATAAAACACTGATGAAAGAAATCAAAGAGGACACAAACAGATGGAGAAATATACCGTGTTCATGGATTGGAAGAATCAATATTGTCAAAATGACTATACTACCCAAAGCAATCTATAGATTCAATGCAATCCCTATCAAACTACCAACGGTATTTTTCACAGAACTAGAACAAATAATTTCACAATTTGTATGGAAATACAAAACACCTCGAATAGCCAAAGTAACCTTGAGAAAGAAGAATGGAACTGGAGGAATCAATCTGCCTGACTTCAGACTATACTACAAAGCCACAGTCATCAAGACAGTATGGTACTGGCACAAAGACAGAGATATAGATCAATGGAACAGAATAGAAAGCCCAGAGATAAATCCACGAACCTATGGTCACCTTATCTTCGACAAAGGAGGCAAGGATATACAATGGAAAAAAGACAACCTCTTTAACAAGTGGTGCTGGGAAAACTGGTCAACCACCTGTAAAAGAATGAAACTAGAACACTTTCTAACACCATACACAAAAATCTAAATGTAAGACCAGAAACTATAAAACTCCTAGAGGAAAACATAGGCAAAACACTCTCTGGCATAAATCACAGCAGGATCCTCTATGACCCACATCCCAGAATTTTAGAAATAAAAGCAAAAATAAACAAATGGGACCTAATGAAACTTAAAAGCTTTTGCACAACAAAGGAAACTATAAGCAAGGTGAAAAGACAGCCCTCAGACTGGGAGAAAATAATAGCAAACGAAGCAACAGACAAAGGATTAATCTCAAAAATATACAAGCAACTCCTCCAGCTCAACTTCAGAAAAATAAATGACCCAATCAAAAAATGGGCCAAAGAACTCAACAGACATTTCTCCAAGGAAGACATACAGATGGCACAAAAACACATGAAAAGATGCTCAACATCACTCATTATCAGAGAAATGCAAATCAAAACCACAATGAGGTACCATTATACGCCAGTCAGGATGGCTGCTATCCAAAAGTCTACAAGCAATAAATGCTGGAAAGGGTGTGGAGAAAAGGGAACCCTCTTACACTGTTGGTGGGAATGCAAATTAGTACAGCCACTATGGAAAACAGTGTGGAGATTTCTTAAAAAGCTGGAAATAGAACTGCCATACGACCCAGCAATCCCACTTCTGGGCATACACACCAAGGAAACCAGATCTGAAAGAGACATGTGTACCCCAATGTTCATTGCAGCACTGTTTATAATAGCCAGGACATGGAAGCAACCTAGATGCCCATCAGCAGACGAATGGATGAGGAAGCTGTGGTACATATACACCATGGAATATTACTCAGCCATTAAAAAGAATTCATTTGAATCAGTTCTAATGAGATGGATGAAACTGGAGCCCATTATACAGAGCGAAGTAAGCCAGAAAGATAAAGACCATTACAGTATACTAACACATATATATGGAATTTAGAAAGATGGTAACGATAACCCTATATGCAAAACAGAAAAAGAGACTCAGATGTATAGAACAGACTTGTGGACTCTGGGAGAAGGCGAGGGTGGGATGTTTCAAGAGAACAGCATCGAAACATGTATATTATCTAGGGTGAAACAGATTACCAGCACAGGTTGGGTGCATGAGACAAGTGCTCGGGCCTGGTGCACTGGGAAGACCCAGAGGGATGGGGTGGAGAGGGAGGTGGGAGGGGGGACCGGGATGGGGAATACATGTAAATCCGTGGCTAATTCATTTCAATGTATGACAGAAACCACTGCAATGATGTAAAGTAATTAGCCTCCAACTAATAAAAATAAATGGAAAAAAAAACGAAAAAGAAAAAGAAAAAAAAATCATGCTGGCCAACCTTCTTAACCAGTTTTTGTAACTTCAATTGCTTGACTGCTCAAGCCTCCTCCCCCCATCACTTCTCCCCACTCCCTCATTCTCATTTTAAAGTGCCCAGTTAGGGACTTCCCTGGTGGTCCACTGGTTAAGAATTAGCCTTCCAATGCAGGAGACACAGGTTCCATCTTTGATCCAGGAAAGATCCCACATGCCTCAGAACAGCTAAGCCCGTGTGCCACAACTGTTGAACCTGTGCTCTGGAGTCAGGGAGTTGCAACTTCTGAAGCCCACATGCCCTAGCTCCTAGAGCCTGTGTTCCACAACAAGAGAAGCCACTGCAGTGAGGAGCTGGCGCATCACAACTCGAGAGTAGCCCACACAGCAATCAAGACCCAGCATAGCCAAAAATAAAAATGTTTTGTTGCCTAGATGCTAAGCCCGACTCTTTGCAACCCCATAGACTGCAGCATACCAGGCTTCCCTGTCCTTCACTATTTCCCAGAGTTTGCTCAAACTCATATCCACTGTGTCGATGATGTCATGCAGCCATCTAATCCTCTGTCACCCTCTTCGCCTCCTGCCTTCAATCTTTCCCAGCATCAGGGTCTTTTCCAATGAGTTGGCTCCTCACATCAGGTGGCCAAAGTATTGAAGCTTCATCTTTAGCATCCAATATATTCAGGATTGATTTCCTTTAGGATTGACTGGTTTGGTCTCCTTGCAGTCCAAGGGAATCTCAAGAGTCTTCTCCCACACCATTATTCAAAATCATCAATTCTTCAGCGTTCAGCTTTCTTTATGGTCCAACTCTCACATCTGTACATGACTACTGGAAAAATCATAGCTTTGATTATATGGACTTTTGTTGGTAAAGTGATGCCTCTGCTTTTTAATGTGCTGTCTCAGTTTGTCATAAATAAATAAAAATTTTAAGAAGCTTTAAAAAAAATAAATACAATGAGGAGCCACTGAAGGCTTTTTTTTCCCCCAAATTAAGTTTTTTAATTGAGGTGAAAGTCACATAACAAAATTCATCATTTTAAAGTCCACAATTCAGTAGCATTTAATACTTTCACAATACAACCACCACCTCTTGCTAGTTTCAAAACATTTGTATCATCCCACAAAAAACTCTGTACCCATTAGCTATCATTCTGAATTTTCTCCTCACCCCAGCCCTTGAGCAACCACCAGCCTGATTCCTGTCTCTATGGATTTACCTATTCTGGATATTTCATATAAATGGAAGCAATCAACAAAAGTCTTTGATGTCTAGCTTCTTTTACTTAGCATAAAGCTTTCAGAGTTCATCTCAGTTATAGTGTAAATCCTTTAAAATCTAGTAGTTCCTTTTTATGGCTGAATAATAGTCCATTGTGTGGATGTAATGTGTTTGGTTTATCCATTCATCCTTGATGACATTTGCATTTGGTTGTTTCTACCTATTGGTTATTGTGCATAGTTCTGCTATGAACCTTCATGTCTTTGGAGGGACTAGACAGCCCTCAATGTTCTTGCTTAAGTAACTACAAGAAATGTTTGTCCTGCCACTGCATTTAATTCCAGAGGTTATCTTATGGGAGATAATAAGTGCTGAAACTGTATGTTGTTTCTAGCTGAACCTGAGCAGTTTCTGAGAATTGTTTGTTATTATTAATGGAAATTTGGAAGAATTTGGGCTTTTAGAGTAAAACCATCTTTACAGCTTTCCAATATTTATTTGAGTTTTTTCTAGATAGTTTTGGGCTTTCCAAGTGACTCAGTGGTAAAGAATCTGCCTGTCAATGGGAGATGCAGGTTTGACACCTGAGTCAGGAAGAGCCCTTGGAGAAGGAAATGCAATCCACTCCAGTATCTTGTGGGGAGAATTCCAAGGACAGAGAAGCCCAGCAGGCTACAGTCCAAAGGGTCACAAAGAGTCAGACACAACTCAGTGACTGAGCATGCACTAGATACCTTTACTAAAAAGAGCTTTTTTGATTGTTCTTAGTGAAATGCAGTTCACAGGTTTGGGGAAGGGGGTAGAATTTAATTCTCTCAGTGACAGACTGCGAATAAAATGGAGCTTTATTTCCCTAATAAATTTCCCACTTAAGAAACTAGCCTTTTTAATTATGCTAATTATTGTTTCTCAAATCAGCTCTTATATAAAATGTTTTACAGAACTCATTAAAAATTAAAAAATAAAATGGAAACAATGAAGCCATAAAATCATCGGTTAAATATAAACAAGTCACTTCATTTCTTTGGGTTCTAGGGAGATTTTCTAAAATAAGAGGCTGGATTTCCTATGAGCAAAGGATTGCTGCCTTATTGTTATGGCTTTTCTTAATCCATAAATGGCTTCTCTGAGCTGACGAGATCGAAATGGATAGATGGATGGTGGAAGTTCTATCTGCTCCTCTCCGGAAGCAACCCTGTGGAATTAGGTGGGACCTGGCTTCTAGCTAAGACCAACCTAGGACCATCTCTTTGGCCCTCTCAAGGAACTTTCCAGCAGCCATTCCTTCTTTCTTTGCCATCATTTCCCTTCTATATGAATCCTTCTCTGGATCTATTCCAAACTTCTATTTGTTCTCCTATCTTAAAAATCACTCTACTTTCTCTTCCCTTCACCCTTTGGGTACCATTCTATTTATCACCTTCTTTTAGAGCTTAACACCTTAAAAGTGATTGCTATCTCAAATGCTTCTTTTTCCTTTCTCTCTTGTAACTATTCTCATCATATTATTGCACTCCACATAACTCTATCAAAATTGCTGTTATCAAGTTCATGGATGACCTTCACATTTCTACATTCAGTAATCAATTCTCAATCTGCACCTTATTTGACAGAGTTCATCACTTCCAACCCTTTCACTTTCTTCTCTTGGTTTCCAAGGCAATACACTCCCCTGATTTCCTTCTACTTCAATAGTCATGAATTCTGAGCCTTATTTTTTTTTTTTTTCTAGGCCCTTCTAATCTCCCTGATCTTTCTGTGTTTCAGAATTCTAAAAACCATTTCTTGGTCATCATCTCCGTATACTCATTGTTTTGATGATTTCATCTACTCTCATGATCTATATGGGGCTTCTCAGGTGACTCAGTGGTGAAAGAATCCATCTGTCAATGCAAGAGATGCAGGATATCTGAGTTTGATCCCTGGTTCAGGAAGATCCCTGGAGGAGGAAATGACAACTCACTCCAGTATTCTTGCTGCGAAAATCCCATGGACAGAGGAACCTGTTGGACTACAGTCCATGGGGCTGCAAAGAGTAGGACACAACTGGGTGACTGAGCAGAGGTGGGCATGACCTTTATGCTGCCAACTCCAAAATTTATATTCTTAGCCCAGACTTCTTCCCCAAACTCTTTGCTATACCCAACAGCTTCCTCAAACTTACTATAAAACTATAGAATAGGCATATGAACTTAACATGGACAAAACTGAAGTCTTATCTTTCCCCTCTAAGCTATCAGCAGCTTTCCCCATCTCATAAATTATAACTGCATCCTTCTAATGGCTCTAGCCACAGGTTTGATCCCTGCTCTGGGAAGCTTCCACATGCCCATGGGTCACCTAAGCCCGTGAGCCACAGCTACTGAGCTCGCGTGCCACAACTACCAAAGCCTGAATGCCAAGAGCCCATGCACTGCAGCAAAGAGTAGCCCCACTAACCGCAACTAGAGAAAGCCTACTCTCAGCAATGAGGACCCAGCGCAGCCAAAAATTAATTAATTAATTAATTTTTAAAAAACAAAGTTGGAGTTTTCCTTACTTCCTTTCTTTTCCTCACATACCATATCCAGTCCAGGAATAGATCTTTGAGCTTACCTTCAAATCATATCCCAACATTGGCTATCTCTTACCATCACCACAGTTCCCACTCTGACCTAAGCCCCCTTCATACTTGCTTGGACTGCAAAAAAAAAAAAAAAAATCCTAACTCATCTCCTACATCCAGCCTTGTCTGTCTATAGTCTACTCTGGACACAGTAGCCAAAGTGAGTTTGTTACGCTTCGTCAGATGATTTTTTTAGCCTTCTCGAAAATCCTCCAATTTCCTCCTGACTTACTTTAAGTAAAAGCCCAGAATATCACATTGGCAGAAAATTCTCTACATGATTGAATCACCCAATTAACCTTTCAAAGCTCATCTCTGACTATGCCTCACACTTGCATGCTGAGTTCTAGCAGTACCAGTCCCTGTGAAATTAGAAATTTCTCTTAGAAATGATGACGTGGGTGATAAAATATGGCCACAAATTCTTTGAGGCTGTTCTGAAATGGCCCCTGAAAGATGTCCACATCCTAGTCCACATATGAGTGTTATCTTCAACAGCAAAAGGGATTTTTCAGACATAATTGAGATCTCAAGATGGGGAGAATATTCAGGATTATCCCAGTGGGTCCAATGTAATCACAGGAGTCCTTATAAGAGGTATGCAAGTCAGAGTGAGAGAAGAAAATGTGACAACCTTTATATACCACCAGTGGGAATAAAAATGGTCTGGCCAATTTGGGAAAGGGTTCTCTTAAAGTTAAACCCACACCTACCATATGACCCAGACATTCCACTTCAAGTTACACACCCAAAAGAAAGCAAATATTTTCATAGAAATGCTTATGTATAAATGTTCATAACAGATGTGGTCATTTACCATAGCTAAAAACTTGAATCTAAGCAAATATTCCTCAACAGGCAAAAAAGGATAAATAAATATTGATTACACAAAACCATGAAGGAATCTCAAATGATTTTTTTTTAAATGTATTCTGACATATAGAGACCAAAAAGCATGTATAGATGTCTGGGGCCAGATGTAGAGAAAGGGCATATGGCAAAGGCAAGGGTGGCTTTTGAGGGTAATAGGTATATCCTGTCTTAAATGTGGCAGCAGTGTCCTGAGTGTGTGTGTCAGAGTTCATTGAATTTCATTTTAAACAGATATAGTTTATTGTACAGAGATCATAGCTCAGTGAAGTTGATTTTTGAAACATTCATAGGAAGGAAAGAGTACAGAATGTGACAAAACAACCTAACTACACTACCAATATACAAAACAACTTCCCTGAAAGGGGCAGGGGAAGACGTACTGATTTATGTACCTGAAAATGAGTGTACTTCATACAGTCCAGTGTACTTCATACAGTGCTTCTGCAGCCTAGTTGGCCAAGTAATTTCTCACAAGGGTATGGTTTAATACTTCTACCACTGTTATGCATGTATACCAGAACTGAACAATTAAATAAATGAACAACAGTTGGTCAAAGGTGGCTTTCTCACTGTTGGAGGAGAAGGTTAGAGACAAGCTAGAATAAAAGGCTAGAAAGGGGACTTCCCTTGTGGTCCAGTGGCTAACACTTCATGTTCCCAATGCAAGGGGCCTGGGTTTGATCTCTGATCAGGGAACTAGATAAAAAATGTGACAATTAAGAGTTCCAGTGCCACAACTAAGAGTTTGCATGCTGTAGCTAAGACCCAGCACTGCCAAAAAAAAAAAAACCTAGTTAAAGAAAAACTGTTATTTTTAAAAAAGGCTAGAATGACCTATGTGATAATGGATCAAAGTTGGTGATATTAGTAGGAACTCATGTTTAGCTTAACTCACATTTAGCCTAATATACAGATGGTTGCATATAGAAATATTTATCTATGTCTGTATTACAGTGTACACATTTATGGCTAATATACACATATATATTCTTGGTCTAGAAGGACTTAGAAGGAATGACACTTGGTTTAGTGTCCAGATTTTGGTTTCTAAGATTCTCCAATAAAAGGAGCCAGGATTCTTCGAAAAGACTAATTTTGTGGCAATAGCAGAAGATATCTATGACAAGTCTGGAGCATCTTGTAATGGCAGTAAGTGATGTGTTAAAACAAACAAACAAAAGCCTACATTGATGGTTTGTTAAAGGGACACAGGGCCAGCTGAAAGGGCTCCAATCACCAAAGGCTGAAAAATTTGAGCAACATAGAGTTATATTATAATCTGGTGGCTCAGATGGTAAAGAATCTGCCTGCAATTCAGGAGGCCCAGGTTCAATCCCTGGATTGGGAAGATCCCCTGGAGAAGGGAATGGCTACCCACTGCAGTATTCTTGTCTGGAAAACCCCATGGACAGAGGAGCCTGGAGGGCTACCATCCATGGGGTCGTAAAGAGTCAGACACAACTGAGAAACTGACATTGTCACTGTCAAAGCAAAACCAGACTTCTCAAGTTAAGGAATTTAGTGCTTCTCTGGGTATGGGAAGATGCAAGAGATTGGGCTCACTGAAATCCTTCCCTTCATATGCACCTCACCTACCTGGAGCCAGTATCTTGTGTTTTCTTGTCCTAAATTTCCTCAGAGGTTTTTGTAGGGAATGGCTGTAGTCTGATGGCTACTAAATAGCAGGTATTCCAAAAAGTTTACTTTTTAAAAATTCCCTGAAAAATGTTAAAAGATAAAGAAGGACACTAGGTGACAAAAGAGGAACGCACCATCAAAAAGATAATATACATTTTTGTGATCACACACATAATCTTGAAATACACATAGCAAAATCCCACCCAATTGCAAGATTTTGACATGATCCAAATGCAAGGGGGTGATTACAATGCATCTCAAGCAGAGACAGAGAGAGCAGGCAGATGGAGTGACCTGAGTGCTCACGCTGAACTGTCTGGAAATGAGCTAGCTATAGCCAGATGGGGTCTGCATGTGAACTCAGTTTCCTTGGGAACTAATGGCTTTCTCATAGCCTTCCATGAGGGGTAAATAACAAGGTTTCCAGGTGCCAGGCAGCTAGGACTGCTGACAGAGTGGCCCAAAACCCAGACAGCCTGACATCCAGTATCCTGTTTGTTTCCCCACCAACAAGCTGCTTCCGTTCTTTCAGCTGATGATGACAGGGGAAGCCAAGTGGCTGGAGGAGGTCTGTGCACCAAAGAGGAAGACCCTCCCTGCAAGCCCGCAGCCACTCATCCACAGGTGTCTCTGATCGATGGAGGGGAACCCCTGCCTTTTCTCCTGTTGATTCACCTTGACCTCTGTAAGTTTCCCTAGTGAATCCTGTTCCTTAATCTGTGCCTTCTAACAATGCTGTGGAGTTCATCCCACATCCTGGAGATGACAGGTGGAAACCTAGATAGTGACCCACCTGGTCTGACAGCATGAAATCTACAGGGGATTCACCTTGTGGGACATTCACCGAAACCATAAGTCAATGCTTTAAAAAGGAAACTAATAAAATAGACAAGACTAGTCAAGAAAAACAGAGAAAAGACACAAAAATATACCAGGAAAGAAAAAGAGATCATAGTTAGAAATACTGAGAATAAAGGTAAACCATGAAGTATTAAAGTTTAGATGGAATGAATCCTTTTTGAAATATAAAAAATTTAAATTAACTCGATGATAGATCGGAAACATGAGTAAATCAAGAGCCATTTAAAGAATTCAATCATTGCTCAAGCCTCTTCCATACTCAGTCACCCACCAGACATCAGGCTCAGATGGGCTCATAAATTATTTTATCCAAACCTTCAAAGAATATATAAATAATCTATCTCCTATTAAACTGCTCCAGATATAAGAAAAAGATAAATATCTATCCAACTAATCTTATGAGATAATTGATAAGGTAATTCTAAACCCAAACTGGACAATTAAAGAAAAGTAAATTGTACACAAATGTTGCTTATATTTATAGATGCAAAAATATTTTTTAACTGGAGAGTAATTGCTTTACAATGTTGTGTTAGTTCCTGCCGTATGACGGTGTGAATCAGCCATGTGCTGCGCTGTGCTTAGCCACTCATTGTGTCCAACTCTTCACAACCACATGAACTGTAGTCCCCCCAGGCTCCTCTGTCCATAGAATTTTTCAGGCAAGAATACCCAAGTGGGTTGCTATTTCCTCCTCCAGAAGATCTTCCCAAGCCAGGAACCAAACCCATGTCTTCTACATCGGCAGGGAAATTCTCAACTGCTGAGCTGACATAGAAGCCCACACTTAGCCTCATTAAATTCTGTTACATTTCAAGTATAAACTTTTTAAAGTCTCATAAACTCTGTTGACACCCCAACAATTTTTTAAAGCCAGATTGGGCCTCAGACATCTCATTGTTAATTTCTATAAGACAGTGGCAGCGTTGAGGCAGTGTTCAGAGCAGGGTTTCTCGACTTCAACACTCTGGGCTTTTAGAGCCAGTGGGGAGGGGTGTGCTGTGCATCCTGGGGAGTTCAGCAGCACACCCGGCCTCTATCAGCTGCAACGTCAGCAACGTCGCCCCCGAGTTACAACAACCCAGACTGTCTCCAAATGGTATCAGGCGTCCTCAGGGATAGGGGGAAGGAACTCGCCCCCAGTAGAGAACCACTGGGCTATAGATTTGAGAACAGAAAAGATTTCCTCAATCAAGTGGCCACTTATATATAATGGCAGCTGTCATTTTCAGACTTCAAGTTATATAAAGGATGCCACTCTTAAAAGAAAAATCACTTAAGGATGTATTATAGGCAACTGAGTCATGAACCAAAATTAAATATCAGCGTGGAAAAAAGAAAAGGGAAGCTGTGAGTCATAAAACTAATAAAAATGACCTTTATTTTCACTATAATGAGTCTCAATGTGGGTTTATTTTTGTCTTGTGTAGGATTGAGAATTGCAAACATTTTCAAATTTAAGATTCACATCTTTCTTCAATTCTGGCAAATATCTCAACTGATATCTCTTCATATACTGTTTCTTCACCACCACTTCTTTCTCCTGGACACACAGACTATATTTCTCAGCCTTGCTTGCCATTAGATGCTGGTATATGACAGGGTTTGAGCCAAAGAAACAAAACCTCTTACAGGCAATCCTCTTTTCTCTGCCTACAGGTTGGAAGCAAAATATACTAAGACCTTCAAGGATAACAGAATTGCAGAACAAAGAGTCTGCGTCCTCTTTAATGGAAGATTCACTAAACACTTGTGTTTGGCTTTTAGACATAATAAATCCTATAACCTTAAACCGATAACTTTTGAGGTACATTTGCTATAGCAGCAAACATTGCCTTATATAATAAGACAAGAGATAGAGAAAATAAGTGATCCAATGCAGGGGAGGGGCAGAGGGAATTGCCAGGGGAATTGTAAACGGTGTTCCTGGGATGAGAGCTGGGCAGTGGCTGAGAGTGCAAACCTGGTCCAGACTAGAAACTAGCATAGTGGCTTCCAGGAGGGATGGTGGGGGATTAGTTTGATTGTATGGAAAACTGGATTGATGGCTATTTTGTGTGCAAACAACAAGATATTCTAATGAAGCCTCAGAAAAGAAACCTCGAGGAAATTTACTTTGGAAAATAAAATGTTGACACAGAAATGCAAACATAAAAAACTACTTGGCTCATCAGGAAACAATATTTATTTGCATAGTTCCAAGATTGCATGTATGTGGTAGAAATATAACCCAAAAAAAGAGAGAAAATTCTGTTAGGATACATATGTAAGACTAAATAAGAATGTTAAATCCTTGGATTCCACAGTAAGAAGTCACCAGGTAGTATGGATAAGAAACAAAACCAAAAAGCCAAGAAATAGTAGTAAAAATATCTATGTAGAATAATCAAAGTAAATAGCAAGAGAAGAAAAGAACGTACAGTGGTTGCCTCTAGGAATTAAAAATCTAGGATAAAAAGCTATTTGTCATTAGAAACATTATAACACTATTTGACTGAGAGTATGTACATATATTAGACTTCCCTGCTGGCTCAGACTGTAAAGAATCCACCTGCAATGCAGAAAACCTGGGTTTGATCCCTAGGTCGGGAAGATCCCCTGGAGAAGGGAATGGCAACCCATTCCAGTATTCTTGCCCAGAGAATTCCATGGACAGAGAAGCTGGCAGGCTACAATATCACTTTGGTAAATATGAATCTATGCATTTAAAAAAAACAAATTTGCTTACATAAGGCATTTCTAATCTTCAGCCTGGCTGCACCACACTTTTTAAATGGCTTATATTCAGGATATGGATAAGTTCATCTTGATGGCAGAGGGCAAAAATCAATGTGCCCTCACATTGTTTTTGTAGAGTAAAATGATTCTTTGAATGCTTTTTGTTCTTTCCTTAAAAAGAAAAAAATACCAACAGAATAAAAAGGGATTATTGGCTGAATGTTGCCTAAAATCATTTCAGATGGGACTTGGAATGTAACTTTAAGGTTCTTTAACAACTTTAAAAGACTCTTAAATAACTTTAAATCATTTAAGATAGGTCTTAGAATCTAATCTTCGCATCCCGGAATGCGAAGTCAAGTCGGCCTTAGGAAGGATCACTAAGAACAAAGCTAGTGAAGATGATGGAATTCTAGCTGGGCTATTTCAAATCCCAAAAGATGATGCTGTGAAAGTGCTGCACTCAATATGATAGCAAATTTGGAAAACTCAACAGTGGCCACAGGACTGGAAAAGGTCAGTTTTCATTCCAATCCCAAAGAAAGGCAATGCCAAAGAATGTTCAAACTACTGCACAGTTGTCATCTCACATGCTAGCAAAGTAATGCTCAAAATTCTCCAAGACAGGCTTCAACAGTACATGAACCATGAACTTCCAGATGACAAGCTGGATTTAGAAAAAGCAGAGGAACCAGAGATCAAATTGCCAACATCCGTTGGGTGAACAAAAAATCGGGAGAATCCAGAAAAACATCTTTGACTAGGCTGAAGCTTTTGACTGTGTGGAGCACAACAAACTGTGGAAAATTCTTCAAGGGTTGGGAATACCAGACCACCTTACCTGCCTCCTGAGAAACCTGTATGCAGGTCAAGAAGCAACAGTTAGAACCGGACATGGAACAACAGACTGGTTCCAAATTGCAAAAGGAGTACACCCAGGCTGTATATTGTCACCCTGTTATTTAGCTTCTGTGCAGAGTACATCATGCAAAATGCCAGACTGGATGAAACACAAGCTGGAATCAAGATTGCCAGGAGGTTATTGCCATATCAATAACCTCAGATACACAGATGACACCATCCTTATGGCAGAAAGTGAATAGGAACGAAAAAGCCTCTTGATGAAAGTGAAAGAGGAGAGTGAAAAAGTTGGCTTAAATCTCAACATTCAGAAAATGAAGATCATGGCATCCAATCCCATCACTTCATGGCCAATAGATGGGGAAACAATGGAAACAGTGAGAGACTTTATTTTCTTGGGCTTCAAAACCACTGCAGATGGTGACTGCAGCCATGAAATTAAAAGACACTTGCTCCTTGAAGGAAAAGCTATGACCAACCCAGACAGCATATTAAAAATCAGAGACATTACTTTACTGACAAAGGTCCATCTAGTCAAAGATTATGGTTTTTCCAGTAGTCATGTATGGATGCGAGAGTTGGACCATAAAGAAAGCTGAGCACCGAAGAATTGATGCTTTTGAACTGTGGTGTTGGAGAAGACTCTTGAGAGTCCCTTTAACTGCAAGGAGATCCAACTACTCAATCCTAAAGGAAATTAGTCCTGAATATTCATTGGAAGGACTGTTACTGAAGCTGAAGCCCCAATACTCTGGCCACCTGATGCGAAGAACTGACTCATTGGAAAATACCTTAAGGCTGGGAAAGCTTGACGGCAGGAGGAGAAGGGGACAGAGGATGAGATGGTTGGATGGCATCCCTGACTTGATGGACATGAGTTTGAGCAAGCTATGGGAGTTGGTGATGAACAGGGAAGCCTGGTGTGCTGCAGTCCATGGGGTTGCAAAGAGTTGGACACAACCAACTGACTGAATTGAGCTACAGTAGAATCTAATAGGCATGCATTCTTGTCAGGGAAATAATACTTCAATAATACTTATAATGCAGAGTGACTGGATGGGTCTGTGATGCAAAAATGTGATGCTTATTTCAGCCTATTTAAATTTTGGGGGAGGGGGTCATGCCACATAGCATGTGGGATTAGTCCCCCAACTAGGGATTGATCTCACACCCCCTGCATTGGAAGCCAGAGTGTTACTCACTGGACCACCAGGAAAGTCCCAGTAAAACCGCTATCACAGGGATCTCTTCAGTGGGAATATTTTAGCTGACGCCAAGTCCACTTCTGTAGTGAAAACATAAATAATCTACACACACTTCATCTTGCATAAAAAGAGAGCAGAAACAGCATGAACAGGAGAGTCAGAAATATGGCAACAATATACCCCCTATTTCCAAAAGATGCCCAAACAAAAATATTCCCTTCCACTGTCAGACTATGGATTTGACTTTGTGGCCAAATTGTCAGCTCAGAAAACAAGGCAATGATGAATCTATGGCAGAGGAAGGAGAGAACAGAGAAATCAGAACTAGTTGGCCTTTGATGGTACCTTTTCAGCCAGTCCTGCCATGTCTGAATGCTCCCCTCTACTGTTCTTTCCTTCTTCCTTGGCCATTCATCCCCTTCTCCCTCTTACAGCCTACTCTCTGCTCCAACCCGCCAACAAGGGAACTCTAAGAAGGATTAAGGTCATTCTGGACTTCCCCCACCACCACCATCCCCCAACACATACAAACACACACCTTTAGAGCTTCTGGAAGGAGATTTTGTTAAGCTTTTGTGAAGGTGAATATCCCCATTGTATGGGTCACCTGAAGGCAAGAAGAAAATAGCAACATTCCATCCCTGCCTGCGCCAACACACCCAGGGCGAAAGATATAAGCACCTGCCAGACAGGTGCTTGCCCACTGGAAGGTCCTCCCCTGTAAGCAAACACCTCCTGAGAAACTGCATTAATCCAGATACACTGGAGAGCTGGCCTTCTGCTTGGGTCATTTTCAGTTTGGGGGAGGGCTGATCTGTTTCCACATTGCCCTCACTTCTGGACTTTAATGCTCTTGTCAGAGCTATTTGTTCCAGCCCATCCTTCGTGAGATGCTCTTTACTGGATAGTGAAGTTAGTTTGATTTAAAAAACTAATATAGCAATGGCTGAAGGTAGTTTACTTTTAACGTATCTTTGTTTTACTAGAAATCTTTGATCTTCCCACCAAAAAAAAAAAAAAAAGACTTATGCTTCTGCTTCTCTTTTGCTGTGGGATTCTGAGTAAATCACTATACTAAAGGATTGAAAAAAGGGTTAGTTTTCCTCTAACTCATACATTTTATAGCTCCCTTATCCTAATGATACACACAAAAAGACAGTTTTTTTGTGTGATAAGTTAAGATTGGACAGAGCATAAAAGGGTTAGCATCAGGAAAAGGATTAATATTTTTCCTAAAAATTTAAAATAACTCTATAAATAGTTGTTATCTGAGCAGCATCCCAGGTGGTACAGTGGTAAAGAATCTGCCTGCCTGTTCAGGAGATGCAGGAGACGCATGTTCAGTCCCTGGGTCGGGAAGATCCCTTGGAGAAAGAAATGGCAATCCACTCCAGTTTCTTCTTGCCTGGAAAATTGCATGGACAGAGGAGCCTGGTGGGCTACAGTCCACGGGGTCCCAAAGAGTCGGACATGACTGAGTAACTGCATTAGCAGTTGTGAGCATAATTTACAGTAGAGAATGAGAGGAAGTTGACCCCAATGTATCTGCTACAGAGGATTTGGTTCTGAAGTTTACAGCAAAAAGTGACTTGTAGATTGGTAGGTTATTTAAAAAAAAAAGAAAAAAACCCTGAAAAACGCTTAAGCAGCCCACAGAGTAAACATATTCATATCTCAAGTCCCATGGAAGATTGACATTCCAACTCTCCCTCCATAGGTACAAAAAAAGTTAGTTTTCCCGTCCACACTAAAAGTATTTCTTCAGTTGACCACCAAAGTATTTGGTTTCTATTTAGAGATCATATCATATTTTTTAATGTTTATTTAAATACTAAAATCACATAGATGCTTCAAGAAGCAAGTGGGAACCAAGATCTAGTAGGAAAGATTAGATTACATCTCCTAGCATACGTTTTTGGGGTAAATGGACATCAGTTCATAAAGGGGCATAAATGTGGCAATCACCGGCAGCACTCCCCTCCCCACTGTGATTTTACTACAACAGGTTATGGGAGAAGGTAGGAAAAGTATTTGAGGTCAAGGTAAGGGGTACTAGTGGCTCCAGTGGTAAAGAATCCACTGCCAGTGCAGGAGACACAAGGGCTCAATCCCTGGATCAGGGAGATCCCCTGGAGTAGTAAATGGCAATCAACTCCAGTATTCTTGCCTGGAAAATTTCAGGGACAGAGGAGCCTGGCCATGGGGTGGCAAAGAGTTGGACATGACTGAGCACACATGCACACATAAGGACTGCTAATAGTGGTCCACACATTAGGCTAGCCAGGGCACAGGAGTTACTAACTACAGTACTCAAGAGCTAGGGGAAAACCTTAGAGTCACATAATAATGTTATGAAGAGATGAAAATGAAGTAACATATTTTGTGTCTCTGTTAGTATGACATATCATAAGTACACAATCACACTTGTATTTTTCAACAATTAAAAGGATTTTATTAATGATAAAATAGAAGCTCTCAGAGGGAGTCCTGCTTATTTTTGTGGACCTACTCTCTTACCCTAAGACTGCTGAGCTCCAAAGTCCATATCTCCCATATGCTGAAAAGCTGTTTGGTGTCTTCAATTTAGGGATCCTAATTATTGAGCTCTCCATTGAGTTCTGCCCTCCACTTGGACTTAAAGAAGCAAATTAATCAATGGACTATGCCATAATAACAGAAACATTACTTGCTGGCTGTGAAGATGTATTTATCTACAAAACCATGATCCAGACACCATTTTGTGAAAAGTTCTCTAAGAAAATGAGAGGCTTAGCCATCACCTTTATTACGTTCTAGGGAAAGGCAGGTGTTATTAAATTGGAAATACACTCTTGATTGATTTCTAAGCGGCTCTGTTAAATGGAGCTGTGATTCTGAACACTAATCAATGGTTGTAGAGTCAACAGAGCTATGATGCAAAGACGTGAGCCACCAGGAAGAGACCAGCCTTCAAGGGATGAAAACTGCTTCCCACTGCCTCTCTGGGGAGGAGAATTTAGACATACAATTATTGTCAAGTTCATATCTGAAGGTGACTGTGCTGTTTCCACATTGAGTGTTTAGATGGAAGTAACGACGCTTCAGTGGAAGGCATCCCGAATGTCACTTCACCAGCCTTCCACCCTGGCCCATCTGAACAGATGTGAACAGATGTGTTTACATCTTCATCTAAATTAGATTCCATTGTAGGAAACGCAACTTGAAAGCAGTGACAAGAACCAAAAGCAGTTATATTTTTTATTGATGGGAAATATTAGTACACATAACCAAATATAAAAATGTATATCCAGTGACTAATCTCTTGTGGGAACATTTCCATGGATGGACTTCCCACATTCTTACTTTCTTTCAAACAGAGATGCCAGCATCTTTGCCAGGAATCTTTTCCTGGGGGATTATGGTTGCTGAATCTGTTTCCATATCATTATTTCACAAGAACAAGTGTCTAAAGAAAGACTCAGAAGAATAATGACAAACCCACCAGGAGTGTTGGATGGCCTGTGTCAGGAGCACTTCATATTTTCAAATAATCATTATATTAATGAACTTAAAGCATGATGGAGGTGAAGGTGTTAAGGAGAAATACACTTCTCTCATTACTTCCTCTTAAATTTTTCATTTATTTATTCTGTTGACTGAAGACCGCTGATTTATGGCATGATTGCATTCGATCATGTCATGATTTCTTCATTCACACACAAAACCGTGAACTGTGGTATTCTACTCCACCCAACTTCTTATCACCTACCTTCCATTTAAGCACATATAATAGACTTTCGTTTAATTGGAACTTAGTTGCTAATGGCTCAGCTGGTAAAGAATCTGCCTGCAATGCGGGAGACCTGGGTTTGATCCCTGGGTTGGGAAGATCCCCTGGAGAAGGGAAAGGCTACCCACTCCTGTATGTTGACCTGGAGAATTCCATGGACTATATAGTCCATGGAGTCACAAAGAACTGGACTCGATTGAGCGGCTTTCACTTTCACTTGTTTTACAATATTGTGATTCTGCTGTAGAGCAAAGTGAATCAACTATGCTTTTATCCCCTCTTTGTCACCGCAAAGCATTGAGTAGAGTTCCCTATGCTATACAGGAGGTCCTCATTAGGTATCTATTTCCTACATAGCGGTGTATATATGACAATCCCAATCTCCCAATTCCTCCTACTCACCTTACCCTCTTGATGCCCATATATTTGTTCTCTACATCTGTGTTTCTATTTCTGCTTTGCCAATAGGTTCATCTGTATCATTTTTTTAATTAAATTGCGATTTACAAAAGTTCGCTCTAACATTGCCCACTTGAAGCACAGACATAACAGCGGAAGAAACCTTCATCTTCAGATATAAGTCAATTCAGCTCACTCACAGGCCACCTCCACCTCGTGTGTGCATGCCTAGGTGCTCAGTCGCTAAGTCGTGTCCGATTCTTTACAACCCCATGGACTGTAGCCTGCCAAGCTCCTCTATTCCTACCTTAGTAGGATGACAGCAGGATGCTACACACCACGCACTGTGGTAAGTCTTATATGTAGAATGTCTCAAGTCTAAGTTATGTGTGCTCTAGACTATGACTGATGACAGGAATGAAAGCCACATTCTGTGTGTCTTCTGACACCCGTCCAAGGGAAAACTCAAGTCTCCTCTGTGGGCTGTGCTGGAGGTAAGTGCAGACTCAGATGTGCACAGTGTCCTCGTCCTTCCCCAGCTGTGGGAAGGGAGGGGGAGGCCTGAAGAAGAGAGGAGACTAAAGAAGAACCAACCTTGCCTGAAAGCATTTTCTCTTTTTTCTTTCTCTGTTTCTCTCGAATCAACCATTACTGCCTCCCACTTCTTCCTTATCTCCTCCATCGTCACCTACCTCTTCTTTTACTTTCCGTTGTCTCTTCTCATCAGCTTTCCTCTCCTGCCAGGCTCAAACCTCAGTTTTACTACCTGCTCCCTCTACTGATATAGATGAGGCTGAACAAGGCTGCATTGATTATTCTCACAAAACACGGTGTTTTGTCATATCTATGGGCTTTTGCACAGATGTGATCAAACATACTACATGTCCTGAAAAGACTAAAATATGATCATACTGGGACACTTACCAAGTAAACATGAATTCAATCAATCCAAAATCTAAGGTTTAGTAAGAAATAAAATATGAAGAGGGGGGAAAAAAGTTCATTTAAACCTGAACTATTCACTGCTGTGGAATAGAGACAAAGTCTTACATAGAATATTAGTGAGATTTGGGGAGAGGAAAGGACAGAAGAGTCTTCTGTGGATTTAAAGACTTTAGTAAGTATCAAGACTGTTGGTTTGAGACCAATATAAACCAACTGCCTTTCAGTCTGACCTTTGGCAGTGCTCATGCCATTGGCATGCTGGTGGGAGAATTTGTTGTGCAAAGACTGCCCTCACATAGTCACAATTAAAAACTTTTGTGCTTTAAAGGACATTGTCTGGAAAGTGAAAAAACAACCCACAGAGTGGGAGAAACTATTTGGTAAGTCATAGATTCAAAAAGGGGCTTGTGTCTAGAATATATAAAGGTGCCTTATACTTCAACAACAAAAAGACAAAGAAGTCAATTTTTTTAATGACCAAAGGACCATAATAGACATTTCTCCAAAGAGCACCATAAAAATGGCCCATAAGTGCATAAAAAGAAGTTTAAAAACACTAGTCATCAAGTAAATGCAAATCAGAACCCACAATGAGGTGTTAATTTACACCCACTGGTATGAAAGAGGAAGTATTAGTTGCTCAGTCTTGTCTGACTCTTTGTGACCCCTTGGATTGTAGCCCACTAGGCTCCTTTGCTCATGGCATTCTCCAGGCAAGAATACTGGAGTGGGTTGCTGTTTCCTGCTCCAGGGTATCTTTCCAACCCAGGGAATAAACCCAGGTCTCCTGCATTGCAGACGGATTCTTCATCATCTGAGCCACCAGGGGTGCCTCCCCCACCACCCCCGCCAACCTTGTATGTGTGTTAGTCACTCAGTCATAGCAATAGTCAAAAAGGCAGAAAATAACAACTGTTGGCTAGAATGTGGGGAAACTGGAGTCCTCATGCACTACTGGAAGGCATGTAAAATGATGGACACACTTTAAAAAGCATCTTAATAGTTCCTCAAAAGATAAAACATAGAATTAAAAAAAAAAATAGCAATTCTGCTCCTGAGTATATGCCCAGTAGAAGTAAAACCCATGTATCCACACAAAAACTTGTACACAAATGTTCACAGCAGACATGATCTTTACAATAGCCAAAAGGTAGAGGCTACCCAAAGTTCCTTAGTCAAAGAATGGATTAAAAATGTGATATGTGCTGTGCTGTGCTGAGTTGCTCAGTAGCGTTCAATTCTTTGCGACCCCATGGACTGTATCTCACCAGGATCCTCTGTCTATGGGGATTCTCCAGGCAAGAATGCTGGAGTGGGCTGCCATCCCCTTCTCCAGTGTAAAAATGTGATATATATACATATAATAAAATATTATTCTGCAATAACGAGAAATGAACATGTTTCCACATGGATGAACTGTGAAAACATTATGCTAAGGGAAATAGTCCAGTCACAAAGGACCACATGGTTTATGACTCTGTTTATATGAAATGTACATGAAAGGCAAATTGATAGACACAGAAAATAGCTTTGTGTTTCCCTGGAGTTGGAGGATGGGGTGGTTGGGAAGTGACTGTTGATGAGCACAGGGAATCTTTTTGTGGTGATAAAAATGTTCTGAACTTGTGGTGGGAGTCATGCAAGTCTGTGAATTTATATACTTTAAATAGATGATGTAGTCAGGGGTCCCCAACCTCTGGGATCTAATGCCTGACGGATGACCTGAAGTGAAGCTGATGTAATCATAAAAGAAATAAAGTGCACAATAAATGTAATGTACTTGAGTCATCCCAAAACCATCCCCCACTCCAGGCTGTGGAAAAACTGCCATCCACGAAACCAGTTCCTGGTGCCAAAAAGGTTGGGGACTGCTGACGTCACGTATGTGGATTATATCTAAATAAATTTTTTAAAAATATAAAAGACTTCCTGGGCATTACAGAACTGGCTCCACAATCAACCACCTCATCTCCAAATGCTGCTACCACATTTTCTGTTGTTATGACAAACCACAAAACCCCCACAGAATTGTCTAAATTCCCTCTGGCGAGGGGAAACATGATGTCCCCACCTACTGAGAACCACTGGAAAAGAGTAATGCCAGAGGACACAACGGAGCAGCCAGACTGGAGATTGGCTTCCCAGGCGGCACTGGTGGTAAAGAATCTGCCCGCCAATGCAGGTGACAGAAGAGATGCTGATCCGATCCCTGGATCTGGAAAGGAATGGCAACCCACTCCAGTATTCTTGCCTGGAGAATCCCATGGACAGAAAAAAGAGCCTGGCAGGCTACAGTCCATGGGATAGCGTAGAGTCGGACATGACTGAGCCCAGGAGATTGGTAATACTCTTGACAATAGGTAGTGGGCTTCCCTGATGGTTCAACAGTTAAGAATCCACCTGCCAATGCAGGAGATGTAGGGGATGCTGCTTTGATCCCTAGATTGGGAAGATCCCGTGGAGAAGGAAATGGCAACCCACTCCAGTATTCTTGCCTTGGAAATGCCATGGACATAGGAGCCTGGTGGGCTATAGTCTATGGGGTTGCAAAGAGTCAGATATGACTTAGCAACTAAATACAGCAACAAACACATCAATGCTTATGTAATAATAATAACAAGAAAAAAACAGTTGTTAAATAAGGAATGTTAAAACATGTAATAACCTAAATGAGAAAAGGATTTGAAAAAGAATACATACATGTATACATATAACTGAATTACTCTGTTGTACACTTGAAACTAACATAAATTGTTAACCAGCTATGCTCCAATATAAAATAAAAAATTTTTAAGAAAAGAAAAAGAGACTTCCATGGTGGTCAAGTGGTTAAGACTTCATATTTCCACTGCTGGGGGCTCAGGCTCAATCCCTGGTTGGTGAGCTAAGATCCCACATGTTGCACAGCACCTCGCCAAAGAAATTAATTAATTAAAATTTTTTTAAAGAAAAAAAAGTTAAGACAATAAATTATTTGATGAAATAATGAAAGTCAGAAGCTACCAAATGTAAATGTATTCATTTATTGGCCTCTTAGAGAATGACAGTCTATGTCTTTGTTAGTCTTTGAAATTATAAAATTTTTTCATCACACACAAAATACAAAAACTCTATATTGTATAGAGGTAGCTCCCTTCCATCTAAAATTGAATGCTGCAGTGATCAGGGAGGGAAATAGAGTCAGAGCTCTCTGTACAAGGAGGTCAATGGCTGTTTCTCCATCCCAGGTGACAAAAGCCCTGTGCAACTCACGATGTGTGCATTACATGTGAGGACAGAAAGATATTCACCACTCATTGGCTGTGATATGGGGAGGGCAGAGAGAGAATCTCGAAAAACATTCAAACAAGGCACATGTACAAGAGCTGGCAGAGAAGGAGATTCTGAATGTGAAGCCAAAGCTAGGGTGACTAGGGAAGATAGAAGGAAACAAGAGATTGGGGTGGTAGTGGTTGAAGCCTAGATCGTAAGATAGATTGTTTTCCTTTGCTTCCTAGCTCCATCTCCTGTTTGCTGTGTAATCTTGGACAAGTTACTTAACCTCTCTGTGCCTCATTTTTCCCATCTGCAAAATAAGGATTATACCTAGTATTTACCTCAAAGGCTTGATGTGAAACTTAAATGAATTAGTCCGCTGAAGTACTTAGAAGAGTTCTGGGCACACAAGACACCCGCAACAAACTACTATTATTCCCCCCAGGCAATCTGAGGCTGGCTGATCTAGTGTGCTGCAGCACTTTGTTCACGTAGATACCCGTATCAGGGACCGAGGGAATGACCTCTTGTCCTTCTTCATAGGAAAATGCACCAGGACAAGGGTCATTGGTGGAAGGTGTGAGAGTGATTGCTTGTGAGTGATTATTATGGGGTCACAAAGAGTCAGACATGACTGAGCGACTGAACTGAACTCAACTGAGGACCATTCCTAGTTGTAGTTGGGAGACAGTCACATGGATGCCAAGTCAAAAGGGATGTCAGTGATGTGAGTCCAAGTCACTCATTTGCAGCTGAGGACAATATACTCAGAGAGGTTCTATGAGTTGGCCAAAAACACACAGCTATTAAGGCAGAAATGGGGGTAGAACGTTCCTATTACTTTAGTACTCTGTCATCTTGATCTAGCCTAGATCTGGATGATTCAGCCTTCAACACAGAGGCCTTGTGGTACAAAGAGGGGGCAGGGGGCAGGATGTGCAATCTAAGGGAATACAGGATCATTCTATAGCCTGGTCAATTCACCTGTGGGATCCCCATTCATCAGCTCAAGATCTCCAGGTATGGCCCATCCATCTGTCACTGGATACCTGAAGGATGCCAGCGGACTCCATAGCCTGCTTCCACCCAAGGAGTTTGGGGACACAAGTGCATCTCTCGATGATGGGGTAAGCCCAATGAACCCCATCACCCATGTTTTTAGGAAACTCCAGCAACTCCAAGAAGTGCATTAATGCAAGTAAGAAAGGGAAACTACTCAGCAAAGCAGAGATGTAAACTCAGAGCAGCGCTGCCCAGGGACTTCCCGAGTGGTTCAGTGATTAAGAATCCACCTGCCAACGCAGGGGATGTGTTTGATCCCTGGAGGATCCCAAATGCCTCAGGGCCACTAAGCCCATACGCCACAATTTCTGAGTCCTTGCTCTAGGACCCAGAAGCTGCAGCTTCTGAGCTCAGGCACTGCAACCACTGAAGCCAGCATACCTAGAGCCCATGCTCCACAACAAGAGGAGCTATTGCAATGAGAAGCCTCCGCTCACAGCAAGTAGGAAATGCCCACGCACAGCCATGAAGACCCAGCGCAGCCAAAGAAAAAAAGGCAGTACTGCCCTCAGGAGCTCCCAAGAGCTCCACAGTCAAGACCCCTCTATTTGCTGTTTCCCAGAGAAATAGTTCCATCTGTTGTCTTGGCTACCACTGCAAAGCAGAGAAAACATGATTGCTTTTTTTCCAGCCCCCTGAAGGTACATTATACTTTCCTTTGGGGACTATCAAGTGACAGGACAATCTGAAAATACTTCTCTGTAAACTTCACCCCATAAGTGAGATTCTACAGAAAGGCATGTTAGTCAGTGCCTGGGGATGTTGTGCTTTGGAAGTTTCTGAACCGTTCTCTGGATTTAGAGTGGATTTCATGAACATTTGACAGATCATCAAGCCAAGATAGAGGGTCAAGTTTAAATGCAGAACTTGCCATCTGACTTTTTAAAAGCAGTTGCCATCTGACTTTTTAAAGACACTGTCATAGCGACAGAAGTTTTCCTTCTGTTAAAACAATTAGATACAGGAATTAAATGTTTCAATCCAATTTTACACATCAAATTTAGCCCTAATTCCAGCTCTTCATCAGAAAGAACCATCTTTAGGCTGTAAATACATCTTATTTCATGTACTTTTATTCAGGCACCCACAAGGGAATTGTCAATAACTCTAATTATAAAAAGAGCAAGTGATTGAGCACCAGCTAAATTCCCATATAATCATTGCTGATTCTGATATGTCTGTGGCCAACAGATGCTTCTGAATTTAAGACCCATGTCTCTTAAACAGAGGTCCTGAAAGGTCACAATACATTGGGTTGGCCAAAAAGGTCTCTTGTGTTTACCCTCAACATCTTACAGAAAAATGGGAATGAACTTTTTGGAGAACCAAATATTTTGGTGCCTCCACATTGTCATTTATTGGTACCCTTATTTATTACACATACAAGGGACATTATAAATGAAGAAATATTTTATCACTGGCTAGAACTTTGGATCCGAACTGGATCCACACAATTTATGTAGCCTAGAGACCAATGTTTCTCTAACGTTTTGGTCTCCAGACCTTTGTATTTTTAAAAATGACTCATGACACCAAAAAGCTTAGGTTTGTGTGAGCTCCACTCATGGGTATTTATCAAACCAGAAACTGAAACCAAGAAAATTCAGAAGTACTTAATTCATTTAAAAAAGAATTACAATAAACCTGTGTAATTTTTAAATAGTTTTATTAAATAGTGCAGTTTTATTAAATACGGCTATAGTTTCTAAAACAAGGACAACTAGTGGCATTGTTTCACATTCTTAGAAATCTCTTTAATATCTCTCTAGAAACAGCAGAATTCCCATATTTACTTCTGCATTCAATCTGTTGCAATATGTCGTTTTCGTTAAATCATATGAAAAAAAAACTCACCTCTCACCTCAGATAGATGTTTAATTGGAAACAGAAGGAATATTTTAATGATCTTTACAGATAATTATTAATATTACTGATACTACATAAAAACTCAACATGTTGTAGTTTCTTAAAGCAAAGTAGGATCTTGAAAGTTTGTTAATAAATTTTCTGTTCATTGATACAATTTAAAATGCATGGATCTCTCTTACATTTCTCACCTTTTACTCATGTGTGATTTTGTAATATCATGAAGTGGTGACTATTGTATGCACATCTTCCAAGCAGTGACATATTAATATTATAGTGTCAAAAAATCACTGCTTATCTCGTGAGAAATACCTTTAAGGTTGAAAATTGTCCAGCTAACAAGTTGAAGGCAACATTTCCAAAATTCTAATTTCCTAATGCCTAATATTTTTTGAGCATTTGAAAAAATATTATTGGCCTGTCATTGAACCAAAACCCACTCAATCCTTTTCCTTGAAGTGACGGAGGGTGACTCATTTCCAAGAAAATGCCTGTAAATACCCAACCCTGGGTAATCAGAGTTTGTCTATCAATCAGTCTTTCAAGTACAAATGATGTCCCATGAAATACAGCAGTCAGTTCATGATTCAAAGCTTTGCACAAAGTACCTTTTCTCAACACAATCGTCATACTCAGTATTTAGAAGAAGTGCTTTATATATATTTGCCATTTTACCACACAGAGTATTTAAAAGGTATATATTCAGAAGTAAATTTTTAATAAAATCAGTAATTTTTACTGCTTCATCAAGGACATTTTTAATTAAAACTGGCTTCTTTTTCCTAGAGTGTATGTTGTAAAGACTCCATATCTGTGTCACTGTTTTGATTTGTTCTAAAGCACCACAGTTTGGGGCTTCCCTGTGGCTCAGTGTTAAAGAATTCACCTGCCAATGCAGGAGGTCTGGGTTCAATCCCTGGGTCAGGAAGATTACTTTCAGAAGGAAATGACAACCCTTTCCAGTATTCTTGCCTGGAAAATTGCATGGACAGAGGAGCCTGGCGGGTTACAGTCCATGGGATTGCAAAGAGTCAGACACAACTGAGTGACTGAGCATTCACACACATCAGAATTTCACCTTCTATTTTTGCACCATCTGTGCAAATGTCAACACACTGGAAGAGATTTTTTTTAAATATCTTGGTATTAAAATAAAAATAGTTTTGATTTTACAGACTCCATTGAAATGATTTGGGGTGGCCAGAATTCTGTGGGCCACATTTTGAAAATCGTTGACATATTGAAGGACTTTTAAGGGCTTCTCCATGACTCTCCTCACTTTTGTCCCACTTTGTTTCCCAAGTGGTTTAAGTGGAGAAGCTGAAATACTTCCCCCATGAAGAAAAATGTTCCAGACTATCCTATTACTTAACCATATGAAACAAATTTCAAAAAATAAGAAATAGTGATCCAAATGGGCAAAGAAATTCTAGAAGTCATATGTAAAAAAGAACTTTTAACCTCTTGACTTCTCTTGCGGAAAACACACCCAGGACTATGGCGGCCCCAGACTCTTGACTGGCACAACCAAAAACCCTCCTGGGAATGGAATGAACTAGAGAGAAACCTTGAGCCCCCTCCCGGAAACTATAGCATGCAAATTATATTCACTGTGTTTCTTGTTAATATAAAGACCAAGGTCCAAGGTCAACCAATGTGGTGCTACCTTTACCATTCAATGAGTAATCAGAGTTTCAGAAAAACTCTGCATGTAAATGAGTCTGTTTTCAATGTTTTTCCTTTGTGTGAAGACCAATATCTCAAGACAGTTTTCCAATGTCTCTTCAATGCTTTCCCCAAAAGTCATTTTAATATTTTATTTTCCAAGTAATTTTAGTTTTAGAATTATAGTATGTGTTTTTAAAACATACTTAGAAGTTTAGAAAACAATATCAGGAAATTCCAGATATCATTATACTGGGCTCAACAATTATTCAGATTTTGCCATACTTGGTCCGTCTATTATTTTTTCTTTTTTTTTTTTTTCTGTTTGCCGAAGTCATTTAAGGTGAAGTCCTCACACTGTGTTATTTCACCATGTGTTCTGCTGTTGTTGCATTGCTATGCCTTCCATCCTTCCCAGCATCAGGGTGTTATCATACATAATTCAAAAGGTATCTCTAACAATATAATTATGAAACCATGGTGCTATTATCGAACCTAATAAAAATTAACAATCATTTTTTTGTTTCACATAATTTGTTGTTCAATCGCTCAGTCATGTCCAACTCTTTGAGGCCCCATGGACTGTTGCATATCAGGCTTCCCTGTCCTTCATCATCTTCTGGAGCTTGCTCAAACTCATGTCCATTGAATCGGTGATGCCATCCAACCATCTTGTACTCTGTCATTCTCTTCTCCTCCTGTCTTCAATATTTCCCAGCATCAGGGTCTTTTCCAATGAGTCAGTTCTTCCCATCAGGTGGCCAAAGTATTGGAGTTTCAGCTTCAGCATCAGTCCTTCCAATGAAAACCCAGGACTGATCTCCTTTAGGATTGACTGATTTGATCTCCTTTTTGTCCAAGGGACTCAAGAGTCTTCTCCAACACCACAGTTCAAAAGCATAAATTCTTTGACACTCAGTCTTCTTTATGGTCCAACTCTCACATCCATACATGGTTATTGGAAAAACCATAGCTTTGACTAGACAGACCTTTATTGGCAAAGTAATGTCTCTGCTTTTTAATACACTATCTAGGTTTGTCATAGATTTCTTCCAAGGAACAAGTGTCTTTTAATTTCATGACTGCAGTCACTATCCATGGTGATTTTGGAGCCCAAGAAAATAAAGATTTTCATTGTTTCCATTGTTTCCCCTACTACTTGCCATGAAGTGATGGAACCAGATGCCACAATATTTGTTTTCTGAATGTTCAGTTTTAAGCCAGCTTTTTCACTTTCAGGGTTTTACATAATGCCCTTTCATAAAAAATATTCCAACTACCTCCAAAAAGTTGATTTTACATTTCATTGGGTCAAACCAGAATCCAAATACAACCCACTCGTTATCTTTGGTAGTTCTGTCTTAAATCTCTGTTAAGTGGGAATTTTCCTCTCCTGTTTTTTTTCTTGCCAGTCATTTACATGTTGCAGAAACCAAGTCACCCAACTATAAAAATATCTTACATTTTGAATTTGCCTCCTTGAGGTCTTAGCCTGTTTCTTTATATTTCCCTGCAAATGAGAGTTAAATCTATAAGCTTGATTAGAATTAGTTTCAACTTTTTTTTTTGGCAAGAATACTTCTTCACTGGTACTATGAGCTAGTATCTAGATGCCCCATAGTTAGTGATGTGTGATTGATGAATGAATTCAGAAGATTGCAGTCTGATTCTTCCCTTTTCCCCATTATGAATCTCCCCATCAAATTTTCACCTAGGCTAATACTTAGTCTATTGGGAATCATTAAGTCTATTGGGGATCAACTGTTACAAGATACATATTACAATTCCATTATTTCTTCCACAGTTTTAACTAGAATTCTTCCTTTAAATTAAAAAAAAAAACTTTTTAGAGTGTCAAGGCTTTCTGATAACCTTGAAATACAGCTCATGAAGAAAGACAGACTAAATGTCTAATTCTTTCCTTTTAATTTCCAGTTTTTGCTGTAAGTTAGTTTTGCTCATTACTCCAGTGGTATCCAATGATATTGTTAAAATTAAGTATCATTTTGAACTCCAAGGTTTTTATATAGTCAATGTTTTCAACCAATAACATTCAATATCATTTTTAATATTTCAAGACTCCCATCTTTGATCAATAAGAACCTCTTTATTTTTGGCCCCTGCATTTTTTGAACATGTATTTTTAGTAGTCTTTTATATTTAAACACTCTTACTAGCTAGCATAATGAACCATAAAGTTCATAATGAACTTTTGAACATAATGAAACATTCCAGGCTCAAGAATGTCTTTCCTTCTCTGTATCTGGGTATAATTATTATTCCAGAATCCCTGTCTCTTTTTTTCTTCTTTTTTTACATATTTATTCTACTTATTATTTATTTATTTGGTTGGGCCAGGTCTTGGTTGCAGCATGTGGGATCTAGTTCCCCCACCAGGGATTGAACCCAGGCCCCCAGTACTGGGAGCATGGAGTCTTAGCCCCTGGGCCACCAGGGAATTCCTGCTTCTTTTAGCAGAAATAGTACCCTGGAGGTCATTTTATATCCTTTATGGAAGTCATCTTTTGCACTGTATTCCAATTTTGGATGTGCTAGTCATTTTTTGTATTAGCTTTATCAAGATATAAGTAACATATAACAATGTATAAACTTGTACACAATGTGATGATTTGATGCACACATATTTTGTGAAATTTTATTAATATCCAAATAGTGAAATAGTAGTATAAACTTTTGAATTTTTTATTTCAAAATTTCATATTTTCTAGATATGTCCATGCAAAAGCTTAAGAGAATTGACAGCCTGTAATCAATGGACACACTTCATTGATTAAGGTTGAGATCACTAAATACTATTTCTGCAGTGTGTATGTATATAAACATATAGTTTTACAGGAAAAAAAGCTAGTGAGAAACTTCATCAACTTACATAATTACCATTATATGCTTGTGTGTGTGTAGTGAGAGCATTTAAAAGCTGCTGTTTTAGCAAAGAGTTAACTGTGAGAGGGCTTCCCTGGTGGCTCAGTTATAAAGAATCCACCTGCAATGCAGGAGACGCAGGTTTGATCCCTGGGTTGGGAAGATCCCCTGGAGGAGGGCATGGCAACCCACTCCAGTATTCTTGCCTGGAAAATCCCATGGACAGAGGAGCCTGGCCGGCTACAGTCCATAGAGTGGCACAGAGTCAGATACAACTGAAGCGACTTAACACACACACACACACACAGTCCATCAATTATACTATACCTTAGACCAAAAATATCCATCTACAAGTTATTTCCATTCTCAAGTTTTGTCACTATGTTGCCCAACAAAGAACAAAAGGTAATCTTGTAAAAACTGCACTATTATAGCCAAAAGCTGCAATTGTCAACAGTATAAAATGATCACTCAATTACATTTTATCTTCACAGCATCTTTGTGAAGGGAATATTACAATTACCTCCATATTCAGTATAGGAAATTAAATTTCAGAAATATTAAATAGCACATCTAAGATCCCCCTGCTAATAAAGGGCAGCCAGGACTTACACCCACTGCTGTTTGGCGCTAAATTCCGTGCTTTTTATCACCAGGAGATGACATGTGTCTTCTGCTTTAGTATTGGTTTAAAATCCATGAATGTTTACATTAACTGGTCACATATTAGGCCACAAAGTAATTTTAATAAATTCAAAAGTGAAGCTTGTACAGAAGGTATTAGTAAAATATAATAAAAAAGAAATAATAACTAACACATAAATAAAAATATCATCTCAGAGTAATTGGGGCTGGTGACTCAAATAGTAAAGAATCCACCTGCAATGAAGGAGATCCAGGTTCGATCCTTGGGTCAAGAAGATTCCCCTGGAGAAGGAAATGGCAACCTGCTCCAGTATGCTGTCCTGGAGAAGCTCATGGACAGAGGAGCCTCGAGAGGCTCCCTACAGTGTGTGGGGTCGCTGAGTCAGATACGACTGAAGCAACTTAGCACACAAAATAATTTCTGATAGTAATCAAAGAGTACATCAAAACTACAATTACCAATTATTTACAAAATGCAGCAATGAGATGATGACACATCAAAACCAATACAGTCCCACCAAAGACACACTCCTTAGGAAAAGTAAATGTTTTAAATGGTATCATTACTAAACAAGAAGGAATGAACACAAAAGAACTAAAATCTCAGTTCAGGAAGTTATAAAGTGGAATACACAATAAACTTGGGATAAAGCAAGATGAAGTTGATAAATACAAAGATGAAAATTATTAAATTAATGTTAGAATCAATAAATGCACAAAATAAATCCAAGGGCTGATTCTGTGAAAAATAGAACAATATGGACAAATTTCTAGCAAGTTCACTCAAGAGTAAAAAGCAAAAACAAAAAAAATCCACAAATGCATAACTGAGGAAGAAGAAAGGGGATAGAGGATCCATAAAGAAGAGTTAATACAGTGATAAAATGTAAAAATGATAAAGTGTAAAATGTAAAAACTTCGTGGTTTTGTATGCTAACGTTTACTGAAGGCTTTCTATCGCCATTTTCCTTTCTTATCTCACTTAATTCTCTCTGTGGCCCAATGGTATAGCAGATGGGATTGGAGAAACAAGAGATGTGTTGGGGAAATACACCTGTAGAGGCACATGGGGAGGACATTTTAGAAGGTTAGGAAAGGCATCAGGCCAGGAGGCAGGGCTGACCCTTGAGGAAGAGAGGGAAGGAAAGAAGTTGGGTTAGAATGAACCTTAAACTGCTGTTAGAATTCTAAGAAATTCTGGGCAAGGTTGATGGGGAAAATGTCAAGGGAAGGAAGGATACCCACCAGAGGAGATATGTGCATCTCAGGGTCTCAGCTATCTCAGTCACTGGCTGGGAACGACTGGTGGGAAGCATGGTTTCAGTGGAACACGAGTGGATTCAGAACATCCCAGCTGATCCATCAGCCAATTACCTGTACATCTTAACTTCCAAGCAGCATGCCTGAGAAACACAACTCTTATAGACATTTGATAATACTGAACATCTGTTTTGATTTTGTTAAACTTTCAGTGACCTGGAATGTGGGTATGTCCTTAAATATGATTAATATACCTATGTATTTCTTAATCATATAATCAGTATTGCACTTAATGTTGAAAAACTGGAAAAAGTCCTAGTGTAGTCTGGATCAAGACTAGAATGCCCATCATAATTACTCTTGGTAAGTATTTTTCTGAAGGTTCTAGCTAGTGCAATGTACAAGGAAAAAGAACATGATGTATAAACGTCAGAGCAGGGAACAAATAATCATTACAGTCATCCCTAGGTACTCATGGGGAGTTGCTTCCAGAACCCACATGGATATAAAATTCATGGATGCTCAAGTCCTTTATATAAAATGGCATAATACAGTCACCAGTCTTCCATATCTATGGGTTCTACTTGGTATTTGTTTGGACTTTCAATCCACAGTTGGTTGAATCCACAGATATGGAACCTGGGATACTAAGGGTCCACTGTGTTTGCAAATAATAAGATTGTAAACTGGAAACATCTACCTCCCTAACCAAATTAACTAAACATGTTTAAGAATTAGTGAAAGTTTATATATTCAATCACAAAATAAATATACAAAGATTTTTTTTCCCAAAGCATTAGCAATAAGCTAGAAAAATAATAGCTAACATAAAATATAAAATACTAAGCACTACATTGGGCTTCCCAGGGGTCACTAGTAGGATAAAGAACCCTCCTGCCAATACAGGAGACACAAGAGACCTGGGTTCGATCACTGGGTCAGGAAGATTCCCTGGAGGAGGGCATGGCAACCCACTCCAGTATTCTTGCCTGGAGAATCCCATGGACGGAGAAGCCTGGTGGCCTATAGTCTATAGCGTTGCAAAGAGTCAGACACGCCTGAAGCAACTTAGCTGGCATACATGCAAGCACTACATTAACTGTATGTTTATAAACATATTTGAAGAAGACTATAAAACTTTGCCAAGGGACATAAAAGTGACTTGAATAATTGAAGAAAATAAAAGCCATTCTATTCCTAGACAAAAATATTTAATGAATAATGAATTCAGTTCTCAGGCTTCCCTGGTGCCTCAGCGGTAAAGAATCCGCCTGCCAGTGCAAGAGATACAGGTTCTGTCCCTGATGTGGGAAGATCTCACATGCCTCAGAGCAACTAGTTCTGTACACCACCCCTATTGAGCCTGTGCCCTAGAGCCTGGGCATGCCAACTACTGAAGCCGCGTAACCTAGAGCCTGTGTTCCACAATGAAAAGCCCCTGAGATAAGAACCCAGGGTACCACATCTAGACAGTAGCCTCTGTTCACCACAACTAGAGAAAAGCCAGTGCAGAAATGCAGACCCAGCAGAGCCAGAAGTTAATAAATAAACAAATTATTAAAAAGAAAAAGAATTCTCTTCTCCCAAATGTGGACTATACATTTTATCATATTTCAATTAAATCTCCAATATAATTTTTAGGAACTGGAAAATTGCTTCTAAAGTCCCCCCCCCCCCCACCTCCTTGGGGGAAGAATTTCATGGATTGGCCATAATTTGAACCAAAAGAAAATTATTTTAGTAGGTTTATTTTATCTTAAAGTATAAAAGTAACACCTATGAAAATAGTACTGGAATAAAGGATAAAAATATAGATTGATGGAACAGAAAAGGAAATCCCAAAACAGCAATATGTAAGAACAAGAATGCATCATATGTTAAAGACATTTCAGAACATTCAGTATGGAAGGAATGGATTATTCAAAAATAGCATTAAAACAACTGGCTGGAAATTATTTAAAATTAGAACCTTACCTCAATCCATATATCCAAATATATTCCAGATGGAGTAGTTAAATGGAGGGCACAGAATAAAATCCAAAAAAATCAGAAGAAAAAACAGATAAATGTTAATACAAGTTTGTGGTAGGGAAAAACTTTCTGAACATTCAAGCCAAAGTCAAAGCCCTTGAAGAAAAATATAACTGATTTAACTAAATAAAAATGTAAAATATTCATGCAGCATAAAAACAATAAAATAAAAATAAACATATCAAATTAGAAAAGGTATTTCCATAGTGATTTCAGACATAAAATAGTCTCACAATATTAAGAGCAAGTGTAACTTAATTAAGAAAAGCTCAGTTCAGTTCAGTCGCTCAGTCATGTCTGACTCGTTGCAACCCCATGGATTGCAGTATGCCAGGCTTCCCTGTCTAGCATCAACTCCCAGAGCTTGCTAAAATTCACGGCCATTGAGTCGGTGATGCCATCCAACCATCTCGTTGTCTGTCATTCCCTTCTCCTGCCTTTAACATTTCACAGCATCGGGGTCTTTCCCAATGAGTCAGTTCTTCCCATCAGGTGGCCAAAGTATTGGAGCTTCAATATCAGCATCAGTCCTTCCAGTGAATATTCAGGGTTGATTTCCTTTAGGATTGACTGATTTGATCTCCTTGCTATCCAAGAGACTCTCAAGAGTCTTCTCCAACACCACAGTTTAAAAGCATCAATTCTTCAGCACTCAGCTTTCTTTATGGTCCAACTCTCACATCCATACATGACTACTGGAAAAATCATAGCTTTGACTAGATGGACATTTGTTGGCAGAGTAACCTCTCTGCTTTTTAATATGCTCTCTAGGTTGGTCATAACTTTTCTTCCAAGAAGCAAGTGTCTTTTAATTTCATGACTGTAGTCACCATCAGCAGTGGTTTTGAAGCCAAAGAAAATAAAGTCTTTCACTGTTTCCATTGTTTCCCCATCTATTTACCATGAAGTGATGGGACCTGATGGACCTGACCTTCCAGATGTTCAAGCTGGATTTAGTAACGGCAGATGAACCAGGGATCAAATTGCCAATATCCATTGGATCATCAAAAAAGCAAGAGATTTCCAGAAAAACATATACTTCTGCTTTATTGACTATGCCAAAGCCTTTGACTGTGTGGATCACAACAAACTGTAGAAAATTCTTCAGATGGGAATACCAGAGCACTTTACCTGCCTCCTGAGAAATCTGTATGCAGGTCAAGAAGCAACAGTTAAAACTGGATATGAAACAACAGACTGGTTCCAAATCGGGAAAGGAGTACATCAAGGCTGTATATTGTCACCCTACTTATTTAACTTATATGCAGAGTAAATCATGTGAAATGCCAGGCTGGATGAAGCACAAGCTGGAATCAAGATTGCCAGGAGAAATATCAATAACCTCAGATATGCAGATGACACCATCCTTATGGCAGAAAGCAAAGAGGAACTAAAAAGGCTCTTGATGAAGGTCAAAGAGGAGAGAGAAAAAGTTGGCTTAAAACTCAACATTCAGAAAACCAGGATCATGGTATCCAGTCCCATCACTTCATGGCAAATAGATGGGGAAACAATGGAAACAGTGACAGGCTTTATTTTGGGAGGGCTCCAAAACCACTGCTGATGGTGACTGCAGCCATGAAATTAAAAGACGCTTACTCCTTGGAAGAAAAGTTATGATCAACCTAGACAGCATATTAAAAAGCAGAGAGATTACTTTGCCGACAAAAGTCCATCTAATCAAAACTATTGTTTTTCCAGTAGTCATGTATGGATGTGAGAGTTAGACCCTAAAGAAAGCTGAGCACCAAAGAATTGATGCTTTTGAACTGTGGTGTTGGAGAAGATTCTTGAGAGTCCCTTGGACTGCAAGGAGATCAAACCAGTCCATCCTAAAGGCAATCAGTCCTGGGTATTCATTGGAAGAATTGATGCTGATGCTGAAACTCCAATACTTTGGCCACCTGATGCAAAGAACCAAGTCATTGGAAAAGACCCTGATGCTGGGAAAGATTGCAAGTGGGAGGAGAAGGGGGTGACAGACGATGAGATGGTTGAATGGCATCACCAACGGAAAGGACATGAGTTTGAGTAGATTCCGGGAGTTGGTGATGGACAGAGAAGCCTGGCATGTTGCAGCCCATGGGGTCGCAAAAAGTCGGACATGACTGAGTGATTGAACTGACTCCCATGGGGTCACAAAAAGTCAGACATGACTGAGTGATTGAACTGACTCACTGACTTTTGAGACCCCAAGGACTGGAGCCCCCCCAGACTCCTCTGTCCATGGGATTCTCCGGGCAAGAATACTTGAGTGGGTTGCCATTTCCTTCTCCAGGGGATCTTCCCAACCCAGGGGTCAAACCTGTTTCTCCTGCGTTGCAGGCAGATTCTTTACCATTGAGCCACCAGGGAAGCCCTCTCCATATTCAATAAAGTGAGAGAAAAGTGAAACTGAAGTCACTCAGTCGTGTCTGATTCTATGCGACCCCGTGGACTGTAGTCTACCAGGCTCCTCCGTCCATGGGATTCTCCAGGCAAGAATACTGGAGTGGGTTGCCACTTCCTTCTCCAGGGATCGAACCCAGGCCTCCCACATTGCAGGCAGATGCTTTAACCTCTGACCCACCAGGGAAGCCCCCATGTTCAATAGGAAGCTACTAAAAAGTTTAAACTTAGGAGGATGGCATGATATGATTTAAAGTTTTTAGAAGGTTCTATAGCTAACATAGGACTTCCCTGTAGCTCAAGTGGTAAAGAATTTGTCTGTGATGCAGGAGACCAGGGTTCAGTCCCTGGGTCGGGAAGATCCTCTGGAGGAGGGAATGGCAATCCACTCCAGTATTCTTGCCTGGAAATTCCATGGACAGAGAAGCCTGGCTCCAGTATTCTTGCCTGGAGAATTCCATGGACAGAGAAGCCTGGCAGGCTATAGTTCGTGGGGTTGCAAAGAGTTGGACACGACTAAGTGACTAACACACACTCATAGTTAATATATGAAGAATGAATTGGAAGCAGGTCAGAAAAACTGGTATCACTGGGAAGTGATAGCTGGGTTGGTTACATGTGAGACAGGAGATGGTTGGCAGTGGAAATAAAGAAAATTGAAGGAACTAAAGATATCCATCTGGGAGATAAAAAACTAGAGAACCTGCTGATGTGGGTGCTGAGGGCATGAGAGGATTCAGAGGGTCACCCACACCTTTCTGACTTGAGACTCTAATTGAGGATATTTCTTTTTACTCATTGAGACGAGGGAGATTGGGGAAAACTGGGACTTTCGGAAGATAAGGAGGGAATTGAGTCTTTGGTTTGTAATAGGTTAAGCTTGTGGTGTATGCTTGAGACATTCAGATGAGATAAAAAGCCCATGTGACCTGCGACCCTCTTGGAGTTTCTCTGAAATGCTCTGTGAGTTCAGCCGGGTCCATCCACCCCATCTCTGGGAACTTGAATGATTCTTGGCTCTGTATGAGCTCAGGAAAGTATGCTCCTCTCAAACTGGGGAGAGTTCATTTTCACCTAATTAATATTCAGTTCTGAATAGACCTGTCTTATTAGCTCTGGGTACCACCTTATTTATTGCTTTGTTTTCTGAGAGATGGAGGGGAGCATGGGTATGGCCTTCTTAAAAGTGAAAGGAGATACCAAGTCATATTATATCAGTCAAACTAGAGAATAATTACAAAGAGAAACAATCCAAAAAAGGACTCAAGAAAAATAAGGGAGCAATACCAAGTGGGAGAAATCTTTGAGTCATGGTTTTCCCCTCTGAGAGCATCAACTCCTAACTCAAAGCCTCAAATGTATCCCTGTTTTATATACACACTCACACACTGCCGACCAGGACCCGACCAGCCCTCAAGCTGAGAGGCAGGATGGAACACAGGAGAAAGACTTGCACTCTCCCAATGCTATTTAGGGCAATCATTTTCTCTTTCTCTGACAGAAAATCTTTTCTGATTTCTTCCCTTCTCCCCTGTCTCTAATGCTGAGACACTAAAAAGGGAGTAAGTAAAGCATAGTTTTCAGAGATATCCAAAAAAGACTTATTTATACTCAGAGGGAGGAAAATAAGGAAGAAAGGAAAAGGAAGGAAGGAAAGGATAGGTAGAGATGGACGAAGAGAGGGAAAAAAAAGTAGAAAGAAGAAGGAAGGAAGAATAGGAGGATGTCAGAGAACTAACATTCCTGGAAAACTGTCTCCCAAAAATGTGCTAGGAGCTTTGCATACGTTATATGATTAAGGTTTACTGTAATCTTATAAAGAGGCTTCTCTGGTGGCTCAGTGGTAAAGAATCTGCCTGCCGATGCAGGAGACGTGGGTTCAATCCCTGTGTTGGGTAGATCCCCTGGAGAAGGAAATGGCAACCCACTCCAGTATTCTGGTCTGGAAAATCCCATGGACAGAGAAGCCCGGTAGAGTTACAGTCCATGGGCTTGCAAAGAGTCAGACACAACTTAGCAACTAAATAGCAACAAATTCCATTTATGAGATCTCTGCCCCCGTGACCTAACCACCTTGGAAGGTCTCACCTCCTAATGCTGTCACCTGGGCATTAGATTTCAACACATAAATTTTGGTGAGACACAAACATTCAGAGTATAGTTATGTCTCTGCCATTACTCTAGCTCCATCCCATGTTCTTCGATTCAATCATTTTTTGTTTCCACAGCCAAGAAATGGAAAAAATAAGACGGTAACAGGAGAAGTGACCTCGATAGAGTGCCTACCTATATGACAGACTCTGCTGTTTCATCACATACATTATCACATTTGAATCTCAAAGTAACCCATTTGCTGGGGTTTATTACCCCCATTTCAGAGATAAAAAGACAAAGACTCAGAGGTACCCCTCTCCCCAATCTTGCACAACTTGTAGGAACCGAAAAAGGTTATAGAGCCTTGATCTGTTTAAATTCAGAAACAAGAAGAGGCTACACTCTTTGTAGAAGAACCCACCTCAATGGATGTTGCCTAGAATGACTCAAAGGAGAGGAGTCAGGGAGCCTTCTGCTTGGAGTCCTGACTCAGGTTTCAACAAACAGTGTCCCCTTTATGCCCCCATGGTTATTGTTCTTTTTATGCTAGTAGGAGTTCAGGCGTGCATAACACTTCCAAAAAAAGGCAAGAGACATAAGGTCAGGCACGCAATAAAATGTTAGTAAGGATGGCTCCCCGGGGAAACAAAAGACGTATGAGCAAATGCTCAGTGTTTTTGCATTTTTGTGAGTTTTTTATGGGTTATGTTTTATGATCAATCGCAGAAGATTATTCACAGGGGAAATGGTGTCTCTCAGAAAAATTGCTAGCAACATGATGATCTTGAACTACTGAGAATATGCAATAAGACAAAAAATAAATGTTGAGTAGAGGCAAAAGTGCTTCATTCTTTTGTCCTTTCATGAGGACATGGTGATAATATGGTTGGAGAAGGAAATGGCAACCCAATAAGTTACAAATGACTTATCACTAATGGTGCTGCTACATCTTGCTGTTGGAATCCCACTAAAACTTATGGCTAAAGATTGTTTATAAACACTAATTGTGGGACTTTCCCAGTGGTTTATTGGTTAAGAATCTGCCTTGCAATGCAGAGGACACGGGTTCAATTCCTGGTCCAGGAACTAAGGTCCCGCATGCCATGGAGCAGCTGAGCCTGAACGCCAGAGCTAGAGCATCCCAAGTGCCGCAGCAAAGATCCCGTCTGCTGCAACTAAGGCTGGACAGAGTCAAATAAATAAATTTTTTTAAAAAATTGCAACCGATAGTATCCACACAGATAATTCAACTGAAAAATATTTCTTAGGAGCCCATAACAACAATAAACATTTATTGAACCTCAATTAGACAGTAAGCCTGGGGAGACCCATGTAGACATAATAAATTACTACAACTGAACCAATTTTAATGGAATATTCATTAACATCTTAGGGACAAAATAAGGGAAGAATCCCTAAGAGTTAATGAATACTCCACTAAAATAGGTTCAATTGTCACATGACCTTTTTAACATAAAACAGGACTTTACATTGATTTAATATACTGGTGGATATTGTGAAGCTTCAAGAGCAATTAACATGTAGCCTTGCCCAAAACTGTTAGACCATCAAGTCTTTCTTCATAGAGTATTTTTTATGGAAAAAATAAAAATTGGGAAATGCTAGTGATGAGGAAAACCAAATATGGAAAAATGCCCAAAGTCCAATACAGTAGAAGATAAACATATTAAAACAAGTACATTCTGTCGCTCTCGACACCCCAGTTATAACGTTATAACCCACGAATCAAGAAGAACATTGAAAAAACAGCGACCATTGCAAGGTGCACCATCTGAAAGGATTTTCGTGACCTTGCTACACCAGCCATTATCATCAAAGGAAGCAATCTGATAGCTCATAGGCACTGGCTCCTACAAAGCCATAAACATCCCAAGATGCCCCCTGCCATCACCATAGCAACCCTACTCCTAATTACCAATTCTGTGAGCTCTGGTGTAGCAACCTGTCTTGGGCGAGTCTTGTGTTTTTGCAGAACTATTGCTCAAACTCCCAGAATGAAATTAGGAAGAACCGAGAGCGCCACCTGGTGGCTACCACTCTTTCCTGCACACTCCTGCCCGCTTGGAGGTGCAAAGCCTGATCATCAGAAAGACAAAATCTGCACACTGCATGAACACTCCCAATTTCTAGAAAGAAATGAATTGTGATCATACAGAATTTGCACATTTATAAACTCCCGTTCTTATGTCAGTGAATAAGGAAGGTCCAAACCCAGTGGCACACTCTCAAAACATAATAGGAAAGTAGGAATTAGAATGTGAAAATAGAATCACGTTCAGTCAAGTTAATTTCTTGAAAATAAGTTTCCCCTTAGACTCTTTCCTGAGATCTACTGCAACTGCATTCACCATTGTCAATAAATAATGTGTAAATAAGTAAATAAATATTCCCTTTAAAATGAATGTTTAACCCAATGCTAACTGTACTTTCTATTCGTTTGTTGTTCGCTGTAAATTTTTTACTTCTCTTTTTCCCTCAGCATTTTAGGAGAAATCTTTAAGCTCATTTTATACTTGGCTTAAATCATCTGTTTAGGGTGATTGATTTATTAATTTATTTTACTATTGCGTGTCTTAATTCTGGAGTACATTTTTATTTTCCTTCCATAGCTCCCAATATTGTATGCATCTCCACATTTCTTCCTCTTTCTTCTCAGTCTATTTCATATTAATGTGTTTTCTTATCATCTTTTATCTGTAATTTGGGCCAAACTTCTTGAATTTCGTTAATACATAGCTGCTGCTGCTGCTAATTCACTTCAGTCATGTCCGACTCTGTGCGACCCCACAGACGGCAGCCCACCAGGCTCCTCCATCCCTGGGATTCTCCAGGCAAGAACACTGGAGTGGGTTGCCATTTCCTTCTCCAATGCATGAAAGTGAAAAGTGAAAGTGAAGTCGCTCAGTCGTGCCCGACTCTTAGCGACCCCATGGACTGCAGCCTACCAGGCTCCTCCATCCATGGGATTTTCCAGGCAAGAGTACTGGAGTGGGGTTGCCATTGCCTTCTCCGTAATGCATAGCAGGTACTATTTATTTTTAATGCATTTTTATTGGAGTTCAGTTTCTTTCCAATGTTGTGTTAGTTTATATTGTGCAGCTGAATGAGTCCTCCATCCACACACACATGTTGGTGTTTAGTCACTAGCTAATGTGCTACCCTTTTGTGACCCCACAGATTGCGGCCCATCAGCCTCCTCTGTCCATGGGATTTCCCAGGCAAGAAGACCGGAGTGGGTTGCCATTTCCTTCTCCAAGGGATCTTCCAGACCCAGGGCTCGAACCCACCACGTCTCCTGCATTGGCAGGCAGATTCTTTACCACTGAGCTAGCAGGGATGCCTAACCCCTCCCTTTTGAATTTTCTTCTCATTCAAGTCACTACAGTGCTTTAAGTAGAGTTCCCTGTGCTATAGAATATGTTCTCATTAGTCATCTATTTTACACATAGCATTAATAGTGTATATGCATTGATCCTAATCTGCCAATTCCTCCCACATCCCCCCCAGCAGTTGCAATTTAAACTTTTCTGTATCCCCTGCTATTTTTAAAATGGATAACCAACAAGGACTTAGTGTACAGCACATGGAACTCTGCTCGATGTTATGTGGCAGCCTGGATGGGAGGGGAGTTTGGAGGAGAATGGATGCATGTGTGTGTACGGCTGAATCCCTTCACTGTTCACCTGAAACAACATTGTTAACCTGCTATACTCCTATACAAAATATAAAGTTTAAAAACTTTTCTCTGTTCCATGATCATAAATATTTCTCAAAAAAATGCCAAGTATTCCTATATAACTTGAGTGCTGTGAAAGTTTTATTTTATACCTTCATCCCTTATCACAGTCTCAGATTGGTTTTTCCGTTACACATCCTTGAGCAAGGACAGTTCTGTCTGGTGGAGTCAGTCGATTCTGTTTGTGCTCAAGGGGATAACAGAAGATGAGATGGTTGGATGGCATCACCGATTCAATGGACGTGAGGTTGAGCCAACGCCGGGAGATGGTGAAGGACAGGGAAGCCTGGCGTGTCCATGGAGTCTCAAAGACTCGAAAATGACTGAGCCACTGACAGCAACTAATCTATGTGGAGTCCTTATCAGATCATAAACTAAAAAACACGTTGACAACAGTCTACACTACTACTGAGTGATTCAGCAGCATAAGATGATGGAAGAGAAAAATCCATGGGGGATCCAGGAGGCAAAATCATCCCCGTGCAGTTTCCTATGCTTGTTTTGGTGACGCTGCTGCTTAAAGAAGCAGTTTTCTCCAGTAAATCTTTGGTTTGACTGCACCCCCAAGGTTCCCAGGTGGCTGTTCTTGCCTTTTTTTCCCCTGGAGCAACTGTCCCCTATGTCAGGGGTGCCCCAAAGACCCCTCTGTATTTCTGCCTAGAACCACAAAGCCTTCTTGACAGAGGTGAGGTTGGAGCTGTTCAACGAAAAAACAGCAGGGGATTGACGAGCTGATGAAGAGAAGGCCCAGAGAGGAACATACAGCACATGAAGGACCACACTCTGGCAGACACAAGAGCTTTGCTGGAAGGAGTGTAAGAAGCTTGAAGTGGGAGATCAATTGAACTCTTGAATTCTAGACTATAGGGCAATACGAGATACCCCATTCTTTTTCTTTTTTGGCTGCCCCACATGGCATTCGGGATCTTAGTTTCCATGACCAGGGACGAACCCTTGCCCCCTGCACTGGGAGCGTGGTCTTAACCACTGGAATTCTATTTCCTATTTCTGCTTCAGGGTCTCGTCACCCAACCACAGAGCCTTATACTCATAATACTCCATTTGGTCTCTACGTACATGACAGTTCCATAAAATAACCACGGAGAAAAAGAAGTAAGAAAACTTAAATGAACATTGCCATGACTGTGCAAATACTTTCATTGAATTTTAGAAGATAAAGAAAGCAGATTAATATCCTGTGTGAGATATCCAAGACTTCTGACACAACATGACTGAAATAGCCCAGTCATTAGACATTCCCATGTTCTTGAAGCTTCCCATATGGACCCTCCTGACCTTGCAAGAAATCATATGGTTTATATATAAAGAGATTTGGTGACCTAAAGCTCCTTAGAATTTCTCAGTTACTCCTCCTTCCTCGCCAAGTTCAGAGCATTTCAAATGGCTTCAGAAGACTTTTCTCTGCATAGATTAGAGGGCTTCAAGTAAAACTGCTAACAAGGAAAAAAAAAATATATGTGTGTGTGTGTGTGTGTGTGTGTGCTATATTTGTTTCCCATGAGAAATTCAGCCCACAGTAACTAGTGTGCCTCATTTCAAGTTTCCCAGAAGCCTCTCCTTTGGGAATTCTGTTCACCTCACTGAGGCTATACCACTTGCCCAGGTTCTCTTAGCCAAGGAAAGACAAAGTCAGAATATTCTCAGTGTTTTAGAAAGAATACAGGTTCTGTTGTCAAGCTGAGAAGAATTCAAATCCTGGTTCTCTCCTTCAAGAACAATCTGGACATTATCCTCAGTCTCTGAGATGCTCATCTCCTTCTGTAAAATGAATGCAATGCCTCTCTGATAGGGTTAGAGTGATGATGAAACTAAATGACATAACACAAGCTAAGTGTCCACGAGATAAAAGGCACATTGTAGGAGCAATGTATTTTTTTTCCCTTGTCCCCTGCACAAAATATAATTTTAAAGATTTAACATTTCCCTCAGTTTTATAGGGCTTCCCAGGTGGTGCTAGTGGTAAAGAACCCACCTGCCAATGCAGGAGACAGAAAACACAGGTTCACTCCCTGGGTCAGGAGAATCCTCTGGAGGAGGAAACGGCAGCACACTCCAGTATTCTTGCCAGAGGAGCCTGGCGGGCTGCAGTCCATAGGGTTCAAAGACTCGGACACGACTTAGCATGAGAACAAATATAAATGTTCAGTTTTATAAAGAATAAATCTGAAATCAAATAAATACCACATATATTAACACTTCTGGAAACTCCATCGGAAAAGACATCTAACATCTATTACCATTAGCCTGTAGAGATGCCACGAAAATAGATCGAGGAAGAAAGTGTGAAGATCTCATTACAAATAAATTTAGAGACTGTTTTCTCCTTCCCTGAGGCAGAAATGTTCCACAGTTTTAATTAAACTTTTCAAAATTCATCTCGATTCTTCTTTCCATTCCTTTGAAAGCTTTTCTGTTTCAAGTCTTCAGGCTTTCTTCCCTGCCCTGTCTACCATCTGTAGCCTCTAGCAAACATGCAGACATACGCATGCACACGCTCTTGTCTCCTTTTATCTTTCTCTATCTCGCTCTTTTACTGTCTCTCTGTCTGTCTGTGTGTGTGTCCTTCCCTCACTTCCTCCTTTGCTTCCTCCAACTCCCACCTCCCGCCCCCAAAGTTATTTGAATCCCTTGGAAGAACATTGTAATTATATTATCTTTCCACGGGGAGTTCCTTCGCCATTTGGTTGACAACAAACTGATGTTCTGAATATAGGACTGTATGATCATTGCCACGGCAGTCTGTAAAGAGATTTATTTTCATTGTAGATCACTTCAGGGCTCTTAATTGCCTGTAGATTAAGTCCAGATTTGTTTGAAATTCAGAGCCCTTTTCAATGACACAATCATGCTAGGGTTATCTTCTGGCCGCCCCATTGTATGTGGGGTCCTGGTCACTATGAATAATTTGCTGTTTTAGTTGCTTAGTCATGCCCGATTCTTTGTGGCCCCATGGACTGTAGCTGGCAAGACTCCTCTGTCCATGCAATTGTCCAGGCAAGAATACTGGAGTAGGTTGCCATTCCTTTCTTCAGTGGATCTTCCTGACCCAGGGGTTGAACCCATGTCTCCTGCTTGACAAGCAGATTCTTTACCTCCATCTGGGAAGCCCCAGGATAACTTACTGTTCCTAAAATACTTCCAGAAAACACTCCCTAGGAGTTGCGTGTGCCGTTTCCTTTCCTCATACTGTGTAATCCCTGAAATGCCCTCTCTCCACACCCCTTCCTATCCTGGTGGTAGCCTCCTTATGCGGAGGATTCAGTTCAAAGCCACGCTTACTCAGCCTGGGCTAAGGAGTTCCTCTTCTGGGCCCCCAGCAAACAGCAATAGAACCTATCACTGTTGTTTTAGTCGGTGCTATATGATTCCTCCTTAATAGAATACAAGCTCTGGGGTCCTTTTATTCACATCTATCACTGCAGTGCTTTCAGTGTATTAGCACAAACGCAGGAAGTGGCTAGGACAAAACATTGATATAAATGTTACTAATAAATACAGAAATTAAATCTAATATGACTAGATCCAGTTATAACTGAAAATTTCATTTAAAAATAAAATTTTTTTAATTGGATTATAGTTGCTTTACAATGTGTTGGTTTCTGCTGCGCGATGAAGTAAATCAGCTTCTGTATACATACACCCCTCCTCAGGACCTGCGTCCCGCCCACCCCCTCCCACGCTAGGTCATCCCAGCACCGAGCTGAGCTCCGGGGCTCTGCAGGGGGCCCCCACTAGCTAGCTATTTCACGCACGGCAGTGTGAACATGTCTGTCCTATTCTCTCATTTCATTTCACCCTCTCCTTTCCCTGTTGTCACAAATCTGTTCTCTGTGTCTGCATCTCTTTTTAAAATGGGGCTTATTTCCCTTTTATACATCTGAAGTAAGTTTTGGTGTGAGGGATCCAGGCTCCCGTGACCCTGTCATGTTCCCGCGCAGACCTCAGGTTCCACAAAGGCTCCTCCAGCTCCGGATGTCACACCCAGATTCAATCCCGCAAGAGACAGGGAAGGAAAAAGAACACACTCCTTCACATGAAAACATTTCCTGTGCAAATGAACTTATTTGCCAAACAGAAATGCACTCAAAGACATAGAAAACAAACTTTTGGTTACAAAAGGGGAGAGGGGAGAGGGATAAATCAGGAGTTTGGGCTTAAAATATACACACTGCTATATATAAAATAGATAACCAACAAGGACCTACTGTATAGCACAAGATACTATACTCAATATTTTACAATAACTTATAATGGAAGATAATATAAAAAAAGAATATACATATGTAAATATGTGTGTGTATATATATATATATGAATCACTTTACTGTATATCTGAAACCAACACAACATTGTAAAACAACTATATGTCAATAAATTTTTTTTAAATAAAATAAAAACACTTCCCAGAAGTTGTACATACTGTTTCCATTTCCTGGTCAGAAATGAATAAACCAACAACAGGGGAGGTTGAGTTTTTATCTAAAGTTTTATTATGCAAACTAGACACATACTCATGAAACAGATTCCCTGAAACTGAAATTACTTATGATAATTCGAAGTTATGCTCATGACAAGTTAATGTGCAATACATTTAGCATTAATTAGTTACTCTATATTCAAGCATAAATTTTTGTATGTATTTATAGCCGTAACCTAAATTTATCTCCATCATGTGTTAGGATATTATTGCAGTCACTGCTTCTGCGATTGCCTATTTCTACACTTAGCAGGACTATTCACTCCAGCCTTGGTTGTTGAACACAGAGCCCCATTACTTACTCCCTAATGCTGTTTAATGAAAAACAACTCATAAGCAAGTTATGTAACTTAATTGTAATCAAGAAATCAGTTTGGTTATATTATTTAAAGATATCAAATCTTAAATTCACCATCCCCCAAACTGAATGCTTCCCTTGTAACCTTCCCTGTTCTCCCATATTCTTTTCTCGTCTTAATGGTAGCAACACCATCTGCCCACCTGCTCAAGCTAGAAACCTGGAAATCTCTTTATTAAGTCACTAATGCCATTGACTCTTCCTGTTTCAACCCTTCCTTCTAACGCCTCACCATCACACCCTTAGTTCAGGCTCTCACCCTGCCTGATCTCCTGAACATTCCCCTGCAGGCTCCCTGCTTTGGGCCACAGTTCTTTCCTCTCTGGGCTTCCCAGGTGAGGCTAGTGGTAAAGAATCCGCCTGCCAATGCAGGAGACACAAGAGACTTGGATTCGATCCTTTGGTCAGGCAAGGTCCCCTGGAGGAGCAAATGGCAACCCACTCCAGTATTCTGGCCTGGAGAATCCCACGAGCAGAGGCACCTGTCAGACTATAGCTCATGGGGTCACAAACAGACGGACATGACTAAGCAGAGCCCAGCACAGCTCTCATGCTTTAAACCCTCCAGAACTCTCACAGGATGCAGCCAGCAGTCCCAAACTCCTACCTTTCCTTGCTCCATGAAGAATCTGGGTCCAGCCAATTCTTGTGCCTCCAACTCCTGGCACATCCTTTAGGGCTATCAATCCTTGCTATAGGGAAATACTAATCACTTCCAGAATGGCATGTTGCATTCTTACCTTTGCACAGGCTGTCCTCTCAGTCTGGAAGGCTCTCTGCCTCCTTCCCTTCACCCTCTTCTGCAGCCATGAAATTAAAAGACACTTGCTCCTTGGAAGAAAAGCTATGAAAAACCTGGACAGTGTATTAAAAGCAGAGACATCACTTTGCCAACATAGGTCCATATAGTCAAAGCTATAGTTTTCCCAGTAGTCATGTATGGATGTGAGAGCTAGACCATAAAGAAGGCTGAGCACTGAAGAAATGATGCTTTCGAACCATGGTGTTGGAGAAGACTCGAGAATCCCTTGGACTTCAAGGAGATCAAACCAGTCAATCCTAAAGGAAATCAGTCCTGAATATTCATTAGAAGGGCTGATGCTGAAGCTGAAGCTCCAATACTTTGGCCACCTGATGCAAAGAGCCAACTCATTGGAAAAGACCCTGATGCTAGGAAAGACTAAGGGTGGGAGGAGAGGGGGGAAACAGAGGATAAGGTGGTTGGATGGCATCACCGACTTAATAGACATGAGTTTAAGCAAGCTCTGGAAGTTGGTGATGAACAGGGAAGCCTGGTGTGCTGCAGTCCATGGAGTCACAGATCATCAGATATAACTGAAGGGACTGAACAGCAAAACCCTCCTCTTCCCATCCTTGGCCTGCCTGACCCACTCCTGCCAATTCTCCAAAAGTCAGCTCAGACATCCCACTCCTGTGTAAACTTCTCTGCTCCCTCGCCTCCTCCCACTCCAATGAACAGTCAGGCTTTCCCATAAAACATCTACTTTCATTATATGACTTATCACAACACTTTGAAAATCTATATAACTCATCTAGATTACAGGACATTCCAGAAAAAGAATTTTTATTGTGTTTCTATTTGTATCTTCAAACCTTGCCCTTATCTAAATTACAACAGGATCTCAACAGAATGAAAAGCTAAACACATAAATTAGCATATACTGCCTGTGTAATTTTATACAGTTAAGAATTACTAAATTATATATAATTTGATGTCCTGCTTTTTCCACTTAAATTATATCATTTTTTTCACATGGGCTGCCGAGTCAAGCCTCCTATAACATTAAAAATTTTTACAAACATTCCCTGTATAATTGTCCATACTTTGAAGATTATATCCCTATTGCCAGACTGAAGATTATTTCCCTATTGCCAGACAGTAACATGAACAGCATTTTAATATTATATTTAATATTCTGATAAGCATTTTGTCCATAAACTTGATATTTCAGAATATTTCTTTAGAATAGATTTCTAGAAAGTAAATAAATCAGTGGGTATGGACATTTGGATTCCCTGTGGCTCAGTGGTAAAGAATCTGCCTACAACACAGGAGACATGGGTTCAATCCCTGGTCTGGGAAGATCCCCTGGAGAAAGAATTGGCAACCCACTCCAGTATTCTTTGCCTGGGAAATCCCATGGACAAAGGAGACGATGGGCTACAGTCCACAGGGTCCTAAGGAGTTGGACAAGACTGAACAACAAACAAGAACAATAGACGTGTTTTAGGGTCATGTTACAGATCACCAAATGGTTTGCTAAAATGGCCAAACCCATTTGGATTCACAAAAGTAGAACATCACACTTAAGAGAGATATGGGGCAACTTGAAAGCCTCTATAGAAAGTAAACATATATGCAAGTGATTATTGGATATAAATGTGGAAAGTTTACTAGAGGATAAGGGCAGACACGTTAGATATTTTTAAACATCTATCATGAAGAAGATTACGATAACATTATCATGAGGAAGAAGTAAACAGTCTCATTGCAGAGAAGAACAGCCACAGAAAAATATCACCAACTACTATTCACTCAGCGTTAGCTGTGTGCCAGGCACAGTACTAAGTATTTTAGCTTTAGTAGTGATTAATCTTAGTATTTTAGAGATAGATAAGTAAAGCTTCAAAAGGTTTAGTCACTTATCAAGAGACACAGAGGTAACAATAGATCTAATATTCATAAATCCTGATTGCAATGATTCTAAAGGTCATTTTCAACCCCTACATCAAGACTTCCCAAACTTTTCCATCAAAATGAGCATAATATTAGACAAGTGAGCAAGCTGATCCTTGGGGTGTGTGGAATGCAGACAGAGCTTGCCATTTAGAAGCAGTGGAATCCTAGATACTTTTCTTTTTTCCTCAAAAATCTATGAAAACTGTTGCAACTGCTAAGGGAAAGAGTGGGCTTCCCTGGTATCTCAGCTGGTAAAGAATCCACCTGCAATGCAGGAGACCCTGGTTTGATTTCTTGATCGGGAAGATCCTCTGAAGAGGGATAGGTTACCCACTCCAGTGTTCTTGGGTTCCCCTGGTGGCTCAGGCAGTAAAGAATCTGCCTGCAATGCGGGAAAGACCTGGGTAAGATCCCTGGGTTGGGAAGATTCCCCTGGAGGAGGGCATGGCAACCCACTCCAGTATTCTTGCCTGGAGAATCCCCATGGACAGAGGAGCCTGGTGGGCTAAAGTCCATGGAGTCGCAAAAGTCAGACACAACTGAGCGACTAAGCACAGCTCAGCATATGGAGTATGGTAGTTCTTCCAAAAATTAAAAATAGGATTACCATATGAGCCACAACCCCATTTCTGGATATACATCCCAAATAATTGAAGGAAGAGCCTTGAAGAGATGTGTGTACATTCATATTCGTGTCAGCATTATTCTCATTAGCCAAATGGTGGAAGAGACCCAAGCATACATCAATGAATGAATGGATAAACAAAACATTACGCTTGTGCCCAGTCTCTAAGTTATATCTGACACTTTGTGACCCCCGTGGACTGTAGCCCACCAGGCTCCTCTGTCCATGGGACTTCCCAGGCAAGAATACTGGAGTGGGTTGCCATTTCCTCCTTCAAGGGATCGTCCCAACCCAGGGATCGAACCTGAGTCTCCTGCATTGGTAGGACGGTTCTTTACCACTGAGCCACCTGGGAAGCCTAAACAAAATATATATGATAGAATATTATTCAGCTTTAAAAAGGAAGGAAATCTTGGCACAAGCTACAACATGGAGAAACCTTAAGGACATCATGCTAAGGGAAATAAGTCAGTTACAAAAAAACAAATACTGTCTGATCCCATTTATATAAGGTATCTAAAGTAGTCAAATGCATAGAAATAGAAAGTAGATTGTGGTTACCAAGGAGGGGCTGGAGGGTGGGGGGCAAGGGAAACTGTTGTTTAAAAGGTACGGAGTTTTTGTTCTGCAAGATGAAAAGTTCTGCAAGTCTGTTTCACAACAAGGTGAACATAATGAATATTACTGAACTAAACACTTAAAAATGGTTAGGATGGTTCATCTTACATTTTGTGTTTTCACGACAATAAAAATATTAAGCTGCATTTTTGTTTTGTAGCTGCTTTTCATATTTATCATAACAATGTATCCCCTCAACTTTTTAATAAAGACAGTCTTCTAGGAAGATGTGAAATTTTTGTCTTGTAGCTTTGTATATGCCCAGATATCATGTGCCCAGTTTGAGAAGCCTTTCTCGGCATCACATAATGTGCATGCGTGTTAAGTTGCTGCAGTTTTGTTGTACTCCTTGTGACCCCATGGACTGTAACCTGCCAGGCTTCTCTGTCTGTGGGATTCTCCAGGCAAAAATACTGGAGTGGGTTGCCATGCCCTCCTCCAGGGGATCATCCTGACCAAGGGATAGAACTCTCATCTCCTGTGGCTTCTGTAAGAGTTTTGTCCGAATATATGCCCAGGAGTAGGAAGGCAGAATCATATGATAACTCTGTTTTTAGCTTTTTAAGGAATCTCCTTAGTATTCTCTGTAGCGGCTACACCAATTTACATTCCCAACAACAAAGTAGAATGGTTCTTTTTCTCCACACCCTCTCCAACATTTATTATTCGTAGACTTTTTGAGGCCTAAGTGAGGATTGGTTCAAGATGACACACATCTTTTCCTTCCAGAGCACCAAAATCACAACTAGCTATTGAACAATCACTGACAGAAAGACACTGGAACCCACCAGAAAAAGATACCCCATGTCCAAGCACAACGGAGAAGCCACAGCGAGATGTTAGGAGGGGCGCAATATGGCAACCCAGTCCAGTATTCTTTCCTGGAGAATCCCCATGGACAGGGGAGTCTGGCAGGCTGCAGCCCCTGGGGTCTCAAAGAGTTGGACATGACTAAGCACAATCATGATAAAGTCAAATTCTATATCTGCTGGGTGGACAACTCACTAACTGGAGAACAATAATACCAAACAAGTTCCTGTACTATTGCGAAGGTTCTAGGCTCCACATCAGGCTCCCCAGCCTGGGTATCCAGCAAAGGGACAGGGAATCCCCAGAGAATCTGACTGCGAAGGCCAGCAGGACTTACAGAACTTCCACAGGACTGGGGGAAACAGAGACTCTTGGAGGGCACAAACAAAATATCGTGCATAGCAGGACCCAGGAGTAAGCAGCAGTGACCCCCCGGGAGACTGAGCCAGACCTAGCTGCTAGTGTTGGAGTGTCTCCTGCAGAGGCGTAGGTCGGCAGGGGCCCTTGGCGGGGACAGAGTCCCTGGAAGCAGCAGTGCTGGGAGATGCCTCTTGGCATAAGTCCTCTTGGATGTCTCAAAGAGCCTGCAGACTCTGGGCCTGGGTCGCCTCAGGACAAAGAACTAACAAGGAGGGGCTGCAGTCCCACCCATCAGCAGACAATTGGACTAAAAATTTACTGAGCACAGCCCTGCCCACCAGAGCAAGACCCAGTTTCCCCTACAGCCAGTCCCTCCCATCAGGAAGCTTGCAAAAGCCTCTTATCCTCATCCACCAGAGGGCAGACAGAAAAAGCAAGAATACAATCCTGCAAGCCCCCCAGAAGGAATACCACAATCACAGAAAGCTAACCAAAATATTATTTGTAGACTTTTTAATGGGGCCGTTCTGACTGGTGTGAGGTGATATTAAAACCTCATTGTAGCTTTTATTTGCCCAATTTTTCCTCTAGCAATTAGCAACGTTAAGCATTTTTCATGTCTCTGTGTACCCTCTATATGTCTTTCTGTTTCTAATTTCATTGGTTTCTGCTCTTAGCTTTATGTTTTCCTTCTGGCTATTTTGGATATATTTGCTCTTGCTTTTCTAAATTCTTAAGGTGAAACCTTAGATTGTTGATTTGAAATCTTCCTTCTTTTCTAATATTAGCATTTAAAATAGAAATTTCTCTTTAAGCATTTCTTTAGCTGTTTCCTAAAATTTTTGATGTATTGTGATTTTTTTCATTTAGTTCAAAGTATGCTAATTTCTGGGGCTTCCCTGGTAGTTCAGCTGGTAAAGAATCTGCCCACAGAGCGGGAGAATTGGGTTCAATCCCTGGGTTGGGAAGATCCCCTGGAGAGGGGAAAGGCTACCCACTCCAGTATTCTGGTCTGGAGAATTCCACGGACTGTATAGTCCATGGGGTTGCAAGGAGTCAGACACGACTGAATGACTTTCACTTTTTTTCATGCTAATTTTCTGTATGATTTATGCCTCTACTCTTGGGATATTTAGAGTGTGTAGTTTAATTCCTAAATATTTGGGGGTTTTCCAGAGATCTTCCTGTTACTAATTTCTGCTGTAATTCCCTAGAGTCAGAAAATTTATTTTGTATGATTCCCATTCTCTTGAACTTTTTGACACTTGCTTTATGACCCAGAATTTAGTCCATTTTGATGAATTCCATGTGTACTTGAAAAAGGATGTATACTCCACTGTTGTTGGAGATAATGTTCTAGTTGGTCAAGCTAGTCAACTATTTCTGCTTTCAGTTTTATCAGGCTTTTCCCAATGTATTTTGAAGCTCTGTTATTAGATGCACAAGCATTTATAATTATTTTCTTTTGATAAATTGCCTCCTTTATTTTATATTGTCTTTTTTAATTCCTAGTAATGATCTTTGTTCTGAAATCTTACTTAGTCTGATTTGACTGTGGTCACTGCAGCTTTCTTTTGAGTGGTGCTTTCATGACATATTTTTAGTTGTTATTTTTACTTTTAACAGATCTTCATATTTATAGTGAAAGTGAACACACTGTATCTAGCAAATAGCCTGAACTTTGCTTTTTTATTTGATGTAGCAGTCTATGCTTTGTATCTGGAGTGTTTATATAATTAAGGGTTATAGTGAAAAGAAAAGAAAAAGTGAAAGTCACACAGTCATGTCTATTTCTTTGCGATCCCATGGACTGTAGCCTGTCCAGCTTCTCTTTGCATGGAATTCTCCAGGCAAGAGTATTGAGTGGGTTGCCTTTTCCTTCTCCATGGGATCTTCCTGACCCAGGGATTGAACCAGGTAAAAAACTCAGATTCTTTACCAACTGAGCCACTAGGGAAACCCATTAGGGTTAGGGCAATGTAATGTAATTATCAACATGGTATACTTGAATGTTGTTTAGAGAGCAAATCTTATGAGTTCTCATCACTAAGTTTTTGCCTTTCTATATGAGATGATAAATGTTGACTAAACATGTTGTGGTAATCATTTCACAATATATGTAAATCAAGTCATGATGCTGAACATCTTAAATTTATACAGTCCTGTAGGTTGAATATATCTCAGTAAAACTGTGGGGAGGTGGAGAAAAATTTTCTCTTTATCACTGTTTTTCAACAATTTGGTTGAGGTGTATCTTGGTGTTGTTTCTCTGTTTATTCTTCTTGAGGTTTGTTGAGATTTTAAAAATCTGATATTTATACATTTTGCTCCTAAGTAGCTTCAGCCATATCTGACTCTTTGCAACCCTACAGACTATAGCCCACAAGGCTCTTCTATTCATGGGATTCTTCAGGCAAGAATACTGGAGTGGGTTGCCATTTCCTTCTCCAATTTAGACATTTTATGAAATCTCAAATATCCTAGCCATTATTTCTTAAAATAATTTTTTGCTCCTTCGTCTCCCTTGTACTCTCCTCTCTTCAAACTTTACATGTGCTGAAACATTTTTTTTTTTTCTTATTCCTCAGATCACTGCTACCCTCCTCATTTCTTTAGTACTTTTCACTCTGTAATTAGCTTTAATAATCTCTGTGTTTTTGTCTTCAAGCTTTCTTTTGACTAACCAGCCACTAATCCCATCCATTGTATATGTGCAATTTTTTCAAATATTATATATTTTTAATTCTAGAAGTTCCATTTGGTCTTTTTCTATGTATCTTCCATTTCTTTCTTGTTTTCTGTTACTTCCTTATACATATGAAGCAGATTTTAGTGGCTATTTTAAAATCTTTGTCTATTAATTCCATCAAAGTTTTCCTTTCTATATTTGCCTCCATAGATTTTTCTCCTGATTATCTGCAATATTTTCCTTCTTCTTTGTATGCCTTGTTGATTTTTACTAGATACCAGATATTTTTAATTTTACGTTGTTGGGCTCACTTTGGACTTTGTTCTGGCATGCCTGTAATTTACTTGAAAGCAGTGTGATTTTTTCCAAAGCTTGCTTTTAAGTTTTGTCAGAGTGGATTCAAATTAACCTCTTGTCTGTGAGAAGGTGCTGAGCAGGAGAAAAGAATTAAGTCCAAGGACAGAGTAAATGGAGAAGAATAGGATTCAAGAGCCAAGGAGAGAGCACCAAGGGATGAGCTGGATCAAGGGCTAAAGACCTAAGACCAACCCCGCAGAGGGACTGCATTCCTGCAAAAGCCACCACGGTGGGTGGGAGGGAGTTTGTGCTTATATGGAAAGCTGAGTTCTGGGCTTAGATAATCATAAGCAGGTTTGTCACTTACACTCAGAAGTAGAGTGTCGTATGGACATACTCTTGGTGCAAATCTATCATCCTTGTCTCCACCTACTCAAAGGAAGAGTTGTGTCTGCTCCATGTATTAATCAAAATTCCTGCCACACAATTACAAAATGACATCTCTGATCCCTCCTGTTATCCTATTCTAAATGAATCTAAATTGCAGTGCCACCAGTGGGAAGAAAAAAGATTTATTTACAGAGTTGTATAAGGCAGTGGGAAGGGCAGGGTGGCAAGGTGCCCTGGGACCCTGTTCACACACAGGCTGTCCCCACCCCCTCTGTTTGCAGGGAGAGGAGTAGGGAGACCCCTTTCCCAACCGTGGTTCCATGCTCTGGATCATGAAATGATCCTCTCTGCTTTCCACTAACAAACTGTATTTCCTCACTTTCTCACTATGTGTGACCACCTAGCATCTCATACCCTTCACATGAGGCAGATTTCCTCCTTCCTTCTTTCACTCAGTCATGTCCAATCCTTTGCAATCCCATGCACTATAGCCTGCCAGGCTCCTCTGTCCATGAAATTCTCCAGGCAAGAATACTGAAGTGGGTAGGCATTCCCTTCTCCAGGGGATCTTCCCGATCCAGGGATCGAACCCAGGTCTCCTGCATTGCAGGAGGATTCTTCATCATTTGAGCCACCAGGAAAGCCCTCTTTCTTCTTGGAGACCACATTAGAATGTCAATGCATGCAAAGGAAGATTAATTTTATCAATTCAGTGCACTCAATACAACACGGGACAGCCCAGGAAAGGCGAGGGGAGAGGCAGGTAAAACTGAAGAAGAAAAATCAAATGCCAAAGAATGGCATGTCTCAACCATTGTCACCTAGCACCTCAGATGCTCTGATGGTCAAACTAAGAAATAAGGGCCCTGATGGGGGGAAACCAAATTCAAGAACATTCTATAAATTACACAAAGGACAAATTCAGGAAATAAAGAACTGGAGACTTGGAGGAAATGTTTCATTGTTGGTCATGATGATCAAAAGATAATGATTAACACACGCGCACACACTCATACCTCATCCCCCCGTCACAGGGCCCCCCACTTGCTGCTGGCGTCTCCGGCCACGCCCTGCAGCCCTCGTTCCACCCAGGACTCTGCCCTCTGCTGGGAATTCTACTGCCTGTTGTTAACTTCCTTCAAGGCGGTGCCCGGATGCTCACTGTGAAGAAAAGCCTAGGATTTGACCTGGGCTGGGTTGCAATGTCCACGAGCCCTTCTCCATCTCTCTTTCCCCACCTCTCTCCTTCGCTCCCCTCTCCCACCCCATCGTTGTTCCCCTGAAACAAATAGGATGGCTTCACTGGTCAATTCTTTACATGTACAAACACCAAAAGCAGAGCAAATGCCCCTGGCCACCCCCCTCCCCCCAAACCCCAGTGCTGGGAGAGCAGCCAGCGATGGGCCAGGCTGCCTCCGGAACTGCGGAGCTGCTGGAGCTGTCTGGCCGTTCTGGAAACTTCTTTGCCTCTGGGCTTTACCTCGAGGCCTCTTCCTTCAGCTCCTTGTTTTTCCGCACCTCCTCCGCGTGCTTGTCCTGGGAGGGAAGGGAGAGAAAAGATCGGGTCACACCGACGACCCCGGGATAAAGGGATACAGAGGGGTTGGAGGGCCGAAGCAAACAGTGTGGTCACCTCTGGCCACCACAGGAAGAGACACGCAGGCTCTGCAAAGGCATCTTGAGAAGGGACCAGAGGAGGCAGGTGAGCCTGGCAGGAGATGGGTGAGGGAGCTTCCTGGTGCCTCTGGCCCCAGGATGCTCGTCACCTGGGAACAACTTCCCTGGCGGACCCACCTGGCAGGCACCACCAGCCTCTGCCACCCTCACCTGGCCGTCTAGGGGCTGATTACACTCCTTGACCTAATGTCAGGAGTAGCTCAGGAGAACTCACTGCAGGTGGCCCCTACACACAGGCAGCTAGACTGCCCTTGTGTTTCCCGTCCACCTCTTTAGTGAAGGTTGTCTTAAGCCCCTGGATGAAAGACAAGGGCTTGTAAAGCATAAATCAAATAAAGGATTTTGGAAAATGTCCAGCTCCACAAAGTGTAATAGAGAATCTTCTTTTCTTTCTTGAAAGTGAGTGGTGTCCAACTCTTTGTTTCCCTGCCAGGCTCCTCTGTCCATGAATTCTCAGGCAGGAACGCTGGAGTGGGTTGCCATTCCCTTCTCCAGGGGACCTTCCCAACCCAGGGACTGAACCCTGGTCTCCTGCATTGCAGGCAGATTCTTTACCGTCTAAGCCACCAGGGAAGCTCCTTTTGTTTCTGAGCATCATCAAACCAAACAATGGGCTTTGACTTCAAAGGCCCATCAGCTGTGTGACCTTGACCAACTCACTTCTCTGATCAGACTCAAGGAGGGCCACAGACATCACTGTGGCTCAGTGGTAAAGAATCCGCCTGTAAATGCAGGAGAACTGGTTTCAATCCCTGGGTTGGAAAGATCCCCTGGAGGAAGAAACGGCTACCAGTATTCTTGCCTGGAAAATTCCACAGACAGAGGAGCTTGGCAGGCTACAGTCTGTGGAGTCACAAAGAATCAGACGTGACTTAGCCACTAAACAACAAATGGAAAGGAGGTTCTTTTACCTCTAGAATTCTGTGATCTTGGGGTTCACCTCTAGGGCTTTTCACGGTCTACCTTCCATCCATGCTCATGGTGAAGACATCTGGGTCCGTGGGCAGGGAGCATGCCTTTTCCTCTTTGTATTAGTATCTCCCAGTTCCTCATCTGACACCAGGCCCATAGTAGATGCTCAGTAAAGCATGTCTCTGCCAGAGCCTTCTATCTATTCACATCCAGGTATGAATCAGCCTGGGGGAGACCCACTGAGGCAGCCCAAGGTCCCAGGAGGCACCTTAGACTACAGATCTGTCCCTGGAGAGACCCTAGAACTTTCCATGGCCCTGGAGAAAACATGGGGAATGGTACATCTAGGGCAGTGGTTCTCAACCTTGCCACATATCAGCATGATCTTTGAAGCTTATTAAACTGAGGCCCTACATGGACACAGGGGAGGGTGGAGTGGAGGGTGGGATGAACTGGGACAGTAGCATTGACATATGCACACTACCATGTGTAAGATAGATGGCTAGTGAGAAGCTGCTGCATCACACAGGAAGCTCAGCTCAGTGCCCTGTGATGAGCCAGAGGAGTGAGATGGAGGAGAGGCGGGAGGAAGGCTCAAGAGGGACAGGTTGTATGTGTTCATGTAGCTGATTCATTTTGCTATACAGCAGAAATTAATACAACTTTGTAAAGCAATTAGACTCTAATAAAAAAATTTAATATGAAAAAAAACCGCTGAGGTCCTCAGGCACCATCCCTAGAGAGCCAGGATTGGTGGGTCTGGGGTTAGGATCCAAGCACCTGTAGTTTTCAACTTTACAGCAGGTAAGTCTGGTGCTGACCGTTGGGGACTCACACAAGTACTGATGCAGAGGCATTGTTATAGGTGCCTAGCAGAGCAGACACCACACACCTATCTCATCCTACCTCCTGTCTTCATTGGTGGGCAAAGGTGAAGCGGGGTCAAGAACCCAGAGGAGTGAGGCCCACCCAAACATCTGCTCTGACATCATGCTCATTTGGGGCTTGTCTCACCCCCACAGCTCTTCCTTCAGACCTTGGACTTTCCCAGTCTCTCTAGTTCAGAACCTCTCTCTATTCCCTATATCCGCTCACTGGACGGGTCCCTAGCTTCCTGGACTCCCTTTCCTGGGCCTCCAAGCGGCTCCCTGTCTGACAAAAGGCTGGCAGGATGCTTGTGGTCAGGTCTCCCTGAAACAAGCATAGGAAGAGCCACCTCTTCCTATCAACCTTTGATTGACTCACAAAGAACTCGGTTCTGTTCCCAGCTCCATTGCTTAGTGGCTATGTGATGCTGGGCAAGTCATTGGAACTTCCTCTGACATGGATTCTTACTGGTAAAAAGAGATAATGCCCATCCTGCTCATCGCATTGTGAGGATAGGGGTATGATGAAATAAAAGTGTTTTGCAGTCTTTCAAATCGCATATCATGGCTTTATCCTCAGTAATTTTCTTAGGTTTAGCCTGAGTGCCCAGGCCACATCCTGTCCCAATCCCTGATTTCTTTTTCCCGTGAAAGTTTGTTCCTACCCTTCTCTCAATAACTGAGGAAGCCTGAAATCAGACCCAGAACACTTCCCTCCCATCTGATACTTATGGAGGGCTTGTTGCCCCCCAAAGAATGGAGAAAGAGAGGGGATGGGGGTTGCCACATGCTGGCCAGCTGCAGGGCCTATACAACATCCAGATCCCCTGTGAAGAAACCAGATCTTTCTAGTAGCTGTGCCAAGGGCCTGAGACTCTAGGTGGATGGGCAGGAAGGAGCGGAGACCACGCTGCTCACCATGGGATGAGGCCACCGATCGGGTCCCGGGAGTCACCGCGCAGCAGGCGGCGCCTGGAAATAAAACACAGAGCTGGAGCTCTCCCAGGAGCCGCAGGAGAAACTGGGGCAGCCTTGGGACTCAGGAAACGAGGCCAGCGCGTTCTCAGCAGTATGGGCTGTGCTTCTGCTGACACGTGGGACCAACCCCAATCTCTCACGTTTCTCATATTCAGGTGACATCGTCAGGTTTATTGACAAAAGGCAGAATATTGGAGAGACCGGTGACTCACTCAGCCCACATCAAGAGGTTTGGAGAGGATTGTGTTTCTTGCTCAGTGGGCAGCTCAGCTGGTCATGCCCTTGGCCTCAAGCCAAGAGCTCAAGTCAGCATCTTTCATTAAATCAAATCAGGGCATTTAAGGATGAAGCCAGGAATGTACAAAAGCATTCAGCAGGCTTTCTCTGGAAGATAAGAGGTCTAATCTCCCTCAGACATTGAGAAATTTCAATTGTGTAGCTAGGCAATTTATCCCCCCAAGGAATTCATGGTTTTTGGTTCATTGGTTCATGGTTCTTGGCTCAGTTTATGGTTCTTGCCTGCCACCTCCCAAGTACTCCCTTGGAACTCTCTAAGGATCTAACCTAACAGAAATGTGGCCACACCTGCCTGAGGCTACTTGCTCCCTGGAATGATAGGCATGTCCATTGTACTTGCCGTGGAAGGAAGAGCGAGTCCTAGGAGTCTCCTCTCCAATCCGAGACCTCTTACCTTCTCTTGCAGCCGTTCCAACATGGCGGCAAGGTGGGCCTCCCGGTTCTCCTTGTTGGATTCCATCTTCTGGGCCAGTTTTTCCTTTGCCATCTTGATGAAGTTGTTGTTTTCCTCAATGGCTTTTTGGATCACCTCCCGCTCGTGTTCTCGCTTCTCTGCCAGGTGCTTCAGGAGCTCTGCTTCCTGGTACTATGGGAGCATGAAGGGAAAAGGAGGCCCTTACAGGTGAGCAAGCCAGGGTGTGATTTTTATCATCATGACTTAAGAGATGCACACCCAGAGCACACACCTCCCTGAGCCTGGGCCTCTGGCCTGTTGGCAGGAAGCAAGGATGCTTCTTGGGTTCTCCCACTGGGCTCTCATCCTCTTTTTCTCATTGCCATTATTCATCCATCTATCCATACATTCATTCATTCACAAAAAAAAAAGTGATCAGATACGGCACTGTAGCAGGCACTATTCTAGCAACTTGGGAAAGAAAAAAAGTCTAGTAGAAACAAATCATATATAAATAACTCTAACCCAGGCTAGCTTGTGACATATGCCTTGAGAGGCAGAAATGAAGTGCTATAGGAATTCAAGGGTGATCATCATTTTCAGCTTCAAAGGTGAAGGAAAGCTTACACAGAAACAGCATCAGAGTTGGGCCATAAGAATCCATAGAAAGAAAGGGAGGCACACCAAAGGGTGAAAGCATCGGGTTGGCCAAAAAATTCTCCTGGGTTTGTCGTAAGCACTAACCAAAAACCCAGACAAGCTTTGTGACCAACCCAATATACCATGCCATGACCTTCTTCCCACTCTCCCAGTTAAGGATCCCGTTCCTTAATTGTCCAGCCTTTCCTTAAATCCTTAGTGTTAGCCCAGGTCACTCTAAGCTCACCTCTTGGAAGCATGTAATATAGCATCTTCTTCCCCTAAGCAAGCTCCTAAACACCTGGGGCTTTCACATCTTTGCTTCTCTTCATAGTGTCTCATTCCCTTCCTGGTATCTGGAGGTGCGGCCTTCATATCTAGAGGTTGGTGGTGACCCAACTCCAGCTCAGAACCACCTCCTGTCTTCTTCAACTTCTTCCCCATCACGCCCTGACGGGGAAGAAAAGGACAGCCACTTACCTTCCTCCGCTCCTCAGCTGCCTCCAGTTTCTTCTGGATTTCTTCCAGCGATGGGTCTCGCCGTCTGGGGAGGGAAGCATTGAACTCAGGCACCCCATCGAAGGAGGGTGGCTTCAGGATGACTTCAAAGGACTGTCCAGAGGTGCATTTATTCAGCTCGATGACTTCCATGTCGGAAATGACGCACCAGTTCAGGTCCACGGTGTCTGCTGCAGAGAACAGGAAAGGGCTGCTCACCCTTCCTTGAAGACCATACGGGCCCCCCATAGCATGCACACGTTTGAGGGAGGGCCAGGGTCCCCAAGGCTGACCAAAGGCCAGGGTTCTGGGTCTGTCCTGAACACGGCGCCCAAGCTCCCTGGGCTCTGATGCGGCTGGAGCGGGCAGCCATGGGAGGGTCTCTGGCCCCAAGAGCAGGAGCCCCAGGACGGGGGATTTCTAATCATGGCTGTAGCAACTGGCTTTGTTTTGCTTCTGCCACAAGGGTCCCCCCTTAGCTGGGCTCTTGCTCAAACTGGCTTGCCTGGGAAATTCCATGGACAGAGGAGCCTTATGGATACAGCCGTGGGGTCGCAAAGAGGTGACCAGGACTGAGCGACTAACACTTTCACTTTCAAACTGGTGCCCGTGGAGGCAGTCAGCACCCCCGCCCGTCCACTCACCCCACTACAGATCTGACGCTCGGCCTGCGGACCTCTCCCCGCGCCCCCTCCTACCCTGTTCTCTTCTTTCTCTCCAGTCAGCACTGTCTCTCCGCTGGCCCTCATCTTTTCTCCTACACTGTCTCCCACACCAGCCTAAACAGAAAAAACAATCTCAGGTGACCCGAGCATTCCCATCTCTCGTTTCCAGACCAAACCCGTACCTTCCTTTTAAGCCCCAGGAAATTAAGAGGTGACCTGGCTTCCCCAACCACTAGCCCCCCTCAATCAGGACATGGCCAATCAGCGTTCCTTGTCCGTATCCTGAAACCTGTCACGGGGCTCGGGCAGCATGGCCATCCCAGAAACTCCTTGGGTGGCCAAAGCATAGAAGTCCCTTCCCACCTCTGGACTTTCTCAGAGCATTCTCGACCCTTCACTAAAGAGACAATGGGCCAGGGTGTCTGGTGATTGACACACGACTGTCCCTCTTCTAGGCTAGGTGTCCCTGAGGGCAGACTCTCTGTCTCCTTGGCCTCTGCATCCTCCACCACATTTGCTTGTCACGCAAGTGAACAAAAGCCGAAATCGAGGGCACTCTGAGAGGGTCTGACTCAGACCCTCAGATGTTGTCTGGTCCCCCAGGTCGCCGCCCCGCTCCCACCATCACGTTGCATGTAGACCCCCCAGAATCAGCTGCAGTGACTTTCCTGGCTCTGGGAAAGAAAATGTGACGTGGGGCGGAATCTCAGGAAACTAGGGTGAGTATGCTGGGCTCCTGGAGACAAGCCACAGGAAGCCTCGGTCTTCAGTCCCCCAACGGTGGCCTTCATGTACCTTCGTATTTATAGGCTGACTTATTCAGGGGGTCGGCCAGGAAGCAGGAGCAGAACAAGGACACCAGCGGGAGCTCCTTCATCTTCTCCTTGTAGGCTGTGGAAACACGGACAGGTGAAGAGGGCAACCCCCTTTCTAGACTCAGAAACGAGACCCCGCGGGTCATCAGGCTCCACAGAGGCACCCAAACCACCCAGACCCTTGCATGGTGACATAGCCGTTTCTGCCCTGAGCAGCTCTCTTTAGAATCCCTGTGTGTGATTTGGACCCACTTCTGCCCACCTGTGAGAACCTGAGCCTGCCAGAGCTCCCAGAGGACCCTATCCTCTCTCCAGTGCATCATCTCCCTTTGTGATACTGAACGCAAGAAATGCCCACAGGTATAGACCCCAACAGCTTCCCAGGTCTCAGTGATAAAGAATGCAGGAGACTTGCAGGAGACGCACGTTCGATCCCTGGGTCAGGGAAAATCCCCTGGAGAAGAAAATGGCAACCCGCTTCAGTATTCTTGCCTGGGAAATCCCATGGACAGAGGAGCCTGGCGGGCTCCAGTCCGTGGGGGTCGTAAAGAGTCGGACACGACGGAGCAGCTAAACAGCAACAACATGGACCCCAAGCACCAGTGCCCTCACCCCAGCGTGCACCCTGGATCCCACTCTCTATTCCCCCCATGAGCCCAGGATATTCCATTCCTTTCATTCTAGGATAGAGGCAACACACACTCCATTCTCAAGGCACGTGACAGTACTTCCGTAAGGGCAAAGAAGGCCACCAGCATCCTGTGATCCTGTCCTTCCCTGGGTGACAAGGGTAGGCTGTGAGCCTTCCCTGATCATCCCAATGCAGTGGTCAAAGCCAGAAGGGCTGATGTCCCTCCATGAGGGCTGGACAAATACCCCCACCCCATATGGTCACTGTGTGTCTGGAGAGGGTTTGGAAACCAAGTCATGTTTAGAGCTGATTTTTTTTTTTCCACACCACTCGGCTTAGAGGATCTTAGTTCCCCAACAAGGGCTCAAACCCGGGCCCTCAGCAGTGGAAGCACAGAGTCCTAACCACTGAACCACCAGGAAAGTCCCTAGAGCTGACATGTTGAGTCCAGTCCAGCCCGACTCCTCCAAGCCCTGGTGTGTGGTCCTGCCAGTCCCTTGACACCCCCACTGCCGCAACTCACCCCTCATTTCCTTTTACAAATTGAAAGCAGGATTAACTGCAAAAATATTACATAGCCATTGTAGAAAACAAAAAACACACTCCAATGAGTGAAAGGGAGAAAAGCTCAGCTATGATCCCACCCACCACCTACAGATAGTCTCTAACCTTCAGGTGCATTTCCTGCAGCCTTTTATCTTCTCTGGGCACATGTAAGTACATACACCTGTGTCCAGAGATACCCTGTGCTGTGGTGCCCGTTACGTAAGTGGGGTTTTGTACTTACCAGCAAGAGTCATGTTTTCCGGAATATGAGAGCTGAGTCCTAGTGAAAGTCAAAGTAAGTCTGCTGCCAGCTCAGGACACTGTCACAAATCCAAAAAATAAGAGCATTTTAGCTGACAGGTTATTCACATGAGGAAGGTCTTTATACAACCAGGGAGGAAATTTCAGGATCATCTGTCCCCCTCCTCCAGGCTGAATTTCCCTTCCCTGAACACCAGGCCACCTCTTCCACATCACCCCAGTCAAGTTTGGTTTCCAAGCACAATAAGAGCTTCATCATTGACCTCCCAACCTCAAGACCCCTCGAGCCTCAGACATGGGTTTCCCCAAACTGAATGCATCGGTAGATGTTCATCTGTCTCCTTGTGCAGCTCAGTGGCCTGGTCCGAGGCAAAGGTTGAGGTGAGAGAGCAACCCTAAGTCAGAATCACCTGGGACATATTCACGAAATAACTCTGTGCCCTGAATTTCTTACACTCACCCCAGACCTTCCTGTCCAGGCCATCTGAGAGTGGACAGAAGATGTCAAAATACCTCTTCAGGGTGGTACATATATATACAATGGAATATCAGCTGTGAAAAGGAATGAAACTAGGTCATTTGTAAAGACATTGAGGGACCTAGAGTCTGTCATACAGAGTGAAGTAAGTCAGAAAGAGAAAAGCAAATATCGTGTATTAAAGCATGTATGTGGAATCTAGAAAGATGGTACAGATGAATCTAATGAAGGGCAGGAATAGAGATGCAGATGGAGGGAAGGGACATGTGATGTAGGGAATGGACATGTGGACACAGGCGGGGAGAGGTGGGGTGGGATGAACTGGGAGATTAGAATTGATATATATGTATATATAGACATATATACATATGTTCATTAACTATGTGTAAAACAGATAGATAGTGGGAACGTACTGTATAAAGCAGGGAGCTCAGCCTGGTGCTCTGTGATGACCTCCATGGGGGGAGGTCCAAGAGGTAGGGGATATATGTCTACATAAAGTTGATTCACTCTGTTTCACAGCAGAAATCAACACAACATTGTAAAGCAAATATACTCCAGTTTTTAAAAAAGAATATTAAGAGTATAGTTATTCTATGATGTCATAATAAAACAAAATAAAGTTTTTTAGAAAACCTAAAGAAAAACCCAACAAAATACCTCTTCAGTTGCTCCCTCACTCTCTTTTACTCATCTCCAGAACCACTGTCCTAAGCCCTGCTTGACCCCCTTTAAGACAATCCTAGACTATGAAAAGAGACAAATACTGAATATCAATGTGATCATCACGCGATTCATGCAGAGATGGAAATCAGCATTGGGGATTATTGCAGGATCACAGAGATGGGCTTTAGACTCTGCCTGAGGTCTGGGGAGCCAGAAAGGACCCCTGGTGTTAGCAGCACCAGTAGTGCATCTTAAATGATGAGTCAAAATTAAGCAGGACGTTCTTCTGGGGGAACAGCACATGCCAGAGTCGGGGTGAGGGAGACTTCCCTGGTGGTCCAGTGGTTAAGACTTCTGCGATCCCAGTGCAGGGAGCCCGGGTTCTATCTCTGGTCAGGGAACTAGGTCCCACATGATGCAACTGAAGATCCTGCATGCCGCAGCTGGAATCCAGCATAGCCAAACAAATGAATACATTTTTTTTTTAATAAAAGGGAGAATCGGAGTGAGAAAGCTATGGGGGTCCCAGGCTGATTGGTGCTGGACCAGAAAGTGTGAAGGAGGAGGTGAAACAAGAGAGGCAGGAAGGAAACAGACTGGAGCGTGTCTGGAGGACAGATAGGAGGCAATAGGATCTACTGAAACCTTCTATCTGCTGGCGTGAGGAACAACCAGCAGTGAGCCACCATCATGGGCACCACTCCATCCTTGGTTGCTGTGATAGTTCATTCTTGTGTCAGCTTGACTGGGCTAAGAGAGATGGCCAGATGGCTGGTAAACAACATCCTTGGTTGTGTCTGTGAGGGTGTCTCTGGAAGAGATGAGCATTGAGTCAAGAGACTGAGTAAAGAAGATGGCCCTCCCCAGTTTGGGTGGGCATCACCCAATTCACTGAGGGCCAGAGTAAGTGGAGAAAGGGAGGATTTTCTTTGCTTGAGCTAGGACATCCATCTTCTCCTGCCCTCAGGCATGGGAGCTCCTGGTTCTTCGGCCTTTAGACTTGGACTAGGATTACTCAGGGTTTCCCTTATGGCACTAGTGGTAAAGAACCCACCTGCCAGTGAGGGAGACATAAGAGATGTGGGTTTGATCCCTGAGTCAGGAAGATCCCTGGAGAAGGGCACAGCAATCCACTCCAGTATTCTTGCCTGGAGAATCCCAAGGACAGAGTATCCTGATGGGCTGTAGTCAGTGGAGTTGCAAAGAGTCAGAAATGACTGAAGCGATTAAGCACTCACGCATGTGGGATTATACCACCGGCCTTCCCAGACCTCCAACTTGCAGATAGCTGATAGCGAGACCTTTCGGCCTCCATAAGTGCATGAGTCAATCCTTCATGATACATCTCTTTCTATATGTGGCCTACTGGTCTGTGTCTCTGGAGAACCTGACAAACCCAGCCATCCTCATTGGTCACTGTACCAGCAGAAGGTGGCATGAGCTCGCTGCCTGCCACCCCAGGAGGGAAAGGGACTCTGAAACTGACTTAGAACGCCTTTCTTTGCTTACTGGGGTGTTTTCCTTCTGGGATCAGAATCAGTACTGACTGGAGATGGGCAGGGGAGTGGATGGGAACAAGAGGCTCCACCCAGGCTTTAGGGCTGGACAAGTGTGGGGTCAGACACAGGCTTCGTCTCTCTTGTAGCACTAGTCACGTCACACGTCTAACCTTGTTCTCCCCATCTTAATTCTGCACAGAGTTGTCCAAATGAAATGAGAAAAGCATCCAGCAAAAGGGAGCATTTCATAAATATTAGTTTCCTTTCCTCTGCCTTTTACATCAAGCTCACTACCAGGTATCACACACCTACAGGTAAGGACTGCCGTCCCCGTCTGCACATGAGGAAATGGAGGCTCAGAGCATCTGTGTAACTTGCTCGGGGTCACTCAGCTAGAAAATGAAAGTGCAGCGATTTGAAACCAGGTCAACCAGACTTAAAGGGCTCTGTTCCCCTCAGCGCCTCTGTGTTCTTGTGCTTTGGAGACAGAGGTTCCCGCCAGGGCCCCTCCCGATGCAACACAATGGGCCTCTGTCCTCGGAGTCAAGTTGATCCTGGCAGCACCAGTGAGTCCCCAAGCAGCGATGCGGGCAGAGTGCCAGGAAACAACTGCTCTGGTCATGAGCTCCGTTCCACACCATCTCCCACTCATGACCAGGCTGCTTGATGGGGCGACTGGCAGAGGGAGTGAGACCTTGGCAGGAGAGGGCACAGCCTCAGACTTCAACCTGGGTAATGGATCAGAAGTGAGGGTGGTCTGCTAGTTAAGACTCTGAGCTTCCACTGCAGGGGGCAAGGCAGGCAGGTTCCATCTCTGGTTAAGGATCTCACATGCCACGGGGCGAGGCCAAAACAAAAAATTCAATAGAAAAATAAATACTTGTTTTTAAAAGTGGGGGTTCAAATAGGAAAGAGGAGGCAGAGTAAGTACAACACCCTGAGGAAGAAGGAGACCAGGCTTTTTCTGTGAGTGTGGCTACCTGGAGTCAGGGACCACGTCCCTTGGCTGGAGCTGAAAATGATCAGTAAGACCCTACACTCGTGGAGCACGTCACTGATTACAGTTCTGGTTGCCTACATTATCCCAGTTGATCTTTGCCGGAGGCTGGGCTGGGCTGATAAGACAGACATTGTCAGCTTCTTAGGTGAAGAACTTGGGGCTCAGAGATGGTAAGGTTCTTAGCTAAGGATACACAGCTAGTTGGTATAGAGCTGGTCCAAGTCTTCTGACTTATAAGCTCATCTCTTATAGCCAGTGGAAGGACTGAATGCTAACTACTGTTTCCTCCATGGTCCTGGGGACTCAGGGAAAGGCAGTCTAGCCTCAGGATATGATTTAATGAAGACTATGTTCTAGGCGCTCTCTATACATCAATGAAAGATATTATGCGAGGAGTTTTAATTGCAGGAGGAATCAAGTACAGGTCAAATAGGCAGAGAAGGAAGACAGGGCAGGGAAGAGGAGACCTCCTAGAGATGGGCAGAGGGGACTTCCCCAGCAGTCCAGTGGTTAAGATTCTGTGATTTCAATGCAAGGGACAAGGGTTTGTTCTATCCCTGGTAGGGGAACCAAAATTCCACAGGCTATGCAGTGTGAATAAAACAAAAGAAATTTTTTTAAAAGATGAGCAGAGGTATTCATGGCCATGAGATTTGCAGCTGTGAGTTCTCAGTTTCACAGGGTTGAAATCTGCATCATTAACCATGTGTATTTATAGAGCATCTACTATGTGACAAGCGCTTTCACTTTAATTTTCATCATAGGACTTACTACCCCTGTCTTAAAGAGGTGTGAATTGCAGCTCAGAGTGGCTAAATGGTATTACCAAGGTCACTCAGTGTAGTGAGTGGAGTGGTGTTCTCGAACCTAACCTGTCCACATCCTAACCCTTGCAGTTTGGGAATGTGACTTCTTTGCACATTTAAGTAAGTTGGATCTCAAGGTGAGATCATTCTGTCTGTCCAGGTGGTACAAGTGCCCTTATAAGAAACATGCAGGGGAGAGATGCACAGAGAGAAGACCTTGGATAGGTGGAGACAGGCTGGAGTGATGCTGCCACAAGCCAAGCAAGGCCTGGAGCACTGGAAACTGGAAGAGGCAGGGGGAACCCTCCCCCAAGTCTCTGGGCGGGGTAAGACCCTGTTGACATCTTCATTTCTGAACTTCTGGACACCAGAACTGCACAAGGATGGATTTTTGTTGTGTTCAGCTGCTAAGTTTGTGATCATTTGTTACAGTAGCCCAAGCAATCTAATATACTTGATAAGCAACAGGGCCAGGATTCATTCAAATCCATGATTCATTCGTTCATTGTATCTCAGCTACCAGTATTTTTATGTGGTCTGATTTGGTTCTCAGGATAATCTCTGGGACTTCCCTGGTGATCCACTGGTTAAGATTCTGGGTTCCCAATGGAGGGGTCATGGGTTTGATCCCCGCTTGGGGAACTAAGATCCCAAATGTCTTGGAGCTCAACCGAAAAAAAAAAAAAAAAGATAATCTGTGCATGCGTACCTGAGGTACATGGTACCCTTATAAATCCTCATGCCAATAGTCACGTCACTTCTACAGCACTCGAGACTCAGAAGAACATTCTAAGAAAGGATATGGGGGTGCGGGGAGATTCTTCTGGAAGGGCCCAACAATACAAAGTGGTCCTGAATCCCTGGGTGGTGGTGGCCACAGCAGGGAGCCTGACTGCAGCCCTAATTAACCTGTGGCATCAATGTGGGTGGTGGGCCGGTCCCACCCCCTCCCCAGCACTCAGCCTTGCGGCCTGAGGACTCCAGGTTTCTTGTGGGTGACACCCAGATTGGACACTCACAGCTAGAAAGATCTGGTTATGCTAACCCCTGACCTTCAGGCCTTCTGAAGCAGCTCTCGGTCCTCTGTTCTCCCATCTTAAACACCAACCGCCCAGGCCTTTCTCCTGGGTGCATCCCATGGACCCAAGGGCCCACAGACCAGCCCTAGTTTAGAGCCCGGGGCCCTGCAAGCTTGTCCCAGTGCTGCGGAGTCTGTCAAGCGGCTTGGCAGTGTGGGTCGGGTTGTTGAGTCACAGCAGAATACCTGCAATGGAGAGGGGCCACCAGGCCTACCCAGGGACTACCAGAGAGGCGCAATAACAGGTGTTATTGCTAAGGTCAGAGAGGACAGAATGCTCGGAATTCAGGGAGGCAGGTGAAGTTTAACAGACCACAGCGGCCAGAGTAGGGGGTAAGGCTAAGAGGTCAGGCCCATCAGTGGGAGAGTCTATCCAAGACACCAGATATCAGAACTTCATCTGGCAAAAACCCTTGCTGAGGCCCAGCTCTGGCCCTCCCAGAGTCTCCCTGTATGTTTTCTATTAAGGCAGAGGCCAATTCCAGGCCTTGGGCTGCCCCTAAGGAAGACCAGGAAACAGATCATATCCAGCAATAGAAGCTCAAAGGGGCCAGCAACAGAGTGGGAACATGTCTCAATCACTCAGCCGATAACCACAGAACCAGAGGCACCGTTCAGGACTGCAGCCTCCCAACCGCCCCCCGCCTCCCCGCCCCATCCCCTAGGGCTCAGGCCCACACATCTCTGATGGGTGCAGACAGGTTTCTGGAGAGGCAGGGCCTCCCTGGGCAGCCCAGTCCCTGTGCTGGCAGGTACTGATCAAGCTCAGCCAGTGGCGAGAGGACTCACGCTTCAGGCGGCAAAGGTGAGTGGGTGATGGGTTTACGATGCAATGTGGATTCTGCCATGCTTCTAGTCTTGCGGTGGCTCTGGAATATGCCTGTGTGCTGGGTGTGTGGACTGGGTTTACAGGTGAAACAGTGAAGCAGCCTCTGGGCTGCATGCAGGATGCATTGGGACCACTTACTAGAATAGGAATAGGAAGATCAGAGACCTCCAGACCAGGGAAAGGTACTTTATCTTCTATTCAGTAGGAAGTCACTGGCATCCTTTGAATACAAAGAGGGGAAATGGTGATGCTGAGGATCATTGAAATAATAATAGCTACCACTTCTTGGGCACCTCCTTGGTACCAGAAAAATCATAGGCATTATCTCAATTTTATCTTCTGAGCTCCTTTTATAATGAGGAAATTGGAGCTCAATGGAGTCAGGTTAATTACACTAAGTCCTATCAGTAGTAAGGGGCAAAGCTGGAATTTTCAGTCTAAAACACGTCTCTGTCTTTAGATTATATTGCTAGTGCAAAAAGATTCATCTGGGCAGCACCAGCTTGGGGAAAAGATTAGGAAAAGAAGACTGGAAGCTGAGACGAGGCACAAAGTGATGAGGGCCTGCCTAAACGAGTTAAACCCTGGACTATTTGCATCCCATGCAACACTGTTTTCCCATTTGCAAACTGGTCCCTCCTCTTAATCCAGCTCCAGCATCTAAGAGTCTGTGTATGGAAAAGCAAGCATTTTTGTTGATGGATTGAACCATTAGCACAGTTGGTAAAACTAATCTGTTAGCGGTAACCCCACCGAGCTGAGGTCCAGGTCATCAGAAGACACAGAATGAGGAAATCTTGGTTGGGGGTAGGGCAGCCGACCATGAAGGTCTAGAATCAAGGCTGTGGACAGAGGAGGGATCTCTTGGTGGGAGGAAAAAATGAAAGTGGAGAGATCAGAGCCTCCAGTTCCCGCCAGAACATGAAAATGTCATGGAAGAAAGAACTGGCCATCACTAGCTAGGGATTCTCAACTAGGGCAACCTCACTCCTGGGAAATAAATGTGACTTTTGGAGAACTGTTTGACTGGAGGTGCTACCGGCATCCCTGTGATACCAGGTAGCCTAAATGTCCTTCATGGCACACAACGACCCCACACAACCAACGATTGTCCATTCCATAACGCCAATGTGTTCCTCCCCAGGGACTGGGTTTCCAGATGTCACACTGAGTTGGTGGCAGAGGTGGAACCAAATCTCTGAATTCCAGAGTCAGTGTTTTCCCTGTCTCCTCCCACACAACAGGAACATCCCACAAGGGGGGAAACTTGGGGGGTCCACCAGAGCCGCTGATGGTGATAGGGATGCTGAAAGGCTTTTTTACAAGACCGGAAATGATGACTGGTGCCCTCAGGCTTTCTATAAAGCAATCAAGAGCCAAGAGCCAATAGAGAAGAGCGTCCAGCTCTCAGATGCCATGTGGCCATTTACTGGGGGCATGCCTGACCTCTGGAGGCATCTTTGACCATCCACATGACCCGAGTGAACAAGCATTTTATTTGTCACTGCAAGCTCTGCCCTGAAAATGCCATCAGGATGTGTCGAATCCCCTGTAGACTATTTTCTAGAGGAAAAAAGCTAATGTGCATCCAAATGGTTTGAATAGAGTGGTTCCTGGCAAGAATGTTCAGAGACAGTAAAAGAACTCATAGAATCATGCTGTGGAAGCTCTGAGTTCTGACCCAGGTCCTTTAACCACAAGCAGTAGAGGAAGCTGGCTCTTTTGATTTGTGCCAATTACCAGTATTTTTTAAAGTCCTGTTGAAATTATAACATTTACCTGAAATACACTGCACGAGCTGCCTAAATGTCATGGAATCATATCATGTCCATACAGTAAACCTGGATATTTCATGTTGGTCCAAAGGCTCTGATTGGCAGTCATGTGTCTCATTTGGGTTTTCTTTAAAAGAAGAGATAAATTATTTTTTCATGACTGTGGTTTTCATTCTTTCCACAATATTTGTTGAATATTTAATTCCATGCCAAGCCCTCAGCCAGGTCCTAAAATAACCACAGGGGTTTTCAATAAGAAAAAAAATGGATGGGTCCCCTGGGTGGGAATTTAGAGTATCTGGAAGTTTCTGCTAGCCTTGGCCAAGTCTCTGGCAGTAATAAGGACCGTGTTATAAAGGGAGAAAGAGTAGGTGTTAGGGTATGGGCCAAGATCGGATGGTTGAGACTTGCAAAGGGACACTAGACAAGGCAGAATATAGTCACTCCCCCAGAACCACGGGGGAGTCTGTTCCAGGATACCTGCAGATACCAAAATCCCTGGATGCTCAAGTCCTTGGTGTGGTTCAGTGGGTCCTGCCTGTCCGTGTATGTGCAACCTGTGATTTTTAAGTGATTTTGGGAACTGGTAAGTGTCTGATCAGCACCTGCTTAGGTCTGCTTCTGAGGCTCCAAGGGGAAGAAATGGTGGGAGCCCTGGCCAAGAATAACCTCCAAACTGTCCCTAGCAGGCTGAGAAATACAGCTTCATTTCCTAAAAACAGTGCTTCTAGGAAATAAGGAGACATCACCTGCTGGCAAATGCAGAGCTCCGATGGCCTAAGTCTGAGGGGCCCATCCCTGTTGATAGCAAGCCAGAGGAGGAAAATGAAGTCTGGAAAACAGCCCCAAATAATCCACAGTGATGGTGCTTTGGGGGCTAGTTTTATTTTCCATTCAATAGATACAGGAGAATCCACACACTAGAAGTATGAATCAGGCACATGGAGGAACTGACATATATACACTCTTGTACTATGTATAAAATAGATAACTAATGAGAGCCTGCTGTATACTTAGGGAACTCTACCCAGTGTTCTATGGAGACCTGAATGGGAAAGAAATCTAGACAAGAGGGGATGTGTGGACACGCGTATAGCTGACTCCATTTGCTATATAGCAGAAACTAACACAATATTGTAAAGCAACTATAATCCAATAAAAAAAATTGTTAAGCATAGAAACACACACACACAAGTCAGGAGCATGGGCTTCCGTGAAGGGCTGCTGGATGGAGAACAAGGATCTGGGAGCCAGCTCTGTGTCACATCCTGGGGCCAAAGCCTTTGGAAGCATCAGCACAGAGCAAGTCCCTGTCACCTTACTCCTAGTCACGATAGGAATGCTTCATGGTGCTTTACAGCTTGCCAGGCACTTTCATGTGTGGGGGTGTATGTGTATATATATTTATTCCTTTTACTGATAATGTTTTAATTACAAACATACTAATATATTTCAGAACATCTATGTGACAGAGAAAAGGAAACAAATCTCTGTCATTTTGCTACTCTTTGCTATTGGTATTTCCTTCTAGTTTTCTGTTTATGTCTATTATTTTTACATAGTTATCATCACTTTTATCCTTTCATTCTCCCTAAATTCTATCCAGTAGATACTATTAAACCCACTTTACAGGCGATCAATTCAGGAAGGTGACTTGATTTGCCTAAAGTCATGTAAGTCGAAAATCATAAAGATGGGATTTATGGGATCTCATAAAGATGGGATTTATCAAAGTCTACTTATATTGGGTTGGCCAAAAGGTTCATTCGGATTTTCCCATAAGATGTTATGGACAGTGCTGAATGAACTTTTTGGTCAACCCAACATCACAGTTCCATGGTACTTCCTGAGACTCAAGGCCAAGTGTAAATGTAAGGAAGATGAATGATTGCCTGGGGCATGTGTTTGAAGAGCACACAAGAGCTTGCCTGTCCCAACGCTCCCTCCCAACCAGAAGGACCCTAGTATTTGCATTAGGCATTGCCTCGGGAAGTCACTCTTAAAACATACACACATGACCTACCAAGTGCAATCAATTAAATAGTTTTCATTGTCAGCAAAGAACAAGCAATAGATTTGTAACACTTCTAGGGGTCAAGTTCTGTGGCCATAAATGGGAGGAGCCATGGAGATCTTTCAGCATTTCTGGTTCACATCTATGTTCAGATAAGAAGACAGAGGACCCAAGAGGGCCAGTGTTGTTCCCAAGACTAAGTCGGAGGGGCAGAGCCTGGTTTCTGGCCCCACATCTAGCTACACGAGAGGGAGACTCTTCTCTTTTGCAATATTACTCCTGTTTCTTTGTTCTTTCATTCCTCTCCCATGCTTTGTAAGTTTTACATCTTGATTTTATCTTGAAGTTAAAATCATGTATGTCTACAGGCAGACCTTGGAGACATAGCAGGTTCAGCTGAAGATCGCCACAATAAAGCAAATGTTGCGATAAAACAAGTCAGATGAATTTTTTGGTTTTCCGGTAGGTATAAAAGGTATGTTTATCTATACTAGAGTCTACTAAATGTACAATAGTGTTTTGTCTAAAAGATACTTTATTGTTAAAAAATGATGGTTATCCATCATCTGACAACATAGGGTCACCACAAACCTTCAGTCTGTAAAAACTGCAATATCTGTGAAGCACAATAAAATGAGGAATGCATGTAATTTCATTACATTAAGGATAGAACAGTATCTAATGATTTTATCTAGGAGATAAGAGCTTTAGCACACTTTTACTTCCTTTCCCTACAAACCTGATTTTTGTCATAGTGACTTGGATGTTCAGTTCTAGAGTATCATTATTGATTTCTTTCTTACATTATTCATTCAACAAATACTTTTGGAGAAATATTTACTATAAGCATAAGGCGAGGTACTAAGGAGAAATACAATGATGAATTATATATATATACATATATATGTGTGTGTGTGTGTATATGTGTGTGTGTGTATATATATATATATATATTCCCTGGCCTCCAGATGTTTAACATTTGCATTCAGCTTTCTGAGCACGTTGATTATAATTGGACAATGATTCTAAATTCTAGCATTTTCTTTCTTGGTGGTCATTATCGATACCCCATCTTTTTTGTAGTTGAGTCCTTTAATGTGATAAAGCTCCTTGATTATCTAGACTATGCTGGAGTAATTCTTTTCCAGGAGGGGTTCATGGAGTCCTTGTTGAGTCCTTGTCTATCTGGTTTGGTGGCAGGTGTAGGAAACAGACAGACCTACTGTGGGATCAACAGTCCAGTTGGTTTGTGCAGTCAGCAGATACAGTCCACCTGTTCACACACACTCAGTCTGAACCATGCCCTCTACTCGGTCTGGATTTCGGGGCCCCAATACCCAAATGACCCACTGGAACGCTGCCCTCTGTCCCACCCCCACCCCACCGGGTCTTTTAACAGAGAGTCTGCACTTAGCACCTTTCTCAGGATTCACACTCACTACTTGGTTCTCTGAGCTCTCAGGTCACCTGTGCCCCGTCATAAATTAGGCCACCATCCCCAGATTCCTGCCCCTTCTTATCTGTTCAGTCTGGCTTCTGCCCACCACCCACCGATAAAAGCAGGACCCTAAAAGGGTGGACACACAACAATCAGTCTGCAATGATAGAAGAAACCAGTGAGCTCAACTGGGGAAGCAGCATCGGTGTGAATCGGGACACAGGCGTGGAGTATTGTGTTGGCCAAAAAGTTTATTCGGATTTTTAGCCAGGTGTGATGGAAAAATCCGCACAAGATTTTTGGCCAACCCAACACCTTTATCTGTGTGTCTCCCTGTCTTCCTCATGGGACTGAAAATGTACAAATCTCAAAAATGTTTTTTAAAATGTCAAGGAAGATTTTTTTTTTTGTTCTCACTCTTCCCCCAAAGAAAAGGACAAAAAGTAACCTTTTTCCAAGACTACCACATCTCTAAATACAGCAAATTCTAATTTTAAAAGCAAATTAAGTTATATATGATGCATGTTTATTTCCCAAGCCCAAAAAGGGGGAGGTGAGATGGGGAGGGAGAGAGTTTGGTTCCCTACAGGGCATTATAAAAGTTTGTTCCCTACAAGCCATTACACATGGCTTGTTTTAGAATTTTCCTCCAAATTTCTCTTCTCCTCCTCACCCTGCCCTCCAAAATGTCCACCTACTCAGGGTTTCAATATCTCTGGGAATTCTGTATCTCTGTATCTCCAAACAATAGTCTCCAGGTAAGCGGGAAATAATATAAAAATATCAAGGGGATCTGGAGAGAGGAGCTTAGGGATTCAGGAAAAATGAAGCCTCTCTTTGTTTCTGATCTTGATTTTTAAAAAAATATTCAATGATTTAAAACCAAGAACCCCAAAGAGCTGAATCATCCCATTCTATATGGTTGGTTTCATGTAGGCACTTTCTCTCTAGCTCTCTCTCATGCTCCTTCTTTGCCATTGTCTCTCTTTTCTGTTCCAGGACCTCACTCTCCGGACCTCAGCTTATGTCTTGACTGCTCTATTTTAAATCTTGCCAGTCAGCTCGCGTCTGTCCCACAGGGAAAGTGTGGTTAAAACGACCTAGTTGGACAAGAGAAGACAGCTAACCTCACTTGCCCCTAGGAATGTCTATGATTGAGCCACAGTGAAATCTAAATATGAAGCCAGAAATAAAAGACACTCCCACTACCCATCAGCATAGTATGTCTGTTCCATAGTCTGCTCAGAGGGGGCCATATTACACCAGACTTCTCTGTCTTTGATGGGTCATTTAGAACCGTCTCTCCCTAAAGAGATATAGTATTCCACTTAAAACAACAATTGGAGTTTGGGCATTTATTTTGTACCTGGGGCACTAATGAATAAAACAGTTCTTCTTGTAGGAAGCTAACAGTCTACAACATGGATGAACCTTGAAGACACTCTGCCAAGCAAAACGAGCCAGTCATAAAAAGATAACTACTGTAGGATTCCACTTTGATGGGGGACCTAGCGTACTCAGAGTCACAATAATGAAAGTACAAGGGGAGCTGCCAGGGGTGGGGTGGAAAGAATGGGGAGTTATTGTTCAGTGAGGGTAGAGATTCAGTTTGGGAAAATGAAAAAAGTTCTGGAGATGGTGGCGATGGTTACACAGCAATGTGAAAGTATTTCATATCACTAGCTGAACACTTTAAAATGGCTAAAATGGTAAATTTCACGTTATGTGTATTTTACCACAATCAATAATTTTTTAAAATTTTAAATGAACTTCAGAGTCTAGTAAGAGTTATCTACAGGTTTCCAGTCTTATAGTTAGAAAAAGTGGTAAGAGGTTATTTAGGCCAATTTTTCTCAATCCTTTTTCTTACTGGAATTCACAATAAAGAACCACATTTTATATCATGATCCAATATGCATATGCCATGATACTCACATATATATGTATATGTATATACATATATATACACATATATATGTATATACATATATATACACACATATATGATTATATCTATGTATATGTATATACATATACATATATAATTGAAATATAAACATAAGTATATTCATATTTGCTTATGAATGTTGTTAAATATATTTATAAACAATAATATATTTATATTTAAGACAATTGAGAATATGTAACTAAAAATGGTAGAGGAAAGCATTATTGCATGGGATGCATTTTTACTTTTTTCCTACTCTGTTTTATTCCATTTTATCTAAAAAAAAGAAAATAACAACTCACAACCCACAAAATTGATTTCAAAATCCACAAACAGGTCTCAATCTGCACTTTGAGAAACACTGATCCAGACCAATCTCCAAGACAATGCAGAAATCTCCTCTGTAGCTGCCCCGCTGGGTGGTCATCCAACTTTGGCTTGGATGCCTCCCGTGATGGGGGACTCACTCTCTACTTTGCTCTGTGGCATATCCTCCAGCGTTAAAGATTCTTGCCCACTTCCAACCTGTTCCCGGAGCATCCTGGGTGGAGCCAGGGATCCCAGATGGGCTGGGACTTGCTGACAGGTGTTCCAGCCCTATCGATGATAAGTGGGCTTCAGGGAAAATGACAGGTCTTCCCAGAGGCAAGGTGGGAGCATGGAAGAGCCGAGGCAACGCAGGTCTGGCTGGCCCTGGAGGGTGGGGCAGGGTCTCCAGGCGACTCTACCTCCATGCGGTGGTTGGATTGCCGATCAGACCTTTCCCTTCTGCAAGCTCCAGCACTAGGATTATCCCTTAGTCTGAAGGATGATCTCATCCCCTGCTGGCACCCTGACTCCTGCCTGTGGGAGAGGCTTCTGCCCCCTTGAGGGAGCCTCAGCCTCAGGGGAGACTAGATTCCCCCACATCCACCCTCAACCTCCCACCCACCCCACAGGTCACTGCTGGCCGCCCCTTCCCCCCCCTCCACGACCACCACTATTCTAGCCTCTGGGGTCCCTTCTCCAGGCATTTGGACAGGTGCTATTGGTATATTTCTCTGCTGCCCTAGGGGGTCCTGCCCTTTTCAGGACAATGAGACTCCTCCACAACTGACCATGCCTTCCAAGAGGAATAAAACAAAGGCAGCACGCCACGCAGGGACACAGCTGGCTGCTGGCTGTCAAAACCCTGTGTCCCCGGGATGAGGCGGGGACAATGCCTAAACTCCTGGTGAAGGCAGTGGGCTGAGCGCTGAGGTTGGGGGGTGTCTCGCCCTGGCTGGGGCTACAGGCAGAGACCAGGGTGTGGCAGGTGTGGGTTCCTGCAGATTGCAGCCTCACAGCCATCTGTCCCTGCCCAGGTAGGACCAGGTTGACCTCAGGGGCAGGGCGGGGCAAGAAGAGATGGTGAGCTCATTGTATTATTAGAACCAAGAGAAAAAAGCTACCCAGTGCAGACGGAGGAGAAAGCAAAGGAGGCTGCCAATGGGCAAGGGAGCAGAAGAGCTGTGGCTGAGAAAGGCAACGTAAACCACAGGTCTGCTTCCAGTTTTTAAGGGCTCTGGGGGGCCAGAGATGATCCAGAGAAAGCCAGACTCTGAATAAAACCCTTCTCCCTCAGCAACAAAACATTTTTATGCAGAAAGAACTCATTGTGGACAGCTGATCTGTAAGAAGCTCTGACGATTCCCACCCATCCTGTCCCCTGAGGTCCAGAACAGAAGAAACTCCTGGAGCCCACCCTTGCCCCCCTGCCAAGCACCATCCTTTTCGCCTCACCCCTTTGCCCCCAGGATTTGGCAAAGTTGAATTGAGTGAAACCAAAAGGCAACACAATAGATACCAGACTCCTCGCTTCTTCTCTCTGCAGCTGCTGTTTTTCTTTTCTTTTGTATGAAAAGCCTCAAATAATTTGCATTCCATTTCTCCTTACCTGCAGTCCAGTTAGAAGCGAGCTGCCGCCTTCTTCACTCCTTCAATTAGTGGTACCCTGGGCTTCTCTCCACATCAGCACCACCGCTCAGCTCTCACCATGACATCATCTCCGAGCTCTGTGATTGGCTGACAGTGGGTTGCTTGGCAATTGGACAGTCTCCTCTGGCTGAACAGGGATTGCCTGAGTGAGTAACTCTTAGCAGACCAGGGAGTAGAAGATGATGTCAGACAAATAACTTGCCTTCGGCACTGCCTCTGGAGCTGGGGAACCAGAGGGTGAGGTTGGGGATGAAGAAAGAGAGAAGGAGTGGTACAGGAAGGTGGGGGTGAGGGCCCAGCTTGCAAACTGAGCTGCCCAGCAAAGAAAGAGCACCTGGACAGAGGGACTGATGATTTCCAGAATCTTTAGCTTTTTCTGATCTGGGGGTGGGAGAATATAGAATCTAGAGGAGAAATCAAAAAGAACAGATGAGCCCTAAAAATAGCTCCCTGGAGGGCTTTGTGCCTGTTTCTGGCTCTTTCAGAAGGGCTGGTGGGTTTGAACATTGAGTCAGAAGGCAAGGAGGGGCTGCCGGCACCCCAGGCCCTGGAGCTGGTGTGGGAGCGACATGGGGGTCCTAGGAGAGCAGAGCCACCTTCTTGCCAGCTGGCTGGCATGTGGGCCTTACATTTGCTGTGGCCACTTAGCCAGCACCAGTGGGTCTTCCTCACAGCCCACCTCGCATACCTGTGCCTTCCAGAAGGAGGGAGACATGACTGATGCTGAGGGTGATCAGCACCCTGGTGTTTCCCGAACGAGGTGGAGCCCCACAGGGAGCTGACGGGGTACCCATACTGGCTTCAGGGGCAGGGCGCGCGGGACACAGCCCTCTCAACACCACAGGTGGCTGGAGGTGGCAGAGTGAGGCAGTCAGGGGCACAGAACACTGCTCCCCACCAAAGCCTCCCCAGATGAGCCCTGCACCCCCACACCCCATGGCAGGGACAGACCAATTCTCCACCCAGCCTCACCTCACCACCCCCTTTTGGATGGGGGAGGTGATTTCTGCTATTGTGGTAAAATACACACAACCTAAACTTTACCATTCTGACCATTTTGACGCGCACCATTCAGTGGCATTAAGTACATTCACAAGACTGTGCTACCATCACCCCCTATCTTTAGATCCTTTTCACCTTCCCGAGCTGAAACTCTGTCTCCATGAGACACTAACTCCCCCTCACCCCCACAACCTCCCATAACCTCTAATCTATTTTTTGTCTCAATGAATTCACCTTTTCCAGTAAATTCATTACCTCATCTATTACCTCATGTAGGTGGAATCATACAGTATTTGTGCTTCTGTGTCTGGCTTACTTCACTCAGCAGAACATCCTCAAGGGTCATCCAGGTTGTAGCCTGGGTCTCAATTCCACCACGTTTGGGAGACCTTTCAGAGGAGGCTTTGTTCAACCACCATCATTTTCACGGGCTCTCACCTGCCACCACCACAGCCCTGCTGACGACAGAAGGTTACCTTGAGGCCGTCCCTGTTGGCTCGATGGTAAAGAATCCACCTCCCAGTGCAGGAGACATAGGTTCGATCCTTGATCCTGGAAGATCTCGCATGCTGTGGAGCTGCTCAGCCCGTGAGCCACCTTGACTGAGCGTATGCTCTAGAGCCTGGGAACCACAACTACAGAGCCCATATGCTGCAAGTACTGAAGCCCATGACCCTCGAGGCTGTGCTCGGCAATGAGAGAAGTCACCGCAAGGAGAAGCCCGCACACCGCAGCCAGAGAGTAGAGCAGCCCAAGCTCTCTGCAACTAGAGAAAAGCCCGTGCAACAACGAAGACCTAGCACAGCCAAAACGAATAAATAAATTTTAAAAAAATTATAAAGTTACCTTCAATTCAGCTCATGCCTTAAAATGATTTCTTCTAACTACAAGAGCACCAGTGAGAGTTTATCTGCACATTGCAGGTCCCGCATGTATAAGACATGGGTGTGTTCATTCTACAGGTGGGCTGGGGAAAAGGTAGGTTCTCAGGGTCTGGCATTGACCCCCACCAGTCTGCGCTCCCTAGCTGGGACCCACTGGTTGGCATCTCATGCCCACTGTTGTTGTCCTCCAGGGGGGTCCCATGCGGAAATACATCTCCAAACTCCCTACTTCACGTCAGGAGTGGTGAGTGTTCCGTAGGCTGCCCCACTCTGGCCAGCCACAGTGGGAATGGCTGAATGACCAATGCCCACTGACAGCCTTTGGCATTTGCAAAGCTCATTGCCCCTGCCCCGGCGTGCTGCTAGAGCAGAAGAGACCCATCTGCTGTTTGAACCACACGCTTACCATGCCTGCCAGTGCCACTAACCCCCACCCTCGGGTCCTTTCTCAGAGGGAATTGGGGATGCCTGGGATCAGGGACCCAAGCCAACCTGAGCTGTGTGGCCAGCTGCCTCTGCAGTCAAGGGAGGCTCCCTTCTCCTTCAGCCTTTTTCCTCTTCCCTCCCAGCCCTGAGAAGTCTGGAACTCCATAAATCTGCCAGCAGCACTGGAAAATGGGGGGTGGTGGGGAGGAAAGAGGAGACAGTGAGTTGCCATGGTGATGGCAGTCAGAGAGCGGTCCTCCACTGCTGGGTAAGAGGGGCGCTCTATGAGTCCCCTTGAGTGACTGATAAGAGGGTGGAGCTGGAACCAGGGGGTGGAGGACAGGTTATCAGGTTCTGAGAGCAGAGATCAAGATGGGGACAGGAAAAGGAAGGGCTGCCCATTTCTAGAATTATCTAACTATGGTTTGAGTACTAAGACGTGATGGGATATATAAGTATAATTACAATGATGTGCTGCCATGCATCTCCAGAAGCTGAAAATGTGTGCCCATTAAACGAGAATTTCCCTTTTGTTATACTATCACAACCCCTGGTATAATGGAATCCATCAATCTCACATCAACCTTGTGAGAAAGGGACCCACTCAAAAGGGACCCCATTTATAAAGGAAGCAGAGTCAGCTAGGAAAGGTAACTTGCAGACAGTCTAGCTGGTAAGGGGGAAAATGGGTCAAGCCTCAAGTCCAAAGGATAAAGGGTGAGGAGAAACAGGGGCAAGGTCAAACCTGGGCGGTTCAGAGGGCTGGGTGGTGACCAGGGAAGAGTTGGAAAAGAGGGCAGTGGGCTGCATGTTTCTCACACCTCCAGCACTGCCCTGAGTTTTGCTGAGAAAGATATGTGGGCAGAGGATGTCCCAGGACCTGCTGGGTCTGCTGGGGTTGAGATAAATGACTGTGACCAATCCATCAAAATGCAGAGGTTGAACACTGGCCCAGGGGACGCGGGCCAACAACACACAGATCTGTGGCTTCACTCTGCATGACGCCACACGTACTGGGGCAATGGGGCTAGGACCAGCCAGGCACCTGTGGCCACTCCTCGAATCTCCACGTGTTGCCCAGCTGTGCTGCGGGCACCTCATTCATTTTGCCTCCTCTAAGGGTAGAAACATGACTGTCTAATGTGTGGGAATGGGCTTTGCATCCTCCTGGGTTTTGGTTTTTTCTTTTTGGCTGCACAGCACAGCAAGTGGGATCTTCGTTCCCCAGCCAGGGATCACACTCACAGTCCCTGCACTGGCATCACGGACTGCCAGGGAACTCCTGCATCCTCCTTTTGATTGGAAGTGTGGAAAGAGGCAGAAGCACAGATGATTGATTGTCCAGAAGCCAGGGGCCCCAAGGCATCTGCTCGATGACTCACCAATAACACATACTTACAGCGCTAAGGCACGGAGGAGCGTGTCCTATTCCCAAAGGGATCTTGCCTGTCACAGCGGTGTTTCTCCTATAGGGCCAACTCGCAGCTGCCTTCAGGACCCTCCCCAAACCTCCCACCTCTCTCAAAACCTCAGGAAATATGATCCTAAACTCATCCAGGAATTCAGAATATCTGATCACTGTATTGTATCTGCTTTATTCACACTAATGTGGTTTTTCAAAACTATGTTATATAAACAGGCATTTATTTTCTGCCTTGTTTTAGGAGGAGATGAAAGCTTCAGGGGATTTTTCTTTTTGCGCAATGTGTTGAACTGAACTTTGACAGATATTTACTTAAAACAAATAATAAAGGTGTGCCCTATGTGATGTGTCTTGACTGTGGAAAGTTTTTCACTTGAAGAGCAGCTCTCCTGACTTGCACATCAGTGGCTTAGAACTTTTTCTATTGACTAGAACACAAATAGACTGAGCCAATTTGAATCCAGGCACTGCTGGGTTACCAGAGCTTTGTTTATGCTGACAGTTATTCGGAAATAAATTGTAGCAGTGGTTACAATTTAGGACAGAAACACATGATATTTGTAAAATAACATATATCCACTAAGCTAAAGCCTGTGAGTCACATAGGTCATTGCCTGACAAAATGTGTGCTCAATAAGCATTAGATGTTGCTATGATTATCACTAAATTCAAAGTACACTACCCATGAGTCTGCAAGTACCAACAGCCCATTTCAAACTTGTTAATGCAATAAGATAATTTATATCAATACTTGATAGCAAACACATACACACACCAGTTATAAAATGGGCAAAAGATACAAAGAGACCTTTCATCAATGAAGACATACAGACAACAAATATATATGTGAAAAAATGCTCAATATTATTAGCAATAAAGAAAATGAAACTTAAGACCACCAGGAGGTATCACTCTATACCTAGAAGAGCAGGTAAAATAAAAAACGACAGTATGGGAACTTCCCTGGTGGTCCAATGGCTGAGACTTTCCGCTCTCAAAGCAGGGAGACCAGGTTCTACTCCTAGTCAGGGAACTAGATCCCACAAGTCACAAATAAGATCTCAAATGCCACAGCTAAAGATCCCACATGCTGCAACTAAGGCCTGGGGCAATCAAATAAATAAATAAATATCAAAAAAATGACAGTACCAAGTGCTGGCAAGGATGCAGAGAAACTGGAGGTCTCACGCAGAGCTGGTGTGAACATAAACTAATACAATCACTCCAGAAAATAGTCAATTTCTTAAAAAAACAAAACATACCCTCACTGTAATTATACTTCTGGCATTATTCCCAGAGAAATAAAATACATGTTCACACAGAACCCATTTACAAATGCTCACAGCAGCCTTTATTTGTAATAGCCTCAAACTAGAAACAACCATAACGTCCCTCCCTGAGTCAATGGTTAAACAAACGCTGACTGGTCCATCCTTGCCACAGGTTGTTCCTTCATTTATCTGTTGTTTAATTGTTCAGTTGTGTCTGACTCTTTTGTGACCCTGTGGACTGTAGCCCACCAGGCTCCTCTGTCCATGGGGTTCTCCAAGCAAGAATACTGGAAGTGGGTTGCTATTTCCTTCTCCAGGGGATCTTCCTGACCCCTGGTTCGGACTGGCATTTCCTGCATTGGCAGGTGAATTCTTTACCACTGAGCCACCTGGGAAGTCCTCCTGCCATGGGTTACTAGTCATCAATAACATGAGTGGATGAGGGAGACACACACCAGCTTGTATGGATCTCAAGGGAATGATGCTGAGGAATAGAAGCCAGTCTCAGAAAGTCACAAACTGTGATTCCACGTATGGAATAGTCTCAGAATGACGAAATGGTAGAGATGAAAAACAGACCGGTGGTTGCTGGGAGTTAGGAATGGTGGGAGGAGGTAGCAGGAAGATGGCTATGGGTTGCATAGTTCTAGACCTTGACAGCAGTGAAGTAGTTACACAAATCCACACAGATGATAAGTCAGCACACATGATACTATGTATCAATTTCTTGCTCTGATTCTGTCCTATAGTTGTGTAACTTGTAACCATGGGGGAAACATTAATGGGTACATGGACCCATGGACTCATCCCCCTGTCTGGTCTTTGCAGCTTCCTCTGGATCTATAATTATTCCACAACTAGACGTTTGTTTTTAAGGCAGAGGGAGGGTCAGGGATTTTCATGGCATCTGAGCATGGTACAACACCTTCTCCCAAGAAACAAAAACCAGGAAAGTAGTCATGGATCGGTCTATCTCCCCTGTTTCTCTCTTCCTGTCTCTCTCCATCTTTATCTCAATCTCTGTCTCTCTCCTCTCTTTGCAAACCTGCCTCCTTCTCCACCATCTCTGCTGCTCTGTGCCTATGGTTGCCTCACAGCCATGAGGGACTTCCATGAGGGCTTCCAGCTGTGCCAGTATCCTTTGTAATTGGGCTGCACAGAGAAATCCATTAGCTCTCTTTGAGTCAATTCAAAATTTCTAGGAAAATAAAGTCAACTAGGGACTGTCTGGTCCTGGAGTCTTGCCTCATCCTATGGCAGGGGGTCACAATAGCACGGACATGCCTACCGATGTCAGGACCTTCACTTCTCCCGTGGGGGGCCCTGTTCCCAAACAAAGTCCCCGCCTCCAAGTCAGTCCCCAGCAGGTACAACCTACAGAAGAGATGACAACAGCCTGCCATCTCCATTCCATCTGATATAGAACGCAGAGGAATTAGACAATACCCACAAAGCCCCCACTCAGAACTGAAGAAGGAGGCACCTCCAAGCAGTAACCCCGTGGCAGTCACTGGATATCTAACAGAGCACGAGGCCATTGCAGGTTGACTCCAGCAGGAGGAGCTCCTTGGTTCTCCAGGAGAACCATTCCGGATACCACCCCGGCAAACGTGGCCTTTGTCCTGGATCCCGCAGGGCCGCCCCTGAAAGGAGATTGAGAAGGACTTGGCTGTGGGGCACGAGACACCTTCTGAATGGAACTGGCCACCTCTGAGCTTGGCCTTCCTGAGGGACCAAAAAGCCCTGTGGCGTGGACTTGTGTCCCTCCAAAGACCCTGCTGTCCATGCATGAGGTTCAGTGGCAGTGTAATGCCTGTAAGACCTTAACTCGCAGCCCATTGACTCAAGTTAGAGATTCAACTTGCTGGACAGCTTTCCTAGACATCTTGTACAACTAGGCAGCCAGAGGTGGGCCATGCCTGGGGGGCTTCAGTTTCTTAGAAGGCTGTGCCCAGTTCTGTGCCTAATGGGTTTCACCTTTGGGTGTAGAGGGCAATGGAGAGCCTGCTTCACCTCTTTAGCTGAACAGAGTGTCCTGAATCTGCCCAATGGTAGGGTTCACAGGGTATCAGTACCTCTCTCCAGCAAGAGGGCAGAGCAGACACTTGGGAGAAGTGTTGAAGGATCACGATTCGCCAGATGTCCTCTTTCTAACTGCTAGGACGTCACTGTCACTGTTTCATAATTGGCTCACCAGACTTAGTTTTTGATGCCCGTTGCCACAGAGTATAAGTGCTGCAGTTCAGTATATCCTATGATGAATTTCAAAAATGGACCGGACGTGGTCTCAGCTCCCATACCATAGGCAGAAAGGACTTCCAGGAGCAGAGTTGCATAATTGACCTGCTTTCCCCCATCCACTTTAAGCCTCATACAGGTGCATGTCTCCCACGCACCATACTGGAGTCCCAAGGAATCACCTGCATACTTCAAAGTGGCCCTGGAGCCTCCTCAAGTTGCAGTCTCTGAAGGAAAATTATCCAAGTCCCCCAAAACCACCAACACTAATTTCCCTGGCTGCTCTAGTCTCTGTTGCACCAACATTCCTCCAGGCATGCTGTAGTCCACAGGGTCGCCCAGAGTCAGAAGTGACTTAGCAACTGAGCAACAACTTTCCTCCATATCCCAAGACATCAGAATCCTTATTATTCCCAAGTTCTGAAATGGGCCATTTCTGTGGTTATGTGTAGCTTCATTTCCTGGTACCAGGTTGCATCTTATTTAGAGTCTTTTGGCTGCAAATTAACAGGAAACTACTCCAAATTACCTTCGGCAAAAACAGGAAGTTCATTCAAGTTTACCAGGCTATCACAAAAAAACTAACACAAAAGAGCAGCTGGGCTGGAACTAGGAACTAGGAACCCGACAGAATCTGGGCAGCCAGTTTCTCTCCCCCTCCCCCTCTGTCTCTCGGCCTCTTTCCTTTCTGGATGTTGATGCCCTTCCCACCTCTGTCATCATGCGGTCACTCCTGTCCACATCTGCATTCATCTACATTCATCTACATGGCTATTTCCTTCCATCTCCAGGACAGATTCTCTCTACTTTGTGAGCCCTGGCCATCTCATGTTTCTTGGGGTGACAGAGAGACAGACTAGCTGCCTTTCAATCCCCATTTCAAATGTCTAGGGAAAAGAATCCACCAGGCCCAGTTTCACTGAGGTGTGCATGTCTGAGGTCAAGGATTTGGGCCAGGGGCTGGGTTTCATTCCATGAATCTGCAGGGAGTAAGGGTTCTGTTCTGAGTGGGGCATCGTGGATAGTGCAGCAGACATCCCATACGGTACCCCTCCAGGGCTTGTGACTCATAATAAAAGAGCAGTATTGTGTTCGCTGCAAAAATGTCCTTGAACAATAGCTCACTGCCAGTAGCAAAATGCTTGAATCAGGACAGGTAAAAAAGAGAAATGCTGAGGACCAGAAGAATATTTGCCTTTCTGCAGAGCTTGGCCTGTAGCACCAGAGCCAGCTCCATCCCCAGTGCAGAATTCCTGGGGGAAGCAAGGGTAGAATCCCTAGAAAGATTCCTCCTCTGACTGGTATCAGAGCAGGGAGCTAAGAAGGGATGCTTCAGGGACTTCCCTGGTGGTCCAGGGAAGACTCCAAGCTCCCAATGCAGGTTTTATCCAGCCTGGGTTCTATCCCTGGTCAGGGAATGAGATCCCACATGCTGCAACAAAGACTTCACATGCCACAACTAAAGATCCTGCAACAAAGATCAAAGATCCCTTGTGCTACAACTAAGATCCAGCATGGTCAAATAAATCAATCAATACTTAAAAAGAATAACTGAAAAGAAGTGATGCTTAAACACAGGGTGTCAGAAGGTTTGGGGCCCGGGAGATGAGGGGACCACCTGCCCCCTGAGTCAAGGTCACAGCTAGCCCAGCTGCCCTGTTCTGCTTGCCGCATGTTTCTGCATGTAGATAGAATCAGGACGCTAGTATTACCTCTGGGGTCATCTTGATATGTTCCCTTCTTGCTCCACTCAGGACGGTAAGAGAAGAGTGGCGTGTGTGCTAATTTGCTTCAGCGGTGACAGACTCTTCGCGACCCTGTGGACTGTAGCCCACAAGGCTCCTTTGTCCATGGGATTCTCCAGGCAAGAATACTGGAGTGGGCTGCAATTTCCTCCTCCAGGGAATCTTCCCAACCCAGGGATCGAACCCATATCTCTTGCATCTCCTGCATTGACAGGCAGATTCTTTACTACTGCGCCACCTGGGAAACCCTTAAGGTACTGTAGGGACTGGGAATAGGGTAAGAGCTGAATAGGAAGAAATACAGATAGTCCTGCCACAACGACAAAAAGCCCTGGAGACTCTCATTCACCATATAGTTTAGCGTCTGCCTCGTTCTGTCCAAAGGCTTCAAACCCACTTTAGATTGATGAATAGGCCAAATTCAAGCAGTCTTGAAGACATAGTAGCCCATGAAAAATCTATTTATGTCCCCAAATCCAAGGAAATTAGGAACAGCCATAAGCAGAAAGCCAATAGCATTTTCATACTGTAGTAAAATAAATAAGACATCAAAGGAAAACTGCAACAGATAAATTGAAGGAGGGGCGCAGCGGGAGGAGACACAGAGATGTGGAGCTAATTGGAATCCACAGTCAAAAGGTTACACTTCTGCATGTTTGCCCTCTAGAAAGAATGAATATTGGTTTGCTCCTTAGAAGGAAATGATTCACATTTTAAACTGATTTTCTTATTTTTCAGAAAGAAACTGACTTTTTCTTATCTACACAGGTTTCTTTCCTGAACTATCACATGTTACTTCAATTATATGAAACTCCAGGAAAGACTAGTCTCATCTGAAGGGATAGAAGGCAAATGAGAGGGTATGCGCAGCTGGGTGGGGGTGTGAGGACTCTCTGAGGGAGGGACCCAGGAGAACTTTGGGGTGATGGAAATCTTCCCTATCTTAACTGTAAAGTAGTGATTGCATGAGTTTAAATGTTTGTCAAAGCTCATCAAATTTCGTACAAGTTTATTTTATTGTTGGTAACTTATAGGTCAATAAAGTTGATTTTTTTTAAAAAACCCCTATGGGGTGACAAATACCATATCACTTTCATGAGAAACTAAAAAAGTATATACAAATGAATTTATTTACAAAAAAATATTTATTTTACAAAAAAATATTTACAGAAACAGAGTCACAGATGTAGAAAAGAAACTTATGGTTACCAAAGGGGAAACATAGAGGGGAGGGATAAATTAGGAGCTTGAGAGTAACATATACACATTATAATATTTAAGGTAGATAGATAATCAACAAGGACCTATTGTATAGCACAGGAAACTCTACTCAATATTCTATAACGATCTATATGGGAAAATAATCCGAAAAATTACTGTCTAATGCTCAGAAAACATCCTAAGTCATCTCTGGGCATTTATCTCTGCCTGACTCACAGTTCACCATCTGTGACCATCCTCAGCTGATGGGCGTGCTCTCTGTACCTGGGGAGAGGCCTGCTAGTAACAAGTCCGGTGAGAGCTGTCCGTGGGGGAAGGAGGCCTCAGGTCACGGTGAGCATGACATCATCCTGACTGCTGAGGCTCTGAGACTCCAATGATGCCCTCAGTTCCCCCAGCGACTGCATAAGGCAGGTCGTTCAGGGACCATGAGTAGCTGCAGTTCTCTAAGTAATGAGCACCATAGCATTGGAAGTCAGGTCATTATTGTCATCCTTTTCTCATAGGGAGAACAACCTCACTGGGCTGAGGACCAGGGGAAAGAGAAAGAGGGGAAACCTGTTCTTGATCGTACTTGACCCTCCTTTACAATCACCAATGGCTCCCCAGAACCTACAGAAAAGAGTCCAGACCTCTCTGTGGGTCCCTGAGTCTTCCATAGGTACCATTCTCCCCTCCTGCCCTCCATATCTACCATACACAGACCCATGCTACATGTGGACCACCTTTCAAGATGCAACAAAATCCAGTTGGTTGGCCAAAGATGTGCCATGCTGTGCTAAGTTGCTTCAGTCATGTCTGACTCTCTGCGACCCCATGGACTGTAGCCCGCCAGGCTCCTCTGTCCGTGGGATTCTCCAGGCAAGAATACTGGAGTTTGCTGCCATGCCCTCTTCCAGGGGATCTTCCCAACCCAGGGATTGAACCTGAATCTCTTAAACCTCCTGCATTAGCAGGCAGGTTCGTTACCACTAGCGCCACCTGGTTGACTAAAAATTATGTAAGATATTTTTAAGTGTTCAAAGAATTTCTTTCAATAATGACTCTGATTCTTTAAACTTTCCAGAAACATGCTATATAAACTATTTCATGGCACAGAAAAAAACAAGAAAGTTGTCCAATAGCACTATGAGAAGAGCTGAACCCTGAAACAAAAGCTTGACAAACATAGTATATTACAAGAAAACCATGTACCTATATACAGCCACTAATGCACCTATGAAAAAAACACTCAAGAAAATATTGTCAAGTTGAATTAAAGGTCTTGCACATGGGTCAGGAAAAAAAGCAAACATCCTGATATAAAAATGGACAAAGAAGATAGAGAATGCAGAAAAGAAATATAAGGGGGCACTGAATACATGAAAACATGGTCAATATCACTAGTAATGAAGATTAATTTTGAAAAATATTCATGAGCTATCTATCATTTTTGTACTGGTTTGTTTAGGATGTGAAAAATTGAACACTCTTGTAGACTATCTGTGACATTTCTGGAGAGCAATCTGGGAACATGCATTTTAATCTTTGACACAGGAATTTCACTCTTAGGAATTTATCTTAAGGAATTAATTGGACAATGCATATCAATGGACATGAATTTGAGCAAACTCTGGGAGACAGTGAAGGACAGGGAAGCCGGGTGTGCTGCAGTCCATGGGGTCACAAGGAGTTGAACACGACTTAGCTTCTGAACAATAACAACATATACAAAGTATATACAGTAGTGTTTGTGACAGTATTATTTTCAGTTGTGATCAGGGCACTTTTTAAATAAATTATGATATGCCCATACAGTACTTAATGGGACACTTATGGAATGTCCATTTAGTTCAAAAGTTTTGCAGTCATTAAGTACTATTCATTTGAAGGTAGTTAATTATTTACAGCAAATAAATTTAAAATACTACAAAAATTATAGTGGGAGTTAATTTCCATAAAAATCCCACACTTCTGCGTTTAAAAATGTAGGAAGAACCTGCATCGAAATGCTTATTATTATTAACTCTAGGTGGTGGAATTCAAGTAATTCTTTTTACAATGTTTTCACTGGACATACATTACTTTTATACCTTAAAAAAAATGGTATCTATGCCTACATCTACAAAAGATTTCCCTGGTGGCTCAGACGGTAAAGAATCCGCCTGCAGTGAGGGAGACCTGGGTTTGATCCCTGGGTTGGGAAGATCCCCTGGAGAAGGATATGGCAACCCACTCCAGTATTCTCTCCTGGAGAATCCCCATGGACAGAGGAGCCTGGTAGGCTACAGTCCATGGGGTCTCAAAGAATCAGACACGACTGAGTGACTAAGCATAGCCCGTATCTACAAAACCTAGCATCTGCTCTTATTCAGTTTATTTCTAACTCCATCTCCTTACTCGGCTGGCAAAGAGAAACCATAAAAGATGACGGGCACTGCTTTTGCTTCCCTCTATGGCTTAGGAAGAGTTAATTAATTCGTAATTAATTTCTTTGCCTAGGAGGAAATGCTGGCTTCAGATTGGCTGATGGTGACATCATGCCGGGAGTAGGAACCAATAGTAGCACCCCTGCCTATAAAGTGTCCTTAAGACCCGGATGCCTTAAAGAGGCGTCTGGACCAGCTAGCGAGCTGACTTTTCCACCTGAGACGTGGACGGCTGAGTGCTGTGGACCCGACCTGGGGATCTGGATGCCCCCCGCCCCCAGGCTGGGCCTAGACAGGCGCCGGCCTAGCGTCTCCTCTGAGGCTGCGGGGCTGGCCCTTGTGCAGCAGCTCTTTGAAGGGCTCTGGCTTCCTCCCCCAGCCACTCTATCCAGAGCTTCACCACTTTTTTTCCGGACACCTCTGCTGCTTGCTTTTTCAGCAGACGGCTGAAAACAATAGAAGGGTCAGGAGTCAACGTGACTGCTTCCGTTTGTGCTCATATTGTCACTCCTCTCTGTGAGGGCCGAGTTCAGCGTCGGATGATTTCTGCCCCTCGTCAGTTCAGGCATTGCCCTCCTAGCCTCACAGTTGGCAAAATAAAACCCGGCATCATTTTACAGCCACCTGTAACAGGCTCTGATTTTCATAACGTTACATTTTCCTGATTTTTAAGGTAATGCTTTCTCTTTTTAGAAAACAGAGGAGGAAAACAGAAGTTAAGGGTGAACACCAGCCAGAGATACCCGTGGTTAACAATATCAGTCACTTTAGAAAGACAGATTTGCAAATTTGGAATTGCACTGATTATAAATACTTTGTCATCTCTCCTCTGGCTTTTCACATGTAAGCATTTCCTCATATCTTTTAATATTCTTAGTGGTTTGATTTTGTTTTGTTTTAATGGCATCACAGTTTTCCAGCCAACGATAATTTAACTATACCCCTATTCTTACATATTTAGATGATTTCCAACTGTTCCCTATTTTAAATCTGTGATGAATGAGGGATCTTTTGTACATAATTTCTGGACCCAATATCAGAAGTTTTCTTCTAGATGCAATCTTAGTGATAGGATTATCTTAAAGACTTTTCTCCACATATATTTTGGTTAAGCTTCCTTTCTACTTATTCCAAATTAAATTTAAATCACTTCAATTTTGAAACCAAACCTTATTTTGATTTATGACTGGTCAGTCTAGTCAAATTTTTAAAAACTTTTTTCATTAAAGTTTCTAATTCTGTTTAAAATTCAATTCAAGGTAGTTCTATATTTTAGTTGACTTTGTGATTGGAATCTTATTTCTATCATATTTTCCAGCTGGATATTGCTGGCATAAAAAATTGTTGATTTTTATAAACTAATGTCATTTGGATTCCCTTTACCAAATCTCCTATTAGTTCTGCTTTCAGTTGATTTGCTTGGGTTTATAGGCAAATATGATAGCAGCAAATTTGTAATGTATGTCTAACAACTTACCTTATACACTTTGATGCTTTTATCAGTATGAAATATTCTTTTAAATTCCACTTGGTCCTTTCCACCTCATTAGAGCCCCAAAGCCCAATGGCAGAAGCTTTGTAACATCTGGTTCACACAGTAAAGATAGAGAGACAGGGGAGGATAAAGTAGCTTTTGATGTCTCCTGAGTGGACATTTCAAGAAGCAAAGTCTGGGTGGGAGCTAAAACTCAAGCTCCTCTGCTTTATAATTTGGGATCATCCCTCCTAATTTCTGCCAACAGACTGGTCAGCCACTGCTTCTTGTGGATAATGTACATTTTTATCTCTTCTCTGCTTTCCCTGATATCGGGAGAAGCTGTGCCAGGGGCTGCAGGTCAACCAGAGCCAGTGAATTCTTTTTCGTCTTCCCTTTATCTGACTTTCTGGGTCTTGCGATGCTGTGGCTTCCTCCACCTTTAACGTGGTTAGTGTGCTTCGGCCACACCACCGTGCCCTGCTTCTGCTTCTCTATCCCCTCATGTCTCCAACCTGGAATCCTCAGCCCACCTCCAGCGTGTCAGTGCCCCCGCCTCTGTCTCTGCTCCTTTTATTCCAGACACTCTCTATACACAAGAGCTCGGACTCCAGTAGTCTCAACAAGACAACTCTGCCAATGACTCCTAGTTCCCATCCTGTCCAAATCCTGAGCCATAGAGCTGCAACCACAGCCTTCTCTTACTGTAATTCCAGTCGGTGTCCCCCACACAACACTGAACCCACCTGCTCTCCTATGGTCCACCACTCAGAGACTAGATCATCACTCAAGCTAGGAAACTGGCAGCCATCAGACTCCTGATTTTCCTCACGTAGGACATTCTTCCAGGACCTTTCCTGACCCTCTTACCTCCTCCAGTATATCTAACGCCTATTTCTCCTCTTTGTCACTATCCTCATCCTTCAGTTCAGGCCTCACAAACACAACTGCCTCCGTGATGCCACATTTGATTCTGGGGACCCCACATGTTTTTGGATTTGGAGATGCTAACTCCAGGGGACCTGGGATTGAGGTCTGGATCTGCTTCCAGTGAGTCACATGAGTATAGACCAGTCTCTTGACCTGGTGAATCTATCTCACAGGGTGGTCAAGGAGAGTGGGGATTAAAATGAGAGGACACAATATCATTTTCTGAAAAAACATTGAAAAATATAATTGTGGTTAACACTGGGGTTAAGATAAGGAAACCCCACAATGTGAATATACTTAACACTATCAAACTGTACATTTAAAAGTAAATGCGATGGTAATTTTTATGTGTATTTTACAATAAAAATTAAAAATAACGGAGAAGCGGGGGAATGAGGGGGCATGGTGGAATGCTTTATAAATAAACAAGGGAGAATTCACATGCTAAACCTTCTTATTGATGGAACCTTTAGTCAGTGAGGCTCCCCTGGTGGCTTAGTCGGTAAAGAATCTGTCTGCAATGCAGGAGTCCTGGGGTTCAATCCCTGAGTAGGAAAGATCCCCTAGAGAGTGAATTGCTGAGATAAAAAGGGAAGCGGAAGGGTATTAACTTTTGTAGAGCTTTCGGTACCTGACACACCCTGTAGGGGGCGCCACACCCTGGAACCTCATGCTCCAAGTTTTTGCAGCCTCTTCAAAGGGTGGGGATCTCAGATCCGCGTCCCCAGAGAAAGGCTGAAATGGAGCCCACCTACCCGGGCCCTCCAACTGTTTCCATGTGCCTCTATGTTCCGAGCCCACGTTGTTCCCAGACTATCTCTGAAATACAAGTTGCAAATCCCAGCTAGCCCAGTATCCATAGAAACCTGAATTTCCCATCCTCAGCCTGTTCCCTAGAGAAAGAAACCCACCCAAGCAACACCCACAGACAGGGACTGATGGCACCCACAGGAGCACTTCCCACGTGCTAGGGAAGCAGGCTTCAATCAAGCCAGTGATCTGTCTTGCTGGGTGCTCCAGGTGTGGCTGGGGAAGGAAGAGGGGGCACAGAACCTTGTAAGAAGATGCATTTTCTTTTTAAAAATTGAAGGGACCTGCTATAGTCCCCACCACGAACGGTCATCTTTTGCCCAATCCAGCAGCTCTGAGGCCACAAAGATCATATTCACGGTGCACTCGAGTCAATATTTGACATCTTCAATCACACACATACAAGCACATGAACCATCTGTGAAACATGACTGACCAATTTTATTGTGCATGATGGATTACTAATCTTAGGAACAATTTCCCAAGACTTGCTCCTCTCTGGAACAACCTTGCCATCCTTCAAACATGATGACTATTTAGTTTTTCTCCAGACTCAACACATGAGGAAACAAGGTTCCTAATACCAAACCACACTCAGGTTCTTGAATGCTGGTCAGCTGCAGCACCTGGAATCAGCAGCCCCTACCGTGTGCAGGATACCAGCCTTTGCTAGTGACACAAATTGTGAATCAAAGGACATTAGAACTGGAAAAGACCTTCAAAAATCATGCACATGTCCTCATTTCCCTGTTTACAGATGAGAAGTTGAATGGCTTTATCTGAAGTACCAGAGCTCTATAGTGGCACAGCCAAGTAAAACAATAGTGAACTCTCAACTGCCAAGTACATGTCAGACCTTGTCCTATTTTACACATTTGCTCACTTAATCTCATGACCACCTTATAAGGTAGGTTATTATCTCCACTCATCTTAAGATCTCCATTTTTCACATAGTGAAACTAAGGCACTGAGAAGTTAGGAACTCTCCCAAGGTCACACAGTGGCTGAGGCAGACTTTGAACCCAGGTCATTCATCCCCCACTAACACACTAGCTATGTAGGTCACTAGATACCTTGGTAAGGACTGAGATTTTAAAAACGTATGTTGAGGTCTCAAGTGTAAGGTTTGTCTTCCATGTCATGAGCAGCTAAATTCCACTTTGTTTTTTTCCCTGTTTTAAAACCTTAGGGTGAAATAAACAAGAAGCTGAATGCACCAGTTGAGCTGACTACATGAAAACATCCATGACAAACCTCCTCTTAGAGGGGAGGAAATTATCTTAATAACATCCTTTGAGTTGTCTCCTTTTGTTGGGTTGCTTAGAGATGCAGACCTGGAATATCTGCTTTTGTTTATTATTTTTGGTTGTGCCAGGTCTTCGCTGCTGTGCAGGCTTTTCTCAAGTTGCTGTGAGCACAGGCTTCTCACTATTGTTTCTCCTTACAAAGCACAGGCTCTAGGGGTAGATTCAGCTGCTGCGGCGCACAGGCTTAGCTGCTCCCTGGGATGTGGGATCTTCCTGGACCAGGGATCGAACCCATGTCTCCTTGCATTGGCAGGTGGATTCTGCACCACCGAGCCACCAGGGGAGCCCCCCGAAGTATCTGCTTTTAAATTACAGTGCATTGGGGGAACCAGAATATACTCACAACAGCATACTGCTGTACATGAAATCCCTCTGGAAGGATTTTTTTCATGGTAATATGACTGTCCACAAAGAAGGGAGCTGAGTGTCTGGGCAGAAGTGGGAGAGGCTGTTCTTTTGTACCTTTTGAGTTTACAGCCACATAAGTGGGTGATCTCACCAAACAACACACACAAACTAGAGACAAATTGTGTGTTGCATGTCTATATGTATAAATCCTAGTCTTCTCAGTCATTACAACATAGCCATTTACCCATGTTGTTTTTAATAAATATAAGTTTTATGTTTATAACCTTCCAGTCTCAAGAAATTTAAGCACTCCCAATGTAAGTTCATTTCTCAATTTCCTTTGGGGTTTTTCATTAACATGAATAATAATGTCAGCATTCAAAATCTTCCACTTTCTGAAGAATTAGCCAGCACACATTGAGTCTATAGTATGTTTAGGACATAATACAAAGTATGTGTACCCCCAAATCCCCTCATTTAATCTCTACAATAACCTGAGGTAGGTACCCTAAATCCTCATTTAGATGAGGGAGCAGAGGCTCAAAGGCTCAGTAGCTCATAAATCATACGGTTGGGACTTGGGTGTAGGAATCTGGATTTCTGGTTCCGGCTGCTCTCTCTTTACCAAAGATGCTGCCAGCTTATGAAACTTCCGGGTGCAGCTTACCTGGGCTCCCATGCACACACTCAATCATCACATCACGTGGGTAGGAGGGCTCAAGGGAAGAACGGGCTCCTGAACTAGGGCTCCTTGTCAACAGAACAGCTACCCATGCTGAGACGGCTGCCCATGCCTGAGCCAAGACCTAGAACCTGAATCGACTGGCTTAAGGGCAGTGTCAAAGGATACACAGACAAAAAGAAAAATAAACCGGACCCCAAAATGAAAACTTTTGTGCTTCAAAGGACACCTTCCAGAAAGTGAAAATACAACCACAGAGTGGTAGAAAATTTCTGGCAGTCATGTACTTGATGAGGGACTTGTATCTAGAATGTATGAAGAACTCTCACAACTGGATAGTGAAAACAACAAAAAAAGATTTTAAAATGGGCAAAGGATCTGAAGTCAGTTCTCCTAAGAAGGTAAACAAACAGACAATAAGCACCTGAAAAGAGGCTCGATACCATGAGTCATTAGGGAAATCCAAGTCAAAACTACATGAGATATGACCTCACATCTACTAGGATGCCCAAGTTAAAAGACGGACAGTAACAAGCGCTAATGAGGATATGGACCAACTGGAACCTCGCTACATTATTGGTAAGACTATACAAAGGTGCGGCCACACTGGAAAATGACCTGGCAGTCCCTCAAAAGGTTAAACAAAAGTCAGCACATGATCCAGCAAGTCTGCACCTAGTTACCTATCCAAGGGAACAAAAAGCACATGTCCACACAAAATCTTGCACATAAATGTTTACAGCAGCATTATTCATAATGGCAAAAAGTGAAAACAATCAAAATGTTTTCACCAACTGAAGAGTTGGTAAGTAAAATGCAGTATATATCCATATAATAGATTATCCAATGACAAAAACAAAAACATTGAATACATACTACAAGGTGAATGAAATTTTTTGCTTATGAGAACACTGAAAGGAAAATGTCAAAAAAAGTGTGCTTTGGCTCAAACACTTTATTTTGGTAAAAAGGGGCCTAGGCAATCCACAATATCCTGTAAAATCAAAACAAAGCCCATCCAACACCTCAGGTGGAAAGGAAAAACATTTTTAAAAGTTTACAACAACTAACAAAATAGTTTCAGATCAATATTTATTAGGTAGTGATTTGCATTTGATGGGCTAGATAAAATACTTTATGGCAGAAAGTACATACTGGACTCAGATGTGTTGGGTCCAAAGTGCCTTGAGCTTTTGAGTCTGAGCATCTTTAGAGGGGCCGCTCAGCTCACATCCACCCCTTTGCCAACAACCTCACCCCTCTCCTGCACCTGGTCCCCTTGACTCAGTGGTATATCCTACCACCTCCCTCCCCGGCCACCAATGATGGGCACATCACACTTATAACCAATTTTTAGTTTTGAATCATCATTTCTGTTTAAAATGTCCATTTCGGTGAACCCAGAGACACAAGCAGGAGAAAGTTTGTGAGTCTTCAGTAAAGAAAACACCTTCATTAGCACACTGCTCCTACGGGGAGACATTCCCTGTCCCAGGACACAGTGAGGTAACAATTAAAAACTCTCCAGAGGCATGTGTGAAGACGAAAAGGTGGGGATAGGAGTCTGGAGGCACAGTAGGGGGAGAAGAAATCAGGATGAAGATGTAAAAGGCAGCAGAACAAGAATGAGCAGGCTGAGGTCTCTGGTCAGCAAAGACCAGAGTCCTGGAGCCCCCTCATCCTCGTTCCTGACACCAACCCCTCCCTGGACAGAACCGCCTCCCTTCCCTCCTAACACAAAGGGCCCCTCTCCTCCTCCTCCTGTACCTGTGAGAGGAGCCAGAGAAAGGTCCTCCACACAACTGCGGTGCATCCATCACCTTCCAGATCTATCTCATCTGCAGATGAGGAAAGTGAAAAGCGTGGTATTTAAATTGTTTTTTAAAGTGCTCTGGAAACTCTGTTCAGAGGAAATTGTGCAAGAAGTCTTAACCTATAAGTTAGAGCCGATTGGATGGGCAGCCTTGTCCCCACCCTCGCCCTGAAGGGCCCCACCGAGGCCCACAGAGCAGCTTTAAATACCAGTATAAAGTGACAGACTAGCCAGGGCATGGGTCCTGCCCAAAGCCATGGCAATGGTGCTGGAATAACCATATTTTCTTCTTTTCGGAATTCTTGACACTCTAGCTCCTGGGGCTTCCCTGGCTAGCAAGTTCCTGCAGACAGCAAACAACTCCCCTGTGAGTGCGCCTTTTGAATGCAGTCAACCTTTTACATGCAAGACGGTACCCCAACCACCTGTGCCAAGCTGGCACCGGGCTCCACTCCAAGCCAATAATCCCCTGGGCTAATCAACCCAAAGGCTTCCCAGGTGGCTCAGCGGTAAAGAAGCTGCCTGCCAACGCAGGAGATGCGGGTTCAATCCCTATATCAGGAAGATTTCATGGAATAGGAAATGGTAACCCACTCCAGGATTCTTGAATGGAAAACTGCACGGACAGAGGCGTCTGGTGGGTACAGCTCATAAAGTCACAAAGAGTTGGACATGACTGAGCACGCATACATGCACAATCAACCCACATTCAGGTTTCAGGACAACTAGGGGCAGCCGCTCTGCCCCAGAACCTGTGAAAAGTATTCAGATTTGCCGATCATAAACCCACTCACCCAGCACCCTGCCTCCACTGTTCCTGTCCATGCAAGGCACGCCCCTTGCCTCCTAAGGACTCTGGTGCTTCCCCTGGTCCCCCACCCCCCGGCCCAGCAGCACCCCTTCTCCTGGGAACTGTAAGTAACAAACTTTTCAACAGTAGTCCCCTCCCATCTGCTGGCCTCACCACACTTGGAAAATGATTTTAAAAAAACAAAAAAACCTACACTTTTTTAAACAGACCCATTCTAGAAACAAACATTATCCCCAGAAATCTTACAATCTGGATCAGGAAATTCACATCCAGAGGATGCCACAACTTCGGAAAAAGCCTGACCCAGGAAGTGTCTTCTGGCTGACTTCAAAGGAGGGGAGAGAAGGGACAAAAAAAAGGCGGGGAGAGGCCCGTGGCCTGGAGCCACAGAAAATGACAGGGTAGGTCAGTGCGAAGATCCTGGTAAGAAGGCAGGCGGTAGAGAGGTACCAAGGCGAGCGTGGCTTTGGGAAGGGACAGCAAGGAACTGGGACCGACTGCGGGATGCAAGCGGAGTCCGGCGGGCCTGGGGGTCCTCAGCCGTCCAGCTCCTCCTTGATGGTGATGCGCAGTGGGCAAATGCGCAGTGGTTCCGGGGGCCCGTCACCCCGCGAGCCGCCCAGGTAGAAGTAAGGCCGCACCTCCCCGAAGCGGGCGTGGAAAGTATACAGGTGGCAGTGGCGCTCAGCGTCATAGAAGGACAGCTCGCCCTCCTCGCACTCCAGCTCCACGCGCAGGCGGCGCGGGATGGCGGGGACCAGCGGCGACGTGGCGGGGTCCGAGGTCACGCAGTGGTCGCCGTCCACGCACTGCGTGCGGCCCACGTACCAGAAGCCCGAGCGCGTGTCATGGTAGCAGCTGTGCGCGTGGCCCTCGGTGCACGCATCCTGTCGCGTCCGCACCACCCCCACGCGCCAGCTGGCCAGCGCCCCCAGGTCCACCTCCCAGGCGTGTGAGCCCTGAGACAGGATGCAGGAGCCCAGCAGGCAGGGCGCCGACGAAAAGCGCTCCGGGTTCTCAACCTGCACCCGGTAGCCGTGGTTGGTGACGCTGGTGAGGTCGTCCGACACGGAGAGCCAGCCAGCCGCGGTGTTGGGATCAAGGCTGAAAGGCACTGGGCGCAGAGAGGGAAGAGAGTGGGGCGATCAGACCAGCCTGTGGCCTTGGGTCCCCCTAAACTGACCCACTGTGTTCCACCTGGCCCAGTGAACAAAGGGGGCTGCCCTGGGCTGGGGGTGGCATTATGGGTTGAAATGTGCCCTGCACAGCCTGGATGTGAGGGGAGTTTGGAGGAGGACGGATACATGTATATGTATGCCTGAGTCCCTTCACTGTTTATCTGAAACTATCACAACATTGTTAATCGGCTACACTTCAATACAAAATAAAGTTCAAAAAAAAAAAGTGCCCTACAAAAAAGCTATGTTGAAGTCTTAACCCCAGCCCCTCAGGAGGTGACCTTATTTGAGAATGAGGTTCTTGCAGATGTTAACAATTTAAGATGAGATCAGATGGGAAGAGAGGGGGCCCTTGATCCAATATAACTTTGTCCTTATAAAAAAAGGAGAAAACCAGTCACATGAGGGGAAAAGCCCGCTGATGATGGAGACACAGGTGACAGTGCTGCCAACTGCCTGTGCTGAGCTCACCAGAAAACACCAAAATTTAGGAAGAAGCAAAGAAGGACCCTCCCCTACAGGTTTCAGAGGGAATGTGGCCCTGTGGACACCTTGGCTTTAGACTTCTAGCCTCTGGAACCAGGAGAATAAAATTCTGTCATTTTAAAGCATCCAGACTTCAGTCTTTTGTGAGGATAGCCACAGGAAGCCAGTGAACCTCACAAGATGCCTGTACCACCTTAGAAAAGCATGTGACATGGCCCTGGTCACTGACATTTCTCCCCATAAAATCATGTCTCAGTCTGGGATGCTACTGCAAATGTATCCAGGATGGGGTGGCTTAAACAACAGGACAATTACTTCTCATGGTTCTGCTTCTGGAATTCTGAGACCAGGGTTCGAGCATGCTTAGATTCTGGTGAGGGCCCTGTTTTTGGTTTATAGATGGCTGCCTTCTTACTGTGTCCTTATAAGGCAGAGGGAGAGACAGAAAAGAAGCCAGCTCTCTGGTGTCTCTTCTTATAAGGGCACGAATCTGATCATCAGAGGGCCCCACCCACATGACCAATTCTAACTATGATCACCTCCCAAAGGCCCTGCTTTCAAATTCCATCACATGGAGGTTAGGCCTTCAACATATGAATTTGGTCGGGGACACATTCAGTCCACAGTGACTTGCATGGGCTAGAATCACCTTGGGAGAGGCGGCCCTAAACTGAGGAGCTCTTCTCTTTCATTATATATACAATATGGTTCTGAATAGAAAGGGAAGTCAGCTGCTCTTTCCAGAGAGGTGGCCAAGTGTCACGACCCAAAAGAGGAAGGTGCTCTGTCAGGAATGGTTTGAGCAGCAGGACATGGAGTAGAGCAGGGCACAGGGACCTGAGTGAAAGAGGCTGGAAAAGTGACCAAGTGTGGGGAGGAGGAGGTCTTATGGGGCAGGAAGCGGGAAGGAGTGGGTTCAGCTGGCCCTCTGCCCAGCAAGACCTCCTCCAGCCTCTTACACCGGCCTGGGGCCTCCACTCACCAGATTCGACACACATAACCATCTTCCTCCAGACGCGGTACTTGAGGGAGTCCAGGTACTTGCAGACGTCGATAAGCATGCCAGGGTTGGATGGGCTCCGGCTCCATTGTGCAGAAGAGGCTGGGAAAGGAAAAGTGGGCTTGTGGGTCAGGGCCAGGGCCAGGTGTTCTGGGCCTAACTGGGTCAGCTGGAAACAGGATCACTTGCCCCAGGCCTACATTCCCTGGCTGCCTTACCCAAGACAAACCTACAGTGGGCTCTGATGGGAGAAGAACCAGGAGCCAATTGGGCAGCTCACACCCTTCAGGATTCAGTACTAGAGCCCTTCCTGCCCTCGCTGGGATAAATATAAACAGGAGATTCTCAGACAAGGTTTCATTGCATGTGAGCAGAAATGATACATATACATCCGCTCATAGGATGTCTGAGTCGGAAGGCACCTTAGGGGCCCTCTAGTCCCACATTTTGAAAGTGTCACTGGCCTTTGCTTGAACACATCCAGTGACAGGGGATTCACTACCACCCAAAGCATTCTCTTCCATCTTTGTACAGCTCTGACTGGGACACAGTTATTCCATATTCATCTCCGTGACCCCAACAACCATCAACACAAACCAGTATGTCCTGAGACTGTCAGAGGGAGGAGGCTGACCAAGGAACAAGGTTAAATGTTGGGCTGACCGTCAGAGAACTGCGAGCCCCATGCAGGATGACAATCTCCCCCCACATAGTAGATGGTCACACTCCACCCTCAGGAAGACAACACTACACCAGTGCAGACTGGAAGTCGGTGTCTTGAAAGAAGACTCTCCACTTGGCCGGTCCCACTGCTGCCTCAGTGCTGCAGCAGCTGGCTTCACCACCTGCCTGGCCTGGGGGTCATCTGAGGCTGCACCCCTGGTATTTCTGCCTATGCTTCCCGTCCCCCTACCGGACTTGGCAACTTACCGGCGTTTTCGGCTCTTGTGTTTCTGAAAAAGAAAAAACCAGACACACAAATGTAGACACAGAGGAAACATATAAATCTCTGACCTCAAAAGGAGTCATATATCCCATGTTCATGGATCAGAAGTTTAATATTATTAAATTAATAATATCAAGGTAAATATTGCTATAATCAAATTATTAATAATATTGTTAAGATGGCAATACCACCCCCAAAATAAATACTTTAAAATAATAAATAGATATTTTAAAAAACAATATAGCCAGGGCTGCTGATCTCAGGGTCCCCACTGGCCCCTGACATCTGGCCCCTGTCACTAGATCTGGACGCTGCACTCCTCACCATGAGAAAGGAAACGTCATCCTCCTTCATCTCCATCTGCAGCCGCTCAATCTCGTGGGCCAAGGCCTCCGTGTCCTCCCTCAGCTGCTTCATCTTCTCCTCCGCCAGGTGCTGTTTCTGCCTTGCCTCGTTGGCCATGGCGTCCAGGATGGCCTGCTCCTCCACGCGCAGGAACTCGCGGAGCTTGTCAAATTCCCGCCGGATCCGTGCTTCCAGCCAGGCGGCCTCCACCTGCAGCACAGGGCGGGGCCGGGCGGGGGAGAGGTGGGGCGGAGCCTCAGCTATTAAGCGGCCGGTGACCCCAGGTGTTTAGCGAAGGAACTCTATTTTTTTTTAAAAAGAAATCACGTGCAGAACCTCCGAAGATAAAATATAGATGCAGCTTTCTTAGCACCTATTTGTAAGTTTAAAGTAAGACAAACACCATAGGGACTGCCCTGGTGGTCCAGTGGTTGAGAATCCCCTCTTAGTGCATGGGAGGTAGATCCCATATGGATCGGGGCAACGAAGCTGGTCCGCCAAAACGAAGACCCCGGGGTGCGGCCAAAAGTTTTTTAAAAAAAGAAATGTTTTAAATAAAAAAGTCAAACAGCATAATGAGATTGTTTAGATAAATGAATAAAACAAAATCAATGCTGATAGAGGACAACTGTAATTCTATAAATTCCTCAAAAATATTTTCTACCTGCACAGGTTGTACGATAGTGTGGGAAACTCTGAATCACAGAAATGAACTGTTGCAAACAGCAACGATTTTTAAAAATCACTTCCCTTCCAATATTAGGACTTCAAATTTGATAGATACTGTAGATGCTTACCCAAAAAAATAGTAGAAAGTATTTATTTTAAAACTGAATCAACAACATGCTAACATGACAAAATGATTCACTGAACAGGAGGAAATGACCAAAAAGGGAGGGGAATGATTTATTGAAAGGGTTCCCAGATGACACAGTGGTAATGAATCTGCCTGCCAATGCAGAAGACAAGGCTTTAATCCCTAGGTCAGGAAGATCCCCTGGAGGAGGAAATGAACCCTACACCAGTATTCTTGCCTGGAAAATCCCACTGACAGGGGAGCCTGGAGGGCTACAGTCCCTGGGGTCGCCAAGAGTTGGACAAGACTGAGCACGCACGATTTACTGAAAAGGGACAAACTAGGAAAAACATTTCCAACATATGTGAGATTGTTATTCTTCATGTACAAAGTGCTCTTAAGTCTCTGTAAGAAAAAAAGACAAACATCCCAAGAAAAAGAATGTGAATATTCACAGAAGAAATACAGATGGCTGTTATTCTTATGAAAGGAAGCACACACTTACTAATAGTCAAAGAAAAGCATAGGCGGAGACGGCACTGCTGAAACATCAGTAAAAAGACTGGCAATGCACAGTGGGAGAGAGTGAAATTGGGAGGATTCTTATCACACAGGGGGATAAAAAACAGAGTGGGCAGGAAAAGCCAACCAGTGCAAAGCCAGCTCCAGCCAGCCTCACACTGGCCATGGAGCCTCTCAGTAAAGGGAAAGACACAAACTTTCACCTCTCATCCACCAGGATGGACTGAACTGAGAGGAAAAGCGTTAAGTCAAGCCAGAATCCTGGACTCTCCACAACTACGTGAGAATTCTACAGCAGCTGGATGCACAGACAGGGGTTGTCTCTTGGACATATGGACACAACGCAGGCATCCCCTCTGCGTCCCATACCAGGCCGGCCAGGCAGTCGGCACGGGCCACGCCTGGGGGGAGAGGAAGCTGGCAGCATGGGGCTTGGATGAGGGCCCTCCAGGCCCTGGTGAGGAGCTTGAACCGGACAGTTTTAAGCAGAGGAGTGGCAGAACCCATCTATTTTATTCAAAAGATCAGTCCACTGCAAGGAGTGTGGACTGCATACAAGAGCGAAAGCACGGGACCCAGGTAGGAGGGCAGGCAGCGGCGACAGGGACCTGGAACAGATGCTGGCAGTGGAGAGGGCGCTCAGTGGACAGGTGCATTCTGGAGACAGTGGACGTGAGGTGTGAGAATGGAGGCGTCACTGGTTTGAGCACCCCAGCAGGTGGTGCAGCATGCACCTGTGATCAGTCTGAGTTCACAGGCACAGGGGGCTGCGGAAGCCACTCGGCGGTTGCTAGCATGGCCACGCCCAGGTGTTTAAAGACGCCACGAAGTCACAATCAGCACGCAAGGGCACGGCTGTGCTCGCCAGCAGGGCTGGTGAAGGCTGGCCCTGTAGCAGCAGCCATGGCCAGGGCCAGCCCACCCACACCTCTGCCCCACAGTAGTCCCAGAGGTACCCATCTGCACCCTCAGCCCCAGTGCTCACTCACCTGATTGTGCTTGGCGATGGCCTCGTAGGAGCGCTGCATCGCGCAGAAGGCCTTGGCTTTCTCCCGCAGCGCGTGCTCCATGTTCCTGCACTTGGCCTGCCAAGAAGGACCAGGAGGAGGTGAGTTAGGGGTGGAGGCCGGGCAGGGAGGCAGCATGCCACATCACAGCTGGAGGTGCACTTCAGCGTGGGAGCCACTCAACCATTATTTACTGAACCCGGTCCAGCCACATGCTGGGGGACACAGTGGGGAAAGCACAGCTCTGACCCTGCACCTGATGTATACACCATCAGGGCACAAAGGGCCTCCAATACCCTCTAACCCAGCACCTTTGTTTATACCTGATACAGATGGGGAAACAGCTGAGGAGGTAAAGAGACTAGTTTCCATGCTGGTCACAGGACAGAACAGAAGGACATCCTGCTAAGCCTAAAGCTGGTGCAGGCGGAGCAGTGAACCCGAGCTGGGGGTCAACAATGTGCTCACAGGCTCCCTTCACAACTTCGTGAACTGGACTGGTTTACAGTCATGAAAGAACAGGTCTGATCACAAGGTTGACCCAGTTCTTCCCACAGGAACTTGTCTAAACCATAGTCATCCTGGGTTGGTTCTAGGATCCCCACAGATACTGAAATTTCAGGATGTTCAAGTCCCTTATGTAAAAATGCTTCAGTGCTAGTATAAAAGTCTGTGTAAGTAGTTGTAAGTACAATGTAAACGCTATGTAAATAGTTAACAGAGTGGTAAATTCAAGCTGTGTTTTTAGTCCCTAAAGCCTCATCCCCACCTGGGCCTGGATTAGATGACAAGATCCTGGACTTTGAGCTAATGCTCAAATGGGGCAAGACGACGGGGGATCCTGGGACGGGGTGAGTGTGCTCTACAGGTGGGAGGGACATCAATGTCCCTTGGAAATGGCCCTAAGGATCCCCACTTCCCAGTGCTGCACTGCTGAAAGCCCCTCCCTGAGGGCTGGATCTACAAAAGACTTGCCTCCAATCAACAGAATATGGCAAAAATGACGGGAGATGAGCTGAGGTGACAAAAAGCCTGCACTGACCCTTTCTCACCCTCTTTTGCTCTCTCACCCTCAGATGGAAGTGATCCAACCAGCGGAGCAGCCCATGGGGCTAGGAAGTAAGGGTGTCCAACCAACAGCCCATGAAGACCTGAATCCTGCTGCCAACCACACACGTGAGCCTGAGTGGGGATCCTGGCCTCCTCGGGCTTTCAGATGAGACTGCGGCCCTGGTCCACACTGCAGCACCTCTGAGACCCTGAGGCAGAAACACCCATCCAGCCATGCCAGATTCCTGACCCACAGACACCGTGAGACAGCAGACATTTTAGTCTGAGGCCGCTATGTGGGAGTAACCTGTCACAGAGCAGTACATGACTAGCCCATGTGTCCCCCTCCACAGTGTATTCTTTCAGCCACGCTTCTACAGAAAATAAACAGTGGTTTCCTTTACTGCAGGTTTAGCTTTCTTTTCAATTCATTCTGGTCATCCTTATGTTCTTCTTGACAATATTTAACAGACTTTTAAAAAATATTGTTTTCTGTAATATCTCTAAAGTGTGTCATTCAATAGCAAAATAAAATTAGCATTTGTGTCCCACAAAACCACCGAAATGTCATCCCAATGTGTTATTTGATGGGACGAGATGTTCTGTAGCAAAGTTATGTAATATTATCCCCAAGAAAAATTCCATGATTTGTGAAATAATTGTGAATGTCAGGGGTGAAGCAACTGCCCACACATGTTACCCAGGGGTGTGCTGGCCCCAAAGAACACACCCCTGACCCTCTGCCTTTCAACCTCGAGTTAGGGAATTATGGGGCAATGAAGAGGGAAGGGGGTAACAGTCCCTTGTCTTTCTCAAACTTTTTAATCACTTGGAGAGTTCTGCTTTAATTCAGCAAGTCCCAGTCCTAATATGTGCCCTTCTCTGAGTTGCTCGCTGGTGAGATTTACCAAAGATTGTATTATCTGTGTGCTGGGCTAAGTCGCCTCAGTCGTGTCTGACTCTTTGCAACCCCATCATGGACCATAGCCTGACAGGTTCCTCTGTCCATGGGATTCTACAGGCAAGAATACTGGAGTGGGTTCCTGTGCCCTCCTCCAGGGGATCTTTTTGACCCAGGAATCAAACCCACATGTCTTATGTCTCATGCACTGGCAGGCAAGTTGTTTACCACTAGCACCGCCTGGAAAGTCTGTATTATCACTAGTGAACATTTATTACTGAGCATGCACTTTGCACAAGGCCCTAAATCAGGTCCTTTACAAATATCATTCTATTGAATTCTTACATTTCTGCGAGATAGGCACTATATTCCTAACATATAGAAGAGAAAAAAAGCTCAGAAGAATTAAGTAACTTGCCAAAATTATAGTTAGCAGCAGAACCAGGCTCTGCAGAATTGCCCCAAAATAAAGGCCACAGTATTAACCACAATATTACCCAACCTGGTTCAGTAAGGGAGCTACTACTGTGTTGTCCAGTTGTCTTTTGTGTTGCCAAATGTGCCATCTTATTTCCAAATTTGTTGACATCAAACATACTGTCAATGTCTTTAATTCTGGAGAATAAACACTTATAATTCTGGCCATACTTTACCCAACTCCTTAAATAACCTAGCATGTTAATGAAAATTTCCTCCCAAACATGTCTAACTGAACAATGCATCTTAAAAACTTAAGGAAAATCAAAAATTGGAATGACCTAAATGTCGATCACAAGAGATGGGTGAATAAATGATGATATTATTAAATGGAAAGCTGGGCTTCCCTGCTGGCTCAGACATTCCCTGCTGGCTCAGACAGTAAAGAAACTGCCTACAATGCAGGTGACCCGGGTTCAATCCCCGGGTCGGGAAGATCCCCTAGAGAAGGCAATGGCAATCCACTCAATATTCTTGCCTGGAAAATTCTATGGACAGAGGAGCCTGGTGGGCTACAGTCCATGGGGTCACAAACAGTCAGACACGACTGAGCAACTAACACTTTAACTTTTACATATGGAAAGCTTCTTAGCAACAAATAAGGAACAAATTACTGATACATATACATAGACAAGTCAAAAAGTATATGTATATATTATTTTGCAGGAAAGTACATACAGTTTCATCCCATCTATGTGAAGATCAAGATCAGCAACATTGTGTCACAAGGTGACAAATGAGAATTAGTGCTCCTTGGTTTGAAGAAATACCTCCCTCCCCTGAGGTCATAAAGATAATCTCCTACAGTATTTAAAGCTTTACAGCTTGTCCTTTCACGTAGACAGCGGCTTCTATCCGATCCCCACCTGCTTCACTCAACCATCCCACATGGCCTTGAAAATTGCACATGGGCCCCTCCCTCAAGAACACTGCCTTGACTTCCCTGGTGGGGTTTAGTTGCCCCTCCATGGGCACCTCCACCTCATACCAGCATCATTCTCTCACATTCCTGCAAAGGCTGCAGGCTTCCTGGGGGTAGGTCCTCATGCCCGGTCCTCTCACCAAGCACACGGATGCTCCATAAACTGCAGACAGAATGAAGGCTTGCTCTGCAAAGGCAGAGGCTCTCATCCTCGCTCCCTGGCGGCACAGGCGGTAAAGAATCTGCTCACCAATGCAGGAAACGGGTCTGGAAGACCCCCTGGAGGAAATGGCAACCCACTCCAGTATTCTTGCCTGGAGAATCCCATAGACAGAAAAGCCTGGCGGGCTATAGTCCATGGGATCGAAAAACAGTCAGGCATGCCTGAGCGACTGAGGATGCATGCACATATCTGATCATGTCCACCTGACTCCAAGAAGGCAGGGGATCAGACTGCCCTGTCCTTTCCCTTTTCAAATTGCCAACATCCGCTGGATCATCTAAAAAGCAAGAGAGTTCCAGAAAAACATCTATTTCTGCCTTATTGACTATGCCAAAGCCTTTGACTGTGTGGATCACAATAAACAGTGGAAAATTCTGAAAGAGATGGGAATACCAGACCACCTGACCTACCTCTTGAGAAACCTGTATGCAGGTCAGGAAGCAACAGGTAGAACTGGACATGGAACAACAGACTGGTTCCAAATAGGAAAAGGAGTACGTCATGGCTATATATTGTCACCCTGCTTATTTAACTTATATGCAGAGTACATCATGAGAAACGCTGAGCTGGAAGAAGCACAAGCTGGAATCAAGATTGCCGGGAGAAATATCAATAACCTCAGATATGCAGATGACACCACCCTTATGGCACAAAGTGAAGAGGAACTAAAAAGCCTCTTGATGAAAGTGAAAGAGGAGAGTGAAAAAAGTTGGCTTAAAGCTCAATATTCAGAAAACTAAGATCATGGCATCTGGTCCCATCACTTCATGGGAAATAGATGGGGAAACAGTAGAAACAGTGTCAGACTTTATTTTTTTGGGCTCCAAAATCACTGCAGATGGTGATTGCAGCCATGAAATTAAAAGACACTTACTCCTTGGAAGGAAAGTTACGACCAACCTAGGTAGCATATTAAAAATCAGAGACATTACTTTGCCAGCAAAGGTCCGTCTAGTCAAGGCAATGGTTTTCCAGGTGGTCATGTATGGATGTGAGAGTTGGACTGTGAAGACAGCTGAGCGCGGAAGAATTGATGCTTTTGAACTGTGGCGTTGGAGAAGACTCTTGAGAGTCCCTTGGACTGCAGGGAGATCCTACCAGTCCATCCTAAAGGAGATCAGTCCTGGGTGTTCATTGGAAGGACTGATGCTGAAGCTGAAACTCCAATACTTTGGCCACCTCATGCGACGAAGCTGACTCACTGGAAAAGACCCCGATGCTGGGAGGGATTGGGGGCAGGAGGAGAAGGGGACGACAGAGGATGAGAAGGTTGGATGGCATCACCGACTCGATGGGCATGAGTTTGGATAAACTCTGGGAGTTGGTGATGGACAGGGAGGCCTGGAGTGCTGCGGTTCATGGTGTCGCAAAGAGTCAGACACGACTGGGCGACTGCTGTGTCCTTTCCCTGCGCACACTGCCTGGCATGGAGCAGGCACTCAGTCCATACCTGCTGGCCCACTGATGGGGGCCCTCATCCACACAAGCCTGTAAGAACCCACACACAGAGGCAGCTGCCCTCACAGCTCCCGGAAAAGTGGGCTGGTAGGGAAGACCTTAGCCCAACACCAGAGAAGGTTCTACCAGTGTCCCTCACTGGAGTAAGAGCTGAGCAGGGCCCCAGATGAACTCTACAGTAACTGCTCTGACTTTGGACAAGTTACATAACCTCTCTGAGACTCAATATTACTATCTGTAAAATGGGGAGAATAGTACTCAGGTGTAGTAAGCCGAGTACCAGCTCCTCCAGGGATGTATGCTCAGTTGCATCCAATTCTTTGCGACCCCATGGACTATAGCCCGCCAGGTTCCTCTTTCCACGGGATTCTCTAGTCAAGAAATCTGCAGTGGCAGTGGGTTGTATACCCTCCTACAAAGGTGTCCTCGCCCTAATCCTGGGAATGTGTGACCTCATGTGGCAAAAGGGATTTTGCAGATGTGATTAAAATATGAACTTTAAGATGGGGAGATCATCCTGGATTGTCCACAGGGGCTCCCTGTAATCATGAGGGTCTTTCCAAGAAGGAGTCAGAGAAGACAATGAGACAGCAGAAGCAGAAGCTGGAATGATGTACTTCAGGATGACGGAGGAAAGGGCCTCCAAAAGTTGGACAAGACAATGAAAGAAACCCTCCTCTGGCCTCCAAAAGGCACAGAGTCCTGCAAACACCTTGATGTTTGGACTTCTGACCTCCAGGACTGTGGGATAACAAATCTGTGCTGTGTTCAACCAGTTTGTGGCAATTTATGACAATAGTAATAGGAAACTAAGACACAACCTCATAGAGTTTTTGTGAGGATTAAATGTGTTGACAAAACTTAAGAGTAGCTGGTACATAGCAAGCGCTCAAAAAGTATTGGCTGCAGACTTCCCTGGTGGCTCGGTGGTTCAGAATTTCCCTGCCAGTGCAGGGGACACGGGTTCAATCCCTGGTCCGGGAAGATCCCACACGCTGTGGAGCAACGAAGTGTGGGCAACGGAGCCTATGCGCTGCAACTAGAGAGTGGCCCCTACTTGCCACAACTAGAGAAAACCTGCAGGCAGAAATGAAGACTCAGCACAGACAAAAACAGGTACATGATTTTTTTTTAAAAAAGATGTTGTCTGGTATGGTTTTTGTTTTTGCTGGAGTTCCTCATGTGGTTGCCAAAGTAGTCTCCTACACACAAATCAAATTGCCGAACGCCTATGTAAAAGCTTTTGGGGGCTCCCCATTGGCCCCTTCTCACCTCTCCTGCCTTCCCATGCTATTCTCCCTACACCTCCACCTACTCCAGTCATCCAGAACTACAACCTGACTCTCTGCTGGCTGAACTCCCCCAGCTCCACGGGGCGAGGGCTCCGCTTTACTGACCTCCGCAGCCTCAGCACTCAGGACAGCCCTGGCGCACAGCTGATGCCACAAGTGAAGCCTGCTGGCACCAGGCTGAGCACACCCCTCAGATCTTTGGGACTGGACTCCTGGGCCCCTCAGACACTGTCCTGAGTGCCCACTGCTCTGATGCATCCTTCCTCTGCTCAAAACACTCCCATTACTCCCCAGTCTCTCTTTTTTTTTTTTTTTGACATTTTTTTGTTTTGATGTGGATCATTTTTTAAATCTTTACAGAATTTGTTAAAATATTGCTTCTTTTCTATGTTTTGGGGGTTTTTGTTTTTTTTGGACTTGAGGCATGTGGGATCTTGTCCCTCCAACCAGAGATCAAACTCGAGCCCCCTGCAATGGAAGGTGAAGTCTTAACTATGGGAACACCAGGGAAGTCCTCTCCCTACAGTTTTAAGGATAAAGGACAAGCCTGGGACCTCCTGGCTCCTTCTAAATCTCCATCCTCATTCTTCCTCACTCTGAAGTTCTCTAGGTACCTGGAAAATCTGGCCTCGCTCCTCTGGACCATTACACATGCCACTGCCTGAAATACCTTCCCTGGCCCCTTTCACCTGGCGCAGTTCAGTTCAGTTGCTCAGTCGTGTCCAACTCTTTGCGACCCCATGAATCACAGCACGCCAAGCCTCCCTGTCCATCACCACCTCCTGGAGTTTACTCAAACTCATGTCCATCAACTTGGTGATGCCATCCAGCCATCTCATCCTCTGTCGCCCCCTTCTCCTCCTGCCCCCAATCCCTCCCAGCATCAGGGTCTTTTCCAATGAGTAAACTCTTCGCATGAGGTGGCCAAAGTACTGGAGTTTCAGCTTCAACATCAGTCCTTCCAATGAACACCCAGGACTGATGTCCTTTAGGATGGACTGGTTGGATCTCCTTGCAGTCCAAGGGACTCTCAAGAGTCTTCTCCAACACCACAGTTGAAAAGCATCAATTCTTCAGCGCTCAACTTTCTTCACAGTCCAACTCTCACATCCATACATGACCACTGGAAAAACCACAGCCTTGACTAGACAGATCTTTGTTGGCAAAATAATGTCTCTGCTTTTTAACATGCTATCTAGGTTGGTCATAACTTTCCTTCCAAGGAGTAAGCATCTTTTAATTTCATGGCTGCAATCACCATCTGCAGTGATTTTGGAGCCCAAAAAAATAAAGTCTGACACTGTTTCTACTGTTTCCCCATCTATTTCCCATGAAGTGATGGGACCAGATGCCATGATCTTAATTTTCTGAATGTTGAGCTTTAAGCCAACTTTTTCACTCTCCTCTTTCACTTTCATCAAGAGGCTTTTTAGTTCCTCTTCACTTTCTGCCATAGGGTGATGTCATCTGCATATCTGAGGTTATTGATATTTCTCCCGGCAATCTTGATTCCAGCTTGTGCTTCTTCCAGCCCAGCATTTCTCATGATGTACTCTGCATATAAGTTAAATAAGCAGGGTGACAATATACAGCCTTGATGTACTCCTTTTCCTATTTGGAACCAGTCTGTTGTTCCATGTCCAATTCTACCTATTGCTTCCTAACCTGCATACAGGTTTCTCAAGAGGCAGGTTAGGTGGTCTGGTATGCGCATCTCTTTCAGAATTTTCCACAGTTTATTGTGATCCACACAGTCAAAGGCTTTGACATAGTCAATAAAGCAGAAATAGATGTTTTTCTGGAACTCTCTTGCCTTTTCGATGATCCAGCGGATAATGGCAATTTGATCTCTGGTTCCTCTGCATTTTCTAAAACCAGCTTGAACATCTGGAAGTTCATGGTTCATGTACTGCTGAAGCCTGGCTTGGAGAATTTTAAGCATTACTTTACTAGTGTGGGAGATGAGTGCAATTGTGTGGTAGTTTGAGCATTCTTTGGGATTGCCTTTCTTTGGGATTGGAATGAAAACTGACCTTTTCCAGTCCTGTGGCCACTGCTGAGTTTTCCAAATTTGCTGGCATATTGAGTGCAGCACCTTCACAGCATCATCTTTCAGGATTTGAAATAGCTTAACTGGAATTCCATCACTTCCACTAGCTTTATTCATAGTGATGCTTTCTAAGGCCCACTTGACCTCACATTCCAGGATGTCTGGCTCTAGGTGAGTGATCACCCCATCATAATTATCTGGGTCGTGAAGATCTTTTTTGTATAGTTCTTCTGTGTACTCTTGCCACCTCTTCTTAATATCTTCTGCTTCTGTTAGGTCCCTACCATTTCTGTCCTTTATCAAACCTATCTTTGCATGAAATGTTCCCTTGGTATCTCTAATTTTCTTGAAGAGATCTCTAGTCTTTCCCATTCTGTTGTTTTCCTCTCTTTCTTTGCATTGATCACTGAGGAAGGCTTTCTTATCTCTCCTGGCTATTCTTTGGAACTCTGCATTCAAATGGGAATATCTTTCTTTTTCTCCTTTGCTTTTTGCTTCTCTTCTTTTCACAGCTACTTGTAAGGCCTCCTCAGACAACCATTTTGCCTTTTTTGCATTTCTTTTCCATGGGGATGGTCTTGATCCCTGTCTCCTGCACAATGCACGAACCTCCACACATAGTTCATCAGGCACTTTGTCTATCAGATCTAGTCCCTTAAATCTATTTCTCACTTCCACTGTATAATCATAAGGGATTTGATTTAGGTCATACCTGAATGATCTAGTGGTTTTCCATACTTTTGAATTTGGCAATAAGGAGTTCATGATCTGAGCCACAGTCACCTGGCTAATACCTCCTTATTCCTTGGGTCTCTGCTTATAGCTCCTTGAAGGTGTGAATTACTGTTCAGCTCCTGTTCTGCAGTATCCCCAGGGCCTAGCAGTATAAGACATCTGTTGAATAAACAGTAACAGGTCATTAGAACGTATGTACTTCCTGGTACCTGGCTCACTGATCTTGAATCCTGGCTTAGCCCACATCTGGAGGTTCTGTCTTAGTGTTCTTGGCCTTGACCCCCACCTACCTTCCTGATCTATATCTGCCAGCCCCACAGTGACTCATCACGACTTGATCCATGGTGTCCCCTTACCTCGACACCAGGCCCCAGGATGCCCACACTTATTAATACATCAGCTGTCTCAAATCAGAACCTGGCAGTTCTGCCAGATGAAATAAGAAAAAGCATTGCTGTGGACCACTGTTCAAACAGTCTTCAAACAACCATGTTGATGACACTCTCCTTCACTTGAACTTTGCCAAAAAGTATATGGAACTGTCTACTTTCATTGTGAATTTCCCTGGTGGCTCAGTGGTAAAGAATCCACCTGTCAATGCAGGAGACGAGGGTTCGATCCTTGGGTCAGGAAGATCCCCTGGAGAAGGAAATGGCAACCCACTCCAGTATTATTGCCTAGAAAATCCCATGGACAGAGGAGTCTGGTAAGCTACAGTTCATGGGGTCATAAAAGAGTCAGACACAGCTTAGTGACTAAACAACAACAACAAAGGCATTAAAACAAACTAAAACAGTATCCGAAGAACAAGCATTCTTATAGAATATTTTCAACTTTTTGAAATACTTATTTTCAATACACTCATCTTCAGACTAGCTAACCAGTGTTCTCCAAACTGTGGGTCTGACCTATGTATGAGTAGATATAAGTAGGTAATCAAATAATGTTTTACTGCCTATGTAATTTTTTAAATATAATGACAGAAAATGCCAGGCTACAATAGAGGTTTTCACAGGATTTTTGTTTCCACTGATACAGAACATGATACATACATGTGGCTGTTCTGAGTCACAATGGAAAACGATATTTCTCACTGTGGGAAGCCTGGTGTGCTGCAGTCCATGGGGTCACAATCAGAAACGACTGAGCGACTGAACAACAATGGGCCAGCAAAGGTTAAAAATTCTGAAAACTCCTGAGCTGGCTAACCCTGATTTCCTGATCATTTTCCTTCCTATGCCAAAAACTTCATGTTCGTTTTTCCTTATAAGCTGCTCCTTTACTTTTGTTGTTGTTCAGTCACTCAGTCGTGTCTGACTCTTTGGCACCCCATGGACTGCAGCATGCCAGGCTTCCCTGTCCTTCACCATCTCCTGGAGTTTGCTCAAATGCCTGTCCATTGCGCCGATGATGCCATCCAACCATCTAATCCTCTGTCGTCCCCTTCTCCTCCTGCTCTCAATCTTTTCCAGCATCAGGGTCTTTTCCAGTGGGTTGGCTTTCCACATCAGGTGGCCAAAATACTGGCGCTCCTTCATTCATAACCAGTGAAACTCCAGGCATGGGGGATGCTGAGAGAGTGATCCAAGATAAATTAGCTGGCCAGGGCCAGAGGCCTCCCCAGAGCTACGCAATACATGGGGCCAGCCCAGAAGTAGGTGAGGGATGTGGAGGAAGACCTAAAAGCTCCATATTCTTGACCAGGACTTCAGGTGCTGCACCTCTGCCCTCTGTCGGCCACATTCCAGGGCTGCTGGGCTTACTCAACCTGTGCTTCTAAAATGGGCATGAGCCACACCCGCCTGGTAGAAAGGGCGCGGGGCCTCAGCCCTTCAGAGATGGGCGGGCGGTCTTGAGAACATCCTGTCATCCCAATTCTCAAACTTCCTGTTGACAGTCTCTCCTCTCCTATCTCACCCCCGGGCGGTGCTCGATGAAGGCTCTGTATGTTATCAGGGGAAGACAGGGTCCTGAGGAGGCACCAGCAAGCGGGCAGGGGAAAGAGGGACGGGACTGGGCACACCCAGCCCTAGCAGGCTGGAGTGCAGGAGCAGCGCGGTCAGGATGCTAGGTTCTGGTCCACGTGCGCGCTCGGCCAACTCCCGCCCGCAGCAACTCTTACCCGAAAGTCGTGGGCGGTGTCCTTCACCGGCTGCACGCGGTGTCCCTGGTGCCGGGGGTCGGCCTGGCACGAGCAGCAGAGCAGCTCCTTGTCGTCGAGGCAGAAGAGGCTGAACTGGCCGCGGTGCAGGCGGCAGAGGCGCGGGGAGCGGTGGCCGGTCCAGCGCGCGCCCTCGGCCTCCTCGCGCAGCAGCTTCTCCACCAGGTTGTTGAGGGTGTGGTTGGTGCGCAGGTCGGCGGGGGCCGCGCGGTCCTTGCACACCGGACAGGTGGGCGCCACCTGAACCTCCCAGCAGCGGGTCACGCACCCGCGGCAGAAGTTGTGGCCGCAGCGCAGAGTCACGGCATCGCGGAAGGGGTCATAGCAGACAGCGCACAGCAGCTCCTCTTTGAAGGAGCGGGAAGGCCCAGGAGACGCGGCGGGGTCCGGCTCCATAGCCTTCCCGGCTCACGAGCCGGTAACTTTCGCTCCAGTCCCTCCCACCCGCCTGGCTGCTCTCTGGACCCTAAACGAGGCGCCCAGCCTCTTCCGTTCGGAGCACTGAGCGACAGTGGCCCCGGCCAATTGCTCGGGGCGTGCTTAGAGGGTTCCCCCCACTTCCGGTCAGCTCGGGAAATCCCGGAAGAGTGGGGCGGAGCCCATCTGCTCTGCGGTCCGCGCGGGTTCTGGGCGTGCCGGTCAAGTTTAGCCAAGAAGAAACTACCCATCCGTGCTCTAGGGCTTCCGTAGCATTGAAACCTACTTCAGATTTCAAATGGAAAACGAAGTCTAGGAGCCACTTCCTTAGTTTCCGGAAATCTCATGCCAGTGAGGTGGGAGAAACCAGAGCTCCTTACTTCCTGGTTCCGAAGTGGAGTGTGATCTTGCAGCGTCATTAGGGTTTTCACTGCTTGAGTTTGCAGTGCCACTTTGAAAGATCTATGCCCGCCCTTGAATTAGTTGTTTACTTATTTTGGCCTGTTTAGTTCCTGCCTGCTGGGGTAAGGAATAAATGAGTGAGAGCAGGGGGCAGTGGAAGACCTCTGAGAGGACCCAGTTCTTGTCTTGTTTGGACAGGCGGGCAAGTCACAATCTTTTCCAAAATCTATTTCCTCCTGAGTGAAATAGAGATAAAAGACGTCTGCAAAGTTAGCTATGGACTGTAGTTACAGTCCAGGCTGAATTTTCCTGCCAGGTACAGCAGGTCTGAGTTACTCCACTTGCCTCAGGTTGATCACTTTACAGCATTCAGATGTAGGATTCCTTCCATTAACGGTTTCTGCTGGATGACAGTTCTCCACCAGTATGGGGTTTCTGTATGCTATCCAGAGACACTGCCATTTTTGAACTGTCACTTCAAGGATGTTTCTATGATGAAGAGCCTGGGAAGAGAGAGACAATGTTTCCCTTCAGGCAGTCTCTCCGCATTGTAAAAGTTTTGGGTTCTCAACCCAGTCAAAAAGTGGGCCAAAGAACTAAACAGACATTTCTCCAAAGAAGACATATAGATGGCTAATAAACACTTGAAAAGATGCCCAGCATCACTCATTATTAGAGAAATGCAAATCAAAATGATGATACATGAGGTATCATGTCACACTGGTCAGACTGGCTGCCATCAAAAACTCTTCAAACAATAAATGCTGGAGAGGGTGTGAAGAAAAGGGAACCCTCTTACACTGTTGATGAGAATGCAAACTGGTACGGCCACTATGGAAAACAGTGTGGAGATTCCTTTAAAAACTGGAAATAGAACTGCCATACGACCCAGCAATCCCACTGCTGGGCATACACACCAAGGAAACCAGAATTGAAATAGACTCGTGTACCCCAATGTTCATTTCAGTGCTGTTTACAATAGCTAAGACATGGAAGCAACCAAGATATCCATCGGCAGATGAATGGTTAAAAAAGTTGTGGTACATATACACAATGGAATATTACTCGCTATAAAAATGCGTTTAAGTCATTTCTAATGAAGTGTATGAAACTAGAGCCTGTTACATAGAGTGAAGAAAGAGTGAAGTTTCTCAGAAAGAGAAACACCAATACAGTTTATTGACACATATATATGGAATTTAGAAAGACAGTAACAATGATCCTAATGCAAGGCAGCAAAATAGACACAGATGTAAAGAACAGACTTCTGGACTCTGGGAGAAGGCAAGGGTGGGATGGTATGAAAGAACAGCATTGAAACCTGTATATTACCATATGTAAAACGTGACAAGTGCGAGTTCGATGCATGAAGCAGGGCACTCAAAGCCAGTGCTCTAGGAAAACCCAGAGGGGTGGGGTGGGGAAGGAGATGGGAGAGGGGTTCAGGATGGGGGGACATGTATGTAACCCATGGCTGATTCATGTCGATGTATGGCAAAACCACCACAATACTGTAATTATCCTCCAATTAAAAAAAAAAAAAGATTCAGGTTCTCTAAGCTCCATCCTCCACTCTACAAAGCCTTTTGGGAATTAAGTCAGGAAACTGGCTCAAGTGGCTATAATCTGACTACTGAAATTGCTGTTAGTAATAAACTGTCCTTTATCTCTGAACCAAGAGTGAGTCTCATCTACCAGCATTCCTGAAACTTGCATACTAAAGTGTCAATGGGAAAAAAAAAATCTAAAAGTTGAGGATCCTGTTTTATTTGGTGAACAAAACTGAGGACTTAAGCCAGGGACATAGCGTCTCGGCCAGCTCTGAGAGACTGCTCCAAAGAGGTAAGGGAGGAGCCATATATAGTTGTTTTTGCAACCAAGACCAACTAGTCAAAACTTCAAAAGATTGCTATTAAGGAAAAGCAGATATCTCAAGGAATTTAGCACTTTTTCTGTGTGCGGGAAAATACAGCAGTCTGGACTCACTGAAATCATTCCTTTGGCATGCACCTCAGCCATCTGAGGCTAGTGCCCTGTGCTTTCTCCTGCCGAGTCTCTTCAGGGCACATCATTGATGGGTGGCTGCGGTAGTTGACTGCTAGGTTGGGGCAGCATTACTATGATGGCTTGATAGCTGCAGCATCCTTTGTTAACTGATAAGGCAGGAACCTTTTTTTTTTTTTTCATTGATAATTTGTTAGCTTGCAAGCAGGCTAAAAATCTCAGACCTTTATAGTGCTAGACAATTTCCTTCCAAACTTGTACTCAGAATAGGCTTTTAGCCACAATGCCTAAGGGACGGATGCCACTAATTCTTATTGCCGTTTGAAGTATGCTGTCAAAAAAGTACACAATGTGAGAGTTGTGAGTTAAATTTCATTGGGGGCAAAATGAAGACTATTCTGAGTTTTTAAAAAAAAAAAAAAAAGAGGACTATAGCTGGGGAGTTAGCATTTTAGATAGTTCTGAGAAATTGCTCCAAAGAGGGAGGGAGGGAGGTCAGTATATATATGATTTTGGTGAGGGGGAAGTACATGAAATCAAGCACATATATTTTGCCAAAGGGATCTGCTAGTCATGAGGAGCAGTTGTCACCATGAAGGATGTTACTACTTTTCTAAATATGAGGAGATACAAGAATTGGGCTCATAAAATCAGCTCCTGAAAATATCTAACTATATGAAGATCTATACCACTAGTTTTTCCCAGAGCACGGAGTCTCATTTCTGCTGCCTACCCTGAACTGCTTTCAGAGGTGTTTAAAGTCAGCAAGCAGCAGCACATGATATATTCCTTGTAGGGTAGATGGCAAGTGCCAGTTTGTTGTTGACAGGTGTTTCTTGATCAGTGCCAGTTTGGTTCCCCTATAATCACCTGGGGAGCTTTCTAGAAGCAGAGATTCTTGAGCCCAGGTTCTTTGATCTATTTGCCTCTTTGGAGGGAAAGGCCTAGGAATCTGCATTTTCACATCCACGTGATTTTCGGGTACTCCAGTTGAGTTTGAAAGTATAAAGTGTTAGTTGCTCAGTTGTGTCCAAGTCTTTGTGAACTAATGGTTCCTCTGGCCATGGAATTCTCCAGGCAAGAACACTGGAGTGTGTAGCCAGTCCCTTTTCCAGGGGTTCTTCCCAACCCAGGGATTGAACCCAGGCCTCCTCCATGTTGCAGGTGGATTCTTTACCATCTGAGCCACCAGGGAAGCCAAGGAATGCTGCTCCAATTATGTTGACTGATGCAAAAATTAGCCTTAAGCAATATCCAAAAGGGCCACAAGATGGGGCTCATAACCCCACAAGACAGGATGTCATTGAGTTGCTAAGTCATGTCAGACTCTTTGCGATCCCATGGACTGTAGCCCAATGGGCTCCTCTGTCCCTAGGAATTCCCAGGCAAGAATACTGGAGTGGGTTGCCATTTTCTCCTCCAGGGGATCTTACCCACCCAGGATCAAACCCATGTCTCCTGCTTGGCAGGTGGATTGTTTACGACTGAGCCACCAGGGAAATCACATGCCAGGCACCTTGCTGGAAAATCTTGTCTTCTGGTCTTGTTTTCTTTCACTGTTTTATCTATGTGTCCCAGTTGCCCTTTGAATCTGTTTATATTTGTTTCCTTCTGTTCTTTCCCTGTTTGTTTTGTTGTTGGTTTTTTCTCAACTCTCTAAATAGAGCCACAAACCAGACAAGGGTAAAGAGTATATATTAACAAATGGATTTTTATTTTTCCTTTAAGTAGAATACAAAGGTTAACATTAAACCAGTAAGGTCCTCCTGTCTTTCTGGAAATCTGGAAAGGAGTTGGTCCTATTCCAAGCTCCACCATTAGCCAGGAGCATGACCTGGGGAATAATGTTTCACTTTTCTTACTTCCTTTTCCTCAACTGTTAAGGAAAGATTGGACTAATTGCTTCAAATTCTTACTAACTCCAACCCTCTGAACTTTTGTTTATTCTTGGCATAATTTCAGCAAAGAGGGTGACTAAGACATAGGGACCAGGAAAGGGAAGTCTTGGTGATCATAATTCATGTGTCACCAGCTCCTGTTTCTTCTTCCAGTAGAAAGGACCTTTCTCAGAGGCCCTGAAGTTCAGATCCTCTGTATACCAGTTAAGCTATTGAAAAACTTGACTGGAAGTTCTCACTTCTATAACTTGCCCCATTCCATTCTATCCTTAGGCATTTTTGCCAGGCAATGCCACATTTCCAACCCCCTGCTATCATCATATACATTTTTCTATTTATTTTAATTTTATTTTTAACTGAAGGATAATTACTTTACAATATTGTGATGGCTACTGCCATACCTCGACAGGAATCAGACATAGTTATACATATGTCCTCTCCCTCCTAAACCTCCCTCCCACCTCCCTTCTCATTCCACTCCTCTTGGTTGTCACAGAACACCGGGTTAGGGTTCCCTGTGTCATACAACAAATTCTCATCAGCTATCTGTTTTACATATGGCAATATCACACAAATGTATGTCGGGAATGTCTTCTCTTTCTTAAATGTTGTGTTAGGAGAAAATATATATATATTCCTAGGTGCAGAAAGAAGAGTGATTTTTTCTCTCCCTTTTTTAAAGCAGTTGATTAGAAAGTGACAACTGCAAATAAAAATCAGGGATTGTTAGTTTAGATAAAAAGGCACGACTCGACTATATAAGGAAACCACTTCAAATATAAACCTACAGGTAAGCTAAAAGTAAAAGAATAGGAAAAGTTATACCACACCAACATGAATCAAAGAAAGCTGGAGTGGCCCTATTTTTTTAAGATTTTTTTTTTTTCCTGATGTGGACCATTTTTAAAATCTTTATTGAATTTGTTACAATATTGCTTATGTTTTATGTTTTGGTTTTGGTTTTCTGGCCAGGAGGCATGTGGGATGTTAGCTCCTCAACCAGGGATTGAACCCATACCCCCTGCACTGGAAGGTGAAGTCTTAACCACTGGACTTCCAGGGAGTCCTAGGAGTGGCCCTATTAATACCAGACAAAGCAGATTTACTATTGGAGAATATTATAGGGATAAGGAAGATGACTTCTATATTTGACAATTACAGAGCTGGAAGTAGCATGAACCTGGAAGTAGCTGGAAGTAGCATTTTTAGAAACAAGCAACCAGAGATGCCAACATACTTGAACTTGCTCAGCAACGTTACCAAGGACATCTTTGAGGAAATCACTGTAGCCTCATGCTTGATAATGGACACGCTAGTGGCTCGGGCCTTCTGTCTGGCCTACAGCATGAAGAAAAGGAGTTGGGGGTGGGGGCCGTGGGGCTCTGAATTTGCTTGACTAATGCAGGCAGAGCTGTCCTAAGAAATAGTCCTTAATGCAAGTGACTAGGGAAACGTGAAATGGCAACCCACTCCAGTATTCTTGCCTGGGAAATCCCATTGACAGAGGAGCCTGGTGGGCTACAGGCCACGGGGTGGCAAGAAGTCAGACATGGCTTAGTGACAAACCAACAGAAACAAAAGAGAAACACCTGAGATAGTGAATCACTGGCCTCTGGATCAGATTCAGTTGCAGACTTCTTTTATTGGATCCATATGCTTTTTCCCCCTCTGTATCACTTATGATCTTCTAAGTTGCCACTTGTAAATTGCAACCCAATAGTAAGAGCATGGATGATCTCACGTAGCAGAAAGTCTAGAGGCAAGAAGGCTACATCTAACCCAGTGACACTGAGACCCCCGGATTCTTTCCATTTTTCTGGTCTGCCCATGGCTGCCTTTGGGTTGGAAAATTATTGCACTGCCCCAAGCGTCTTATCCTGATATAAACCAATGTCCAGTAATGGAAAGGACCATTTCTCCTTATATATCTCTGACATACTAAGCCAAAGGTTTGTTACAAAGCTGCGAAAAGAAAGTGAAAGAGAAGTCACTCAGTTGTGTCTAACTCTTTGCAACCCCATGGACTGTAGCCCACCAGGCTCCTCAATCTACGGAATTTTCCAGGCAAGAATACTGGAGTGGACTGGTTCAAAAACCAGCCCTACAAACCTTCAGAAGACCTTCCCTCACACCTTATGGGTCAGAACTGGGTTACATGCCCACCCCGAAATCCATCACTAGCAAGGGAGATGAGCCCACTATGACTGACGTGAATCAATTAGGTTTCACCTGAATCAAGTGCTGCAGGGATCGTCACTGAGATACATCTGGGGCTTGGCTATTTTTTACCAAAGAGGGGGAAATCACCACGACATAGGCAACTAGAGGCTAAAAACAGTTGCCATCGTATGCAAGTTGGAAATTTCCCATAAAAAAAAATTTTTTAACTTTGCTTTCCCATTGTTTAAAAAAAAAATTTAATTGTGCTAAAATAAGCATAAAATTGGCCATCCTAGGCATTTTGAAGTACAGTTTAGTAGTATGAAGTATATTCCCATTATTGTGCAACACAGTACCCAGAACTTCTCATCTTCTAAAACTGAAACTCTGAACCGTTTAAACAAATAGCCTCTTCCTCCTTTCCCTCTCCCTGGCAACCACCAGTCTACTTTAGGTCTCTAACAATTTGACTAGGCTAGGTACCGCAGATAAGGGAAATCAAATAGTAGTTGTCTTTTTGTGACTGGCTTATCCCACTAAGCATAATGTTCTCAAAGTTCATTCATCTGGTAGCATATCTTAGAGTTTCCCTCCTTTTTTTAAAGCTGAATAGTATTCCACTGTATATATGTACCACATTTTTGCTAACCCATCCATCTGTTGATGCACATTTGGATTGCTCCCACCTTATGACTATTGTGAATGATGCTGCTGTGAACATGAGTGTACAGATATGTCTTTGGGACTGTGTCTTCAATCCTTTAGAGTACATGCCCAGAAGTGGAATCCCTGGATTGATTTTTACTAGGAACTGACATACTGTTGTCCACAACAGATTCACCATCTCAACATTCCCAACAACAGTGCCCAAGGATTCCAAATTTCTCTACCTCCTGGCCAACATTTGTTATTTTCTTTCTTTCTTTTAGTGGTCGTCATCCTAATGGATGTGAGGTAATATCTGCGTGTGTTTTTGATCTGCATTTCCCTATTGATTAGTGATGTTGAACATCTTTTCCTGTGCTTGTTAGCCACCTGGGTACCATCTTTAGGGAAATGCCTATTAAGTCTTTTGCCCCTCTTAAAATCAGGTTATTCGATGTTTTTGTTGTTGAGTTGTATGAGTTCTTTATATATTCTGAGTATTATCCCCTTACCAGATCACTTAAAAAATATCTTCTCCCACTCTATCATTTTGTTGCCATCCATTTTCATTTTGCTGAACAGAATTTTTTTTAGTTTGATGCAGTCAAATTTATCTCTTTTATTTTTGTTGCCTGTGCTTTTGATGTCATATCCAAGAAATCATTCCCAATGTCATGAAATTTTCTCCCTATGTTTTCTTCTAAGAACTTTATAGTTTTAGGTCTTATGTGTAAGTCTTCATTCTATTTTGGATTAATTTTTTGTACATGAAGTAAAGGAAGGGTCCAAGTTCATTCTTTTGTATGTGGATATCCAGTTTTCACACCACCATTTGTTGATGAGACTGTCCTTTCCCCATTGAATGGTCTTGGCACCCTTGTTGAAGACCATTTGACTGTATATTCAAGGGTTCATTTCTTAACTCTCTATTGCACTGGCCTATATGCCTGTCTTTATGCTGATATCTTACTGTTTTGATTACTGCAGCTTTGTAACAAGTTTATAAATCTGGAAGTATGAGACCTCCAACTCTGTTTTTGTTTTTAAAGATTATTTTGACTGTTGGGGTCTGTTCAGATTCCATATGAATTTTAGGATGGTTTTTTATCTATTTTTGTATTAAATGGTGTTCAGATTTTCATAGGGATTGCATTAAATCCGTAGATAGCTTGGGAATAGTATTACCATCTTAACAATATTGTCTTCCAATCTATGAATGCAGGATATCTTTCCATTTACTTGTGTACTATGATTACTTCCAAATTTGGAAAGGAGTATGTCAAAGCTGTATATTGTCACCCTGTTTATTTAACTTATATGCAGAGTACATCATGCAAAATGCTGGGCTGGATGAAGCGCAAACTGGAATCAAGATTGCCAGGAGAAATATCAATAACCTCAGATATGCAAATGATACCACCCTTTTGACAGAAAACTAAGAGGAACTGAAGAGTCTCTTGATGAAAGTGAAAGAGGAGAGTGAAAAAGCTGGCCTAAAACTCAACATGCGAAAAATGAAGATCATGGCACCTGGTCCCATCACTTAATGGCAAACAGATGGGGAAACAATGGAAACAGTGACAGACTTTATTTTCTTGGGCTCCAAAATCACTGCAGATGGTGACTGCAGCCATGAAATTAAAAGACACTTGCTCCTTGGAAGAAAAGTTATGACCAACCAAGACAGCATATTAAAAAGCAGAGACATTACTTTGTCAACAAAGGTCTGTCTAGTCAAAGCTATGGTTTTTCTAGTAGTCATGTATGGATGTGAGAGTTGGACCATAAAGAAAGCTGAGTGTCAAAGAATTGATGCTTTTGAACTGTGGTGTTGGAGAAGACTCTTGAGAGTCCCTTGGACTGCAAGGAGATCCAACCAGTCCATCCTAAAGGAAATCAGTCCTGAATATTAATTGGAAGGACTGATGTTGAAGCTAAAGCTCCAATACTTTGGCCACCTGATGCAAAGAGCAGACTCATTGGAAAAAGAACCTAAAGCTGGGAAAGATCAAAGGCAGAAGGAGAAGGGGATGACAGAGAATGAGATGGTTGGATGGCATCACTGACTCAATGGACATGAGTTTGAGGAACATGGACAGGGAAGCCTGGCATGCTGCAGTCCACGGCGTCACAAAAAGTCAGACACGACTGAGCAACTGAACTGAACTGAACTGATGATTTTTTACAGCAGTGTTTTACAGTTTTCAGTGTACAAGTCTTTTGCCTCCATTTTATGCTTTTTCATACTATTATAAATGAAAATATTTTCTTAATTTCCTTTTTGAATAATCAGGCTGCCTTTGCTCTTAAAGAAGGAAAGATCTGCCTACAATTGCCACATTAAGCTCCCTCTCCTACATGGCAGGAGACTTGAGCTGAATAGCAGCTGCTCCCTGTAGGAGGAACATTTGTTTCTGTTTGCCATGTTCCCCATCCAGCCAACTTCCCTCACACTCCCTGCCTCCATCAGCATTTGGGGTTTTGACCCATTGTTTGGAGGTCCCCCTGGTGGCTCAGACAGTAAAGAATCTGCCTCCAGTGCAGGAGACATGGGTTCGATCCCTGGGCCTGGAAGATCCCCTGGAGAAGAGAATGGCTGTTCATTCCAGTATTCTTGCCTGGAGAATCCCATGGACAGAGGAGCCTGGCAGGCCTTAGATCATGAGGTCACAAGGAGTCAGACACAACTGAGCAACTAACACTAAACTTGGAGGTCCCCAGTGAAGCCCACACATTACTGCTACTCCTTGTGAAGGAGCGAGGGTGGTAAAAAATACTCTGGTACAGACTGCAACTTGACAACTTGACAAAATGAAATCTAAACCGATGTTCCATGTTCCTAAAATTTATCTTTTTTTTTCTTTTTCTAAAATTTATCTTTAAGCCCCCAATTATTTTATGGCAAACATTTTCAACAGAAAATTTTTTGAATTACATCACGTGCTTTTCTCTCTCTAAAATAGAGGATGCAGAATATCATTTAAACTTTTCTTCATGACTTACCAAAATAGACAGTAATCACTAGGCTAGGCTGGGTAATAACGGGGTGCCCTCAGAAGTTAATGAAGTGTGCAGGATTCTTTTTCTCTGCCCCTTCAATGGCCACAGATGCCTGTGATTTGCAGGTTCTTGCATCGGCTGGGCTTTCTTTCTTTCTTTGTTTATTAGAGCCTGCCTACAGCAACCTGCACTTCCTTCCTAGTTGATACTTCTAGCATAGTGTGGGCCGGGAGCTGATAGCTATGTGTGTTAGAATCTCTGGCATCAACAACGGCAAAACAAGATTCACAGTCATTTGTTACTTCAGAGCTTTTCCATAGGCTGGAGGTGGGGGGACCTGGTGAGTTCATCCACAGGTGGGGCTAAGGATTGAAAACCAAAGTCAAAGTCACAGGACACAGAACTGACCCCGAGTGGGCAAGGCGGGCTCCCCTCCATGCAGGCACCCTCCAGGAGCATCCCAGAGCCCACCGACGTGCCTCCACCTTGAGGGGCTACAGAAGGACTGGCAGCAGTGCCCCAGGCTGTGGAAACTGTTGAAAATGAAAACACGCTTCTACCTTATCCATCTGCCCTTCCACTTGGGTACCCAAATTAATTTCTCAGTGCATTTAATATCATTTTATTTTTCCAAAGGAGACACTTTGTATTATGTCCAAGAATTCTTCCCCCCGACCCCCATGGAAAGATTTTATTTATTTTAACTTTTCTACTATGAATATTTTCAAACACAATATTAGAAAGAATACTATAATTAACCCCCACATACCCAGCATTCGTCTTATGTCAGTTCTAAATTTTTCTGTTTTTGTTTCTCTTTTCCCCTACACTGTTGGAGGCAGGGTATGGAATATTTCAAAGTAACCATCATTTTTATCTCAGGAACACATTTTTTAAACTTACAGCAGGTTATAATACCTCCCATTATTGTCCACTATGAACCACAGCACTAGCAAGAAAACTTCCATATATTATTTCTAGTCTTCTCACAACCCTGTCAATTATTCCCATTTAATAGATGGGGATGTTGAGGTTCTGCCTTAATTTGTATATTTTAAAAAATGATGGTATATTCAAATGGGCTAAAGGATGCAGTTTTGGCTTTGGTTTTCAACAGAAAAGCCTCAAGGCAGTAGTAACCTGAACAACTGAAGTGTTTCTTTCTCTTTCATGTAAAAAGTTTACCCAGGCCCAGGCCAAGTCTGGGGCCAGCATGGTGGCTTGATGGCATTCAACAGGGACCCAGGCTTCATCTTTCTTGTTGCTTAGCTATTCTCAAACCCTCAGGCCAAGAAGACTGCTTCAGGTTCCATCACCAGGTGGAAGTGGAAAAGGGACTAGCGGCGGGCATGCCCATTGACCTGAAGGGCTTGGTCCTGATGCTGTACACATATGTATCACCAGCCATCACCCAGAACATAATCACCCAGTCACACTTGCAAGGCAGACTGGGAAAGGCAGTCTTTATTTTGCGCAGCCTCTGGCCAACTAAAAATCAGGGATACTACTATAAGTGAAGAGAGGAGGACAAGCAGGTGTGCTTTTGTGGATGGAATAAAGGATTCTTTAGAAGTCAAGGGCATGGTTTTGAGTCCATTTTGGCTTCAACTGTGGCCCATTTAGTACACCTAGTGGTACCTGATTAAATTAGAGACAGATGACTTTGGGTCGTGAACAAGTTAATTATTTAGTCCTTGTGCCCATGAGTTTTTTCTTTATTTATTGTTCAGGACACTTATAACCATGCTGTCCTTTTAAAATGAAATGTAATAGTAAATTTAACTCCATTGATTTAACTCCATTGTCCATAATGGAGAGACTCCAATTACTACCATCATGGCCCTGCTATTAATGATTAATGGATTCTGCTTCTCTCTTCACCACCTGGGTGGTGGACAAATTTTTTATTTACCTTCTCTAAGCCTCCTTTACCTTTCTGTAAAATAGGAGTATTATAATCAACCTAAACTGTTGTGAAGATTACTTAGATGATGGGTAAAAGTTCTGGTCAGAGTGAACACTCAACAAACTGTATCCATATAACAGATACATACGTAAATCTCCCTACTAATCCCATCCTATTTAATTCCTATCACATCTAAAAATAATAATTATAGTATTTTATAGCATTTTCATAGTTGTTAACTTAAGCATCACAGAACCTTGTGAAATAGGCAGTGAAGGTAGTCCTTAATCTTCTAGATTAGGAGATAGGAGCTCAGAAAGAAGGATTCTACCGGCTCGAGTTCATGTCTTCCTTCTCGACGGGATCCTTCCCATGTGCATTTAAACCTGCATCTTAAACAAATGATTAAATAGCCATGTTTCAACCCACAAGCGCCTCAGCTCCCCATCTCTTCAATTTTCCTTTCAGCCAACATGCTGCCTCCATGTTCTCACTTCTATTTCATTCATTAACTCCCCCCACCCAACTATTGCCTCTTCACTAAGTTTACTCCTAGCAAGAGCCTGACCTTAAGATCTCTGCTTCCTCTCACTGCTGCCCCAGACCATCTCACCTATCCCTGTGGTTTCAGATGCCAACCAGAAGCTCACCACCTGATCAGACCACTTTACTGAGCTCCAGATGGCAGTGTGGGACAGATCAAAAGAACCCTTTTCTAAAGTCTAGGCATAAAACAAACAGACCGTGACCCATGGTAGGGGCAATAGGACTAGAATGAAAATGATGAATAGGAAAGATGCTTAGAAGGATTCCCAGAACCTAGAGACCGAATGACTATGGGGCAATAAAGGAGAGTCAAAGATGAATCCACCTGCCAATGCAGGAGCGCAACAGACACAGGTGCTATCCCTAGGTCTAGAAGATCCCCTGGGGGAGGAAATGGCAACCTACTCCAGGATCCTTGCCTGGAAAGTTTCATGGGCAGAGGAGCCTGGTGGGCTGCAGTCCATGGGGTTGCAAAGAGTGAGACATGATTGAGCGCACACACACTGGACAGAGTATAAGAAGACCTGAAGACGGAGTCCTACATTGCAAGGAATTCCTCAAGGTCTCTTTCACAAATAAAGCCTGTGATGCTACAATTCCAGGAGCTAGATTTTGGAGCTTCAAAAAAATTTGCTAAAGACTTCAACGATCGAAATATCTGAAAACTTTTCTTCCTCTGAATTAGGACTCAATGAAGGTGTAGTTCATGGATTTGGCCACACGAAGGCAGCATACACAAATTCACCTTTTCTTAAACTAGTCTGGAATAGCTTTGCTCTTGAGTACCCACTGTCAGGACCTGGCACCAGACCCTCCACAGTTCACAGAGGTTCCCTTGCCTTCACACCACTGGACCTTCATCACCTCATCCCCATGCCAGGAAGACAATCAGGTCACCCGCTTTCTGATGCCCTCTGACAAGTTCCTCATAGAGTGGTCGGTTAGCGCCTCATCTTTCCCCGTAAGTCCACTACTAACTCCAGTTTACCCTATCCGACTCGCCTTGTCTCCCAAGCCCTAGCCAAGGTAGCCCTGGGTACCTACTTGTGTGTCTTCTCACTGCTTTGTAGACCCCGGCAATACTTGGTGCTGAGAATGTGGCTGATCAGTGTATGGGATTAACAAGGCTGTGAGTTCCAACAGATGGGTTGTAAGTTATGCTGCATGAGTGGGTGTAAGTTACCTGCTCAGCGATACTGATTTTTCAGTAGCCCCAGAGTCACATCCAGGTATCTGCGCTTTAAGAGCTACAGACAGCCCACGGATCAGACTTGAAAGAAACTTTGACTTTCTGATTTTGCAGCCTTGGACATTTTAATCTAATCTGTTTTCTTTTCAGAAAGTGGGAAGAATGAAAGGAAATGGTAACATAGATAAAATGTAAACTGAGTGTTCCTTGGCACAGTGATTGGCATTTAGACATACTAACCAAATGCTGGCTTTTCCCCGGGGGTGGCCGTCCTCTGAGTTTGGAAGCTGGGGTGGGGGCTGGTTGTAGTGTACACTGGTCTATCACAGGCAGCTGCGCAACACCAGGGGGCGCCATGCTGAGAGAGGCCTTTGTGAAGAGCAGCCTCTGTGGGAGAGCCCAGTTCTCAGGATACAGGATGAAGAAGTTTGGGGTGGGGCTCTGGAGAGGAACTTTGAGAAGGTGAGGAATGCTGAGGGACACACCAGCTTTCTGACTTTATGCTAAGTCCTGTTCACCTGCTCCTACTCAAGAAAAAGTCTAGAACCTTCCTCGTGACAGAGAAAGGGGTTACTAAGTATCCTTGAGTCACTGCCTCGACTCCTGCTGCCCTGCGGGCCTAAGTGAAGCGGTAAACCAGACTCTTGGTCAACAAACCAAGTGGACTGATGCGGAGAGGGGACGGGAAAAGGCTGCCAGCATCTGTGACTATTGTGCCTCTCATCCTGGATATTGCAGAGCAGGGACCTGGTCCATGGCATTCAGACCCCTGGACCAGTTCTGCCAACGCCTCTGGTGACAGTCACCTGATCTCTGGTGCCCCCTCCCCCCAAAGCAGCACTTTAGGACTTGAAGAGACCCGGAGGGACACCGATGCTGAGTGTGGCAGGCTGGTAACATCTCTGGCTTTGCGACAGACCTGGGAGCTAAAAGGCAAGCTTCCCAGTGGAGAGGAAGGGAGAGCGAGGAGTGGTAGGAGTTGGGGGTTCTCAGCTGCTCACGAGGTGCAATAGGTGTTGACACAGAATATCAGGAGACCCCACGTGGGGCTGGGGGTGGCAGAGGTGGCCCCCTCCCAGGTGGGCACGTGCAGCTCCAGGAGTTGGCAGCGGCGTCTATTTCAGAGTTTATGGTAAGAGGTTGGAGCCACACACGCTCCGCACCGCAGACAACACACCCCACCCTTTAAGGAAGTGGGGAGGAGAGCGGCAGGGGTGTGGTTAAGTCGGAGGAGGAGCAGGGGAAAACACAAACCTGTCAGCGCTCTTACTCAGCGGAGGCCTCCCGAGCCGCCGCGAGCCCCTTCGGAAGCGCCCCTTACCTGCCTAACCCCCGCCGCACCTGGCCGAGCAGAGGAGAAGCCGCAGCCGCCGCCACTGGAGCCGGCGCTTCGCCCCGAGTGAGTCCCCTGCCGCGATCGATCGGCGCCGAGCGCCCGGCCAGAAGTTGGAGGCTGGATGAGGAAGGAGGGGTGGGGGGCGACTCCCGGGCGCGGACCCAGAAGTGGGCGCCTCTGCGCCGGCTAGCCCTCGGCCAGGGGGAGAGGGAGTCTATTTTGGGAGTTCATTTGAAAGTCAAGGGTGTTTTCTTTCCCCTTTTAGTTCTCTTATCGGGTTCAGACAGGGAAGGCCGGGGTTATGATGAGAGGACTCAAAAGGGCCGCCTGCCTGCAAAGGTCAGATCAGAGAGCTTTCAGAATCCACCTTCCACTCCTTCCTTAGAGCCTTTGCCGGCGCCCCGCGCTGCACCCCCACCCCCCGCCCGTGCCCCTGAAGACAGCGCGCCCACCCTGGTCACGGGCCCATGAACACCCAACGGCACCCCACATTGGATTCTTGTTCCCCCACCTGACCACCCCACGAGGCACCTTCTGTATGTTTCACCCCCGACTGGAAGCGAGCAGGGCTCTGCAAGGGTGAAGAGGCAGGACTCGTGTGTGTGTGTGTGTGTGTGTGTGTGTGTGTGTGTGTGTGAGAGAGAGAGAGAGAGAGAGAGAGAGAGTACCTGTGTGCCCTGGGGGACTAAAGTTAACACCTGCTGCTGCCCTGGGTCTCTGTGAAAATACTTGGGAATGCCCCTAAAGAGTTAAGCTCCCTGCCGCCTTCTCCTCCTGGCAGGCGGTGCGTGGGCAAAGCCTGGGGTGGGTGAACAGGCAGCATATGGGTGCTGTTCTGAGCCCAGTAAGAACCCCACCAACTGCCCTAACCCTCAGCCATCTGACACTCTCGTCTCCCTGCACCCCAAACTTGGTACTCAATCTTGTTAGACTCCTCCGAGGATCAGGAGAAGGAACAGAATCTGGGCCGCAGGGGACACTCACCAGGGGCACTCAGCCAGAGCAGAGAAGAGCTTCCCCCGGCCCATAGCTGGACATGAGCCCTCGGGGGCAGTCGGTGCCAAAGATGAGGGAAGGGGCAGGGGGAAGCCCCTCCCTTGAGGGCAAGGAATGCAGTTGTGGACCTAACCCCAGATTTCACAACTCCTCTGGGGGCGGGTGAGAGGAGGCAGAGATGAAAAAGTGAGTGAAGATGGACGGAGGGAGGGAAGTAGACACACCAAAAGACAAGCTCTGGCAGGACACTGGGCTCTCATTCCTCCATTCTGTACACATTGGCTGACTTCCTACCCCAGGCCAGGTGCTAGCATGGGCGTCGGGGACCACGGTGTGCACCGTCCGCACCCCACCCCCCAGCAGTGCTGTGGGGAGGAAAGCAGCAGGTGCGGGCCGCCCAGTGCTGGGGACTGTGGGAGGGTATCCAGGAAGGCTTCCTGGCGAATGCGGCTCTAAGTGGAGACCTGAAGGATCAGTAGAATTAGTCCGGAAGGGAAAGAGGGGGATGAACAGCACAGGGCACAGCAAGTGCTGAGAAGAGGCCAGAAACAGCATGATGCACCCAGGAAACTGAAAGTAGCTCGGGGTGTTCAGTGCGTGGAGCATGCAGGGCGAGATGACGCTCAGAGGTGGGGAGAGACGCTCCAGGAGGGTCTCCTCTGGCTGCCGTGGCAGCTCCTGTCACTCAGGCCCTAGAGCCAGCAGCCTCGGACTTGGCGCAAGGGCGGGGCTTCCAGATTTAGCAAATGATAATACAGAACACTCAGATTTGAATATCAGATAAGCCACGCGTATTCGTCGAGTACAAGTATGTCCCATGCACTCTTTGGAACATACTTATACTGAAACATTATTCACTGTTAATCTGAAATTCAGGTGTAACAGGACGTCTGGTATTTTATCTGGCACCTGTCTTCCAGTACAGTGGTCCCCAACCTTTTTGGTACCAGGGACCCATTTCATGGAAGACAATCTTTCCATGGACTGGGAGGTGGGGAGGGGTGGTTTCAGGATGATTCAGGTGCATTACATTTGTTGTGCATTTTATTTCTATGACTTTTACAACAGTTCCACCTTGGATCCCCAGGCATTAGACCAGTGGGGACCGCTGGTCTGGGAGAAAGCTGAGGATGCTACTGTGCTTGGAAGTGAGGGGTGGGTAGTGTGCAGGCACCAAGGGAACAGTCTCAGGACTTATCATCTTGTAGCCAGTCCTCCTAGATTCCACTTTGGGGCTTGTCCACTAATGGACCATGTTGTCTCTTAAAAACAAAACCAAACAAAAACAATTCCTTAGTCTTTGGAGCTGGGTGGACCTGGTCAGGTGCCAGCTTGGCCCCCTGCCTGCTGTGAGACCCCCATAAACCACTTAGCTCCTAGAGCCCCAGAACCTCTTCTCAGAAATGAGGACGAGAGTACCTGTTTGTCCAGGTTGTAGGCTGGAGCCTTGGTCACATATGTAAATTGCCAAGGGAATGCTGAAGAAAAAGTGGTAGATATTAATCTTTGAAACACTTCCCCGGGGGTGATCAAAGTAGCATCCTCAAAGGACGTGGGGCTCATTTATTTCTGTTTGTATTTATTGAGTGCTCAGAGGCACCAAACCCTACCCAGGTGGCACAGTGGTAAAGAATCCATCTGCCAATGCAGGAGATGTGGGTTTGATCCCTGGATCAGGAAGTTGCCCTGGAGTAGGAAATGGCAACCCACTGCAGTATTCTTGCCTGGGACATCCCATGGACAGAGCCTAGTGGGCTACAGCCTACGGGTCACGTGGAGTCCAACACCACTGAGTGACTTAGCACATAGGTGCCAGGGGAAATATGTGACGGGGATCCTGCTCCCAGGGAGAGTAGGTTAGCTCCGGAGATGGAGAGCCAGGCTCATTTTTCAACTTTGTCTTTGACCTGCTGCCTAGATGCCCTGCTTCAAGGGAAGAGATACCCAGCTCTTCTATTGGAGGACACCGGGGGTTGGGGGGGAATGACTCAAAGAATTAACTGAAAGGAAATGTGAGTGAAGTAACAGGGAGAATCCAGGTAAAACAGCTAGCACAGTGGCTGACAGAGACAAATGTGCCATAAAATTTGGCTGTCAGTATTCCCATTTTTATATTTTTAAAGGTTTATTTATTTGACTGTACTGGGTCTCCATTGCTGTGCCTGGGCTTTCTCTAGCTGCGTCCCGCTGGGGCTGCTCTCTGCTGCAGTGTCCAGGCTGAGACTCTAGGTGCATGGGCTTCAGTAGTTGTGGTGCAAGGGCTTAGTTGCTCTGCTGCCTGTGGGATCTTCCCAGACTGGGGATTGAACCTGTGTCCCCTGCATTGGTAGTCAACCCCTAGACCACCAGGGAGCCAACGTCCCCATTTTTATACTGAGTAACTTATTAGGAAAATAGAGTTCGGGGCTAGAAGTAAGGATGCCTTGTTTTGACTTTTATGGGAGTGTTTGTAAGGGCACATTAACTGGCATCCTGAAAGGGAACCTGGAAGGAGCTAAGAATCTGTTAAGAGAAAGAGGAAATGGAAAGTGTGTCTCCCTATGAGAACCGCTGGGTTAAAAATGGCCCCTCTTTCCAGCAGCTGAGTCTCCCCATCCTCCTGCCCAGTGATAAGCATTTTGTCCCCAGCTCTTAGAGCAGCATTTGCCAGACAGTATTCAGAGGAATTCTGTGCCGTGAGATAGTTATAGGTGTTCCACTGGTGACACATTCCAAGGAGCCCACTCTCGGGTAAATATGCATTTGTCCTGCATGTTTGCATGATCTAGACTATGGTCAATTCCACAGAAAAGTCATCTGTAACACTGAACTTACTTGGTGGTGGTGGTTTAGTCGTTAAGTCATGTCTGACTCTTGTAACCCCGTGGACTGCAGCCTGCCAGGCTCCTCTGTCCATAGGATTCTTCAGGCAGAGAATAGAGTGGGCTACCATTTCCTTCTCCAGGGGATCTTCCTGACCCAGGAATCGAACCCAGGTCTCCTGCATTGCAGACAGATTCTTTACCGACTGAGCTATGAGGGAAGCCCCAGAAGTCCCTACATTTGACTATAGACCCCTTATAGTGGGTGGTTGTGGTTCAGTAGCGAAGTCATGTCCGACTCTTTGCAACCCCATGGACTGCAGCACAGCACTCTTCCCTGTCCTTCACCATCTCCCGGAGCTTGCTCAAACTCATGTTCACTGATGCCATCCAGCCATCTCATCCTCTGTAGCTCCCTTCTTCTCCTGCCCTCAATCTTTCCCACCATCAGGATCTTTACCAATGAGTCAGCTCTTTGCATCAGGTGGCCCAAGTATTGGAGCTTCAGCATCCTTGCTTCTTATGAATATTCAGGGTTGATTTCCTTTAGGATTGACTGGTTTGATCTCCTTCCAGTCCAAGGGAACTCTCAAGAGTCTTCTCCAACACCACAGTTCAAAAGCACCAATTCTTTGGCACTCAGCCTTCTTTATGGCCCAATTCTCACATCCATATATGTAGTGAGTTGGAGGGGCCATTATTACCTTCTCAAGGGAAACAGCCAATCCACACCTAGTGATTGTTGATATGAGTGCAGTTCTTGGACGGAGCAGATCTTTCCGTGTACATCATTCACCCCATTCCTCTAGCCTGGACTCAGCAGTGTCCAACTTATGGAAGGATCTTCGGGTACTGGGCACCATGTGCCCTGTCCTAGCATCAGTCATGCCTCATGGACACAAACTCCGACATGTGTCAGCCTACAGCCTCCTATGACCGTTCCCACACGTTTACCATGGTTCAGAGGACCCTGGAAAAGTATGTCTCTCAGCCCACAAGCCCTCTGGGGTGATGGAGGAGTTCCACGTGTTCAGATACTATTAAGTACAATTGAGGTAGGGGAGGGGAAGGAGTGTACCTTGGGCAAACCCCGCATGGTAGGTCTCCTGACCCCTAGTTTTCTCCCTGCCTAGGAGTCCTAGGCTCCAGGACCATGTGGTCCCAGTCTCCCAGGTAAATGGAATAGATATGGATAATCTGAGATGGCTGGAGTAGAGATGGACAATTGCCAAGGTGTGCGGGCAGAAGGGGTGGTAATTAACACAAGTTCTTGCTGGCTCCTGATCGAGAGTTTCCCTTAGACTCTGGGCCAGTTCTAGAGTAAAAGGGGAGGAGCAGGGAGATGGGTAATGGTCTCCGAAACACTAATGTGGTTGGTGGTTCTGTGGGCCAGTGCCCAGACTTGGTCAGCCAGCCCAGGTTCCAGCTTCAGCTCTGGGACTTATGGTATGACATTGGGCTGGCCAAGCCCTGTCACCCTCTCTTCCTCATCTCTGAGATGGCTTTCTGTGAGGGGATACCAGGAGTAATAGTCAAAATATTAACAGCTGCTAAGACCTAGGCAGGAATCTAACAGAACTTAGTCCATTGTGTCAGTGGTCATGGGTAACCCAGGGGGTGGATCAGGTGGGCAGTCAGGGCGCTGGGGGAGTGGATGTTTACCAACTTGGATGGACTGCTGTGCTGTGCTAAGTCACTTCAGTCATGTCTGACTCTTTGTGATCCCATGGACTGTAGCCCACCAGGCTCCTCTGTCCAAGGTATTTCCCAGGCACGAATACTGGAGTGGGTTGCCATGCCCTCCTCCAGGGGATCTTCCCGACCCAGGGATCAAACTCATGTCTCTTATGTCTCCTGCATTGGCAGGCAGGTTCTTTACCACTAGCGCTACCTGGGAGGCCCTCCAACTTGGATGGACTAGTCCAGTGTTTTCATCTCCCAGATGGACTTATGCACCAGCTTCATCACCTTGACTGTACGTAAGACATTCCATGTCCTTTACCAGGCACATGGTAGGCATCCAATAAGTGTCAGCTCTCCTTATCATTCTGTATTCACATTTAGAGTTAATTTGAGCTGATGGGGAAGGAGTTTTTTTTTTTTTTTTCCTGGTGATAAAGGCCTTCTTCCGAGGGGCAGAAGTCATCTTCTCACATGAACTGTCTCACCAACATGCAACCACATATGAGACAGAATTTGCGTCTTGCCCCCAACCCATACCCCCTACTCCTGCCCCCAGTTCACTCTGTTAGCAGGGGCCGGATCAGCTCTTTAGCCAGCTGAGCACCTTTCTACTCCCACGCATCAGACACTAGAGCCTGCACGGTCACTGAAGGCGCCCAGAGGGCTGACAGGAGAAAACGGCAGCTTCAGCTTCCGGGGCGCTCAGCACCCAGCACAAAGCTCTGAGCCATGTGAGGGGGTGATGTTGGGGGAGGGGCGCAGCTTTTTTAGTCACTCTGCTGTTTCCCAGGGTATAATTATTACTCATGATGATGGTTTGATTAAGAGAGCAGGCTGGAAACTGTGTGCTCCGATGTACTTTTTACCTAGACCCGAGGAGTGGGTTGATAGTGGTGCAAGATTTTGTCTCCAAGTGACCCTCTGGGTGGGCTGTGGGTGGGCTGCAGACCCCACCTAGCTCTGACCTTACCCAGCACTAAAGGCAGCCAGTCAGTGTGATTAGAACCAAGATCAACCACCTCCAGTGCCTTGGAAGGGAACCTTCCCCTTTTCTATCCTGGTGACCATCCACTAACATTTTCCTCCTCTTCTGTGTTCTTCCCTTTTATGTCCTGAAATTCTCCCTTACAGGACCTGGCACCATCACTGCCTAGACAAGAGCTCAAGGAATCCACTGGCCTGGTGCTGAGAGCTTGCTCCTGGGTTTAGTTCTTGTCTCGTGGACTACCTCCCTTTGAATAGACCAATTCTCCCAACAACTTTGAGGGCACTCTGTTTGACGCCCCTTTTTTGTCTGACGGTCTTCCAGCTGGCTCTCTGACTCCCCAGCTGTTGCAATCCCCCTGGGACACATGCAGGGTGACCCATTCCAGGGCCCAAGAGTGGGCCCTTGTCTGACACTTGGAAATGAATTGTCCGAGGAGACACACATGCTGAGAAAGCAAGAGACTTTATTGGGAAGGGGTGCCCGGGCAGACAGCATTAGGGTAAAAGGACCCAGGAGAACTGCTCTGCCACCTGACTCACAGTCTCAGGTTTTATGGTGATGGGATTTGTTTCTAGGTTGTCTCTGGCCAGTCGTTCTGGCTCAGGGTCCTTCCTGGTGGCTCACACGTTGCTCAGCCAAGATGGACGTCAGCAAAAAGGATTCTGGGAGGTAGTTGGACACGTGGCACCTCCTTTTGACTTTTCCCCAACTCTTCTGGGTGCGGGTGGCCTATTAGTTTAAGACAGGACCTCCTGTCGTAAAATAACACACACAGATGGTTACTATGGTGCCTGGTCAGGGTGGGCGGATTCAGTCAGTGTGCTTCCCCTAACAGGCCCATTGGGAATTCTACCCCGAGTTCAGGTTTTGCTCTTCTGAGAGCATGGGTACCATTTCCCACCAGTGAGAGAACTGTCCCTCCTCTGGTCCGTGTCACTTGGAGCATCACGTGTTTTTCGGGTTTCTAATCCTCAACAACCCCCCAACTTCCTCTCTAGCCTTAAGTAGTCTCTTTGTTCTTCAGGAGCTTTGAGGGTGAGAACCCAGCTCTTCTCTCTTTGGCTCAGGTGTGCGCTCTTCCCACCCTTAGCTCCTGCTCCGGCAGGTAACCAGAGAGCTGATACTCTAGCACCTTCGAAGATGCCCTTACCAGCATCGGCTTACCTGTGGTTTGCTCTGACACAGACACCAGGCGCTGAAACACGGCCATGCCCATTGAGGCAGTTGTGAGTGGCTGTCCCCAGCTGAAGTTCTCGAGTCCCCAGCTCAGCACTGGCAGATGTCAGCCTGGGTGAGTGGGAAAACGGTCAGGGGTCGGGAGACCTGGCTCTGGTTTAGATTCTTCCAATCGCTAGCTGTGTGACTTCAGGCAAAGTAACTTCGCTTCTCATTCAAAATGAAGAAATAGTACCACAAGTTTGATAGGGTCATTGAGAGAAACACATAACTTGTGTGACGTTGCCCCATAAGACACCCCAGGCGTGATTCCTGGAAAGATGAAGAGTATGGGTCAGAAAGACGTGGGTTGAGTCTTTTTTTAATTATTATTTGTTTATTTTTTGGCTATGGGTCTTTGTTGCTGTGAGGGTTTTCACCCAGTTGAGGTGCACAGGCTTCTAATTGCAGTGGCTTCTCCGGTTGCAGAACACCGGCTCTCAGGTGCCCTGACTTCAGTGGCTGTGACTTCCAGGCTCTAGAGCCCAGGCTCAGTAGTCGCAGAGCATGGGCTTAGCTTCTCCATGGCATGTGGAATCTTCCCAGACCAGGGATCAAACCCATCCACATCTCCTGCATTGGCAGGCAGACTCCTACCCACTGGACCACAAGGGAATCCCCGTGGGTTGAGTCTTGATCTGTCACTTTTTTCCCTGGATGACATCACCAGTTATGTAACCTCTCAAAGCCTGAGTTTTCTCACTTGTGACTCATTCTTGGCATTTGTTCAACATTTCTCCCCTCCTTCAGCCCCCTTGTCACTCACAGAGTATATTCTTTCCCCGAGTTTGAAGGATTGTATCTTTCCTCAACGAGTTTACAGTCTTCTTAGGGACATAATGAAAGTGAAAGTGTTAGTCTCTCAGTTGTGTCTGACTCTCTGCGACCCTATGGACTAGAGGCGCCTCTGTCGATGGGATTCTCCAGGCAAGAATACTGGAGTGGGCAAGCCATTCCCTTCTCTAGGGGATATTTCTGACCATAATACATAAAGATAAATAACTGTGAGACCAGATAGGGACTTCTGGTTCCATAAAAGAGGCACCAGTAAAGTACAATGAGGTCAGAGAACAGAGAATTCTTCTGTGTTGGGAGTCTGGGAATGCTTCCTGGATGAGGTGGCATTTGAAAAAGCTCTCAAAAGATGTCCAGAGTATGACCCTGGAAACATGGGATGGTGGTTGTGGTCAAAGAGCATGAATAAGAGGGAGACTGGAAGGCATGATTTGAATGACTCATTTTGGCTGGAGCCAAGAGTATCAAAGGGCAATTAAGATAAGGGTGGAGAATAAGATAAGGTTGGAACATGGTGGCTGAGGGATTGGACGTGATTCCACAGGCTGTTGGGAGCCACTGGACTTTGTTCTGAACGTAGGTAAAGGGTTAAAGATCAGATTTGGGCAGCAGTGTATAAAGTAGATCAGAAAGAAGAGAGCTTGACCTGGAAAGAGGGGCATGGAGGAGTCTATTATAGCAGTTCCTGCCTCAAGAGTCTGGATGAATTCTGTGATCTGGGATGATTTGCAGGTCCTGGAGAGTGTCTGCTGGCTAGTCGGAGACTTCTGTGTTCTCTGAGTTGAAATTGGTCCTGACGTGGATTTAAAAGATGTAGCATTTATGGGAGCATCAAACTGTTTAGGTTATATAAGTAATTTGTCATTCCCCTTAATCTTCTCCTTCCTCCACGTTCTTGCTTCACATGTAAGCCATTTCCCGCGGACCTAAGCTTTGGTGGAGATGCACTGTCATCCTGTCTCGAGATCCAATGGCAAGCTTTGTAATGGCGGGCTTCTGGAGAGGCATGCAGCTCTATCTACCGCCTCCAATCCACCCTTGTCACTTCAGATGACTCCTGGTTCCCTCCTCCTGCCTGGTCCTCCTCCCTTGCTTCAGCTCTCCACTTCCAAGAAACTGTAAGAGATGTCCACTTGAGTAACTCATCTTCAGTGATGCAGGTTGAAAAATAAAACTTGCTGTTTTCTTACCCCAAAGCCTCACCTTCTGGCTCCCCTCCTCTTCACAGTTGCAGTTCTCCTGGGCACACAGTTGTAGTTCTCCTAGTCAGAAACTTTGGGTTATCTCCCCTTTCTCCTCTGCTCACATCTTACCCATCACTAATCCTGCAAATTCTTTCTTCATGACTCTCATTCCTTCCTCCCCCTTCCCATGCCCCTACTCTAGTCTGAGCCATGTTACCTGCTATCACCGGATGTTACTTCACTGCCTCTCCTTGCTTCTAGGCTCCTCGGAAGGTCCTGTGCCTCTGGGCAGATCTGGATCCCTTACATTTACTGTTTAATACCCTCTGTAATCTCACCTCCATTTACCTTCTCTCCTAACTTCCCCAACTTTCCAAACTAAGCCCTTCACCCCAAGTAGCCTGGTCTGCTTACTGGTCCCCATCAAATCTATGTCCAAACCAAACCTCTGCCCAAATCCTCTTGGACTGTCTGCCAGGACTGCCAGCCCCTTCACCCTTCTTCAATCAGACCCCTCCCCCAGGGCTCAGGCCAAGCCCCACCCACTCGTCTGTCCTTCCAAACTCCCTCAAATTCCAAGGGTTGGAGATTCCAGCTTCCCCCTCTACACACTCATCTGGCTTGGCTCCCTGGGGCCAGATGCAATCTTTGTCCTTCTCTGTGCTGGGCTTCACAACAGCCTGTTGCAACAGACAGGACTGCATTCTCCATGTCCACCCACCATCCCTTCCCCCCTCCCGCCAGCCCCCTGAGGTCAGGATGCAATCCTGGCCTCTCAGGGAATGTACAGGTTTTCCAGAGCCCAGAGAGAGGAAGTGAGTGATTTAGAGCTTGATAATCGCTTTGTTGAGCTGCTCCTGTCTCTAATCCACTGGATCCTTGCTTTCTTTTCCCTCTCATTTTCCTGCTTATTGAAATCATCCTAGCCAGGCTGAGTGACAGTAGAAAGTCAGGGAGTAGGAAAAAAGACCAGAAGCTCTGGTCAAGGGTGAAGTCACTTTGGGGATACAGGAGAGACTTGCAAGGCACAGGTTGGCAAAGTGGTTGGTTCAGGAGTACGTACATGGTAGTAATGAGAATCTCACTTAAGATTCGGGCTTTGGATGCTGGAAAAAGAGTCTCTCCTCCACTGAGGGCCTGAGTGATAAGGAGATCCTGAATGATGAGAGCCACAGTTTTAGCCACTTGGACTTCCACCCACCTGTGCACAGGCTTGGAGCTTGTCGTGGTGGCTGCAACAGGGCTGTCCAGAGGGTGACTCTCTGTGGTCCCCAGAGTGGCCTCTGGACCTCCTCCCTCTTTCTCTACCTGACCCTCTGTCTAGGAAAACTCTTCCTGCACCTGTTTGCTAAACGTTTAGTGGCCAGCCTGGGTTGACTCCTGGGGAGAGGCGTGGGGACAGAGAGAGCGCTGCCTGGGAGCAGACCCAGGAAGTGGCTGCTCAGTCACCTCCCTGTCACTTGACCTTGGGTGAATCACTTGGGTGGGCCTCTTCAAGCCTCAGGGTTTTTATTTGTACTTACAATAAGGGGGGTTTGGGAGTTGTTAACCAGAGGATATCTTATTCAACATGGACCTCAGGGGAAAGCCCAGTGCGTAAAGCAGCTCACAGTAGAGCTTCCCGAAGTTCAAGCCGGGAGGGCAGGTCCCTCCATGCATCTCGAGGGGCCCGGATCATCTGGGATCCTCTCCAGGCCTCCAGTTCCTGAGGTCCTCATTGTTTATGTGTTTAAACACAGAGAGAGTGGACAGCGAGTCTAGATTCAGGTGCATTCAGTGAAGAATGAACTCAAAGTGAGGAATGCAATCTGGGGCATGGCGTGTGTACTGCAGGAGCTGAGGGGGGATTGCATACATGAACACCCTTGGAGAAGATGCATAATTTCCACCTCTGAGGAAATGCACATGTTTATGAGAAGAAAATCCGAAGCTTTCATCTAAGCTCGAAGGAACTTATGGTACCCTTCCACCAGATATTAAGAACGACTCACAGGGCTTTGTTATCAATTTTATAGATTTTTGAAGGAATGATATCCAACTTAAGCTCTGTTTTAATCCAGGTGAACTAGGCTGTAGGCTCTGTGGAGGTCAGAATGCAGGTCTCAGCATTTTTACTGAGAGTGAGATGGACAGATGGTGTTTGATACACAGTTGGCGTTTGATACATACATGGTTCATGCCTGGGCACATGTGTCTCCCGATAAGGAGGGCTGTGTACAACACAGCTAATGTAAATATGTAAACATTTCAAAATGGGCTTCCCAAGTGTCTCAATGGTAAAGAATCCGACCACCAATGCAGGAGATGCAGGTTTGGTCCCTGGGTCAGAAAGAACCCCTGGAGGAGGAAACAGCATCACAAGCCAGTATTCTTATCTAGAGAATCCCGTGGACAGAGGAGCCACACAAACGTTTCAAAATATTTAATGTATAATTTTAGAGACACACATTTTAAAGTGCTTGCTATTTATATAAAATAATATATTACTTTAAAGTATGGCTTTTCCCCAACTCTCCCTGTTTACGAAACAGTCAACATCTCAGTCCCATCCTGACACCAGTGTCCTCTTCACTTTTTGAATCAGCTCTCTGTGTTGTGGCCTGTATCGCCGTCCCAACAGTCTAAAAAGAGTTGGCTATTTCTTATAAACACAGAAGATGTTTGTGTGTTTTTTAGTAACAGCCTTTTGGAGAGGGAATTCATATACTATAAAATTCATCATTTTAAAATGTACAGTCTGGTGAATTTTGCATCTACAGATTTGTGTAACCATCATGGCTGTCGAATTGCATGACATCTGTATCACTCTCTAAGAAACCTCACCCTGTCAGTGGTCACTCATCATTCTCCCCTCCTCCCAGTCCCTGGCAACCACTAGTCTACTTTCTGTTTTTATGGATTTGTTTATTCTGGACATTTCATATAAACGCAATCATGTAACATCGTAGGTCTTTGTGTGACTGGCTTCTTTCACTTACAGGAATGTTTCTAAAGTTTATCCACGCTGTAGGGTGTATTGGTCCTTCATTCCTTTATATTTCCAGTTAATAGTCCATTATTTCTATATTCCACATTTTAGTTAACTGTTCCTCAGTTGATGAACATTTGAGTTGTTTCTACTTTTTGAGCATTATGAGTAATGCTGCTGGGAACATTCATGTACAAGTTTTTGCATAGACTTATATTTTCATTTCTCTTAGTTATAAACCCAGAAGTAGAATTGCTGGGTCATGTGATAACTACGTTTACCATTTTGAGTAATGGCCAAACTGCTTTCAACAGCAGCTGCACCGTGTTATACTCCCATCAGCAATGTGTTATGCTTTCCATTCTTGGAACTCTTGTTATTGTCCGTAATTTTGATTTTAGGCACCCTAGTAGCCATGAAGTGGTCCCTTGGCGTGGTTTTCACTTGCATTTCCCTAATGATTGATGATGTCGAGCATCTTTTCATGTATTTATTGACCATTCATACAGCACTTTGGAAAAATGTTTAATCAAACCTTATAGAAGATATTTCTTTTTGATGTCTAGAGCATAACTACTTAGTGCATTGCTTTTTGAAAAATGGTCTTTTACAAAATTCAACACTTGTAATTATGAGGCTGTGCCCCCAAATAAAGTTTCTGAATCTATATTATAGTACTATAATATGGAAATAAACTTTAAGAACATTACTGTAAGTGAAATCTATGTTATATATATTATATTATATTATATATATGCTATATTATATATATTATATTATTATGTGTTATATTATAATATATTATAGTCCTATGCTTCTTTTCTAAAACAGTTCTATCAGGTGACCTTTGTAAACAGCCCAAACTAACATTTATTGTAGTGGCGTCAAACAAATATGTCTTCCCAGCTTGTTCAAAATAGGGTGATTATGAAAGCAGCCTATAAAATGAAAGATTCCATAAGGACTAGAATACAAACTTCCTGTTTTCTGACAGATAATTTGGGGAGGGAAAGAGCACACGTGATATTTAAAAATAGATGATGACCGAATGGATGGATGAATGGACAAATAACTTTAGGAATGAATGAATGAACAAAAGAAGGAATGCAAGCTGGTGAGACAGTCAATCAAGCAGCCACACCAGTCTGGCCCTTTTTCTTTCTTTATTCTCATGGAGAAAACCAGCCCTGGTCTTTCGTCTATACTCGATAGAATCGTATATAAGTTATTAACTTTTTTGGAAAACTTGTAGTTCCAAGTTGGAAACAAGACACTAGATTTTCTGTTGCCTGACAGTCTTTCTCACCTTCTTTAAAATGGGAGAACTACAGTCTGCCTGGTTTCTGAAAGTGGTTGAGAAACCAAAGACCACGTAACAGGACCACATGGTTGAGGGCTACGCATTGGTGGAGCAGGACCTTTAGGGAGATGACGTGGTACAAGGGTTTTCTCCGGTTTGCCCTGATCAGGATCCAAGTCCACCACTGTTCTTCCTACTAGCGTGAGGACTTGGGGTGTCTAGCCCTGGAGGCTTCTCTCCGTCGCTTCTCGGGGGTGGGATGGTCTGACCATCTCACAAACCACAGTCCCTGGTGATTCACCAGCAGACTCCTCGGAGAGAGACTGCCCCTTGCATACTTCCCTCTGGTCTTCTCTTAAGACACACATGAGTCGGAGCATGTAGCCCTCCTGCGTTTAGAGTACTGCCGCTGCCGCTCACTTGTGTCTGACCCTTTTGACTCCAGGGGCTGTAGCCCACCAGGCTCCTCTGTCCATGGGATTCTCCAGGCAAGAATACTGGTGTAGGTTGCCATTTCCTTATCCAGGTGACCTTCCTGACCCAGGGGTTGAACCCACATCTCCTGCATTGCAGGCAGATTCTTTGCTACTGCGCCACCTGGGACGCCCAGGTTTGCTGTAAGAGTGAGGAAGGGAAAGAGGAAGATTGACTGGCAGGAGGACCGGAGTGGAAGTTGTGGCCAGACGTGTGAAGAAGTGACAGACAGGGATGGAAGCTCGACAGGAGGCTTTTAGAGGCCCGGACCCCGGAGGGGAAATCAGTGATGGATGAGACTGCTCTTTAGAAAGACCTTCACAGCAGTCACAGAGGGATAGCCACAGTGTGGCCAGTTTTCGAGGCTGTGAACAGCTCAGGGATCCTGGGCCAGCAGGACTGCGGTTCTGCTGGAGTGTGTATGGTTGGAGTTGGGATCAGAGAACTGTTTACAGCTTTATAGCAGTTTATAGCAAGGGGTGATGAAGGGAAGTGTTGATGGGGCCTGGTCCCCCCTTCCTTTACAGATGGTGGTTCTAAGGGAAATGGGGAGCACATCTGATAAATCAGGCAAAGCCTGGGTCCCTTCCCACCACTTTATTTTCTTTTTTCTTTTATTTATTTATTTTTTTCATTTATTTTTATTAGTTCGAGGCTAATTACTTTACAATATTATAGTGGTTTTTGTCATACATTGACATGACTCAACCATGGATATTTTCTTTTAAAAGTATATTTTCTATTTTTAAAGTCCTTATTGAATGTGTTACAATATTGCCTCTGGTTTATGTTTTTGTTGCTGTTGTTGTTGTTTTGCCACGTGGGATCTTTGTTCCCTAACCAGGGATTGAACCTTCAACCCCTGCATTGGAGGGTGAAGTCTTAACCACTGGACTCCCAGGGAAGTCCCTCCACCACTTAGTCCATTTCTAGGCAGGGTCCCAGCATCCTCCAGTGACATCTAGTCCTTACTTCTTTGCTGAGGCAGCACTGAGTCTAGGCTCTCTTCCCCCTCCCACCCGCCATGTGATTGTTTATCTTGATGTTAAACCTCTGCAAGGAAGGAGAGTCTGTGTTCTTCCTCCTTGAAATGCTGTTTCCTTCTTTAAGGATATGGGATCAGTTTGAGTGTTACATGGTGAATCTGAAGCCCAGCTCCTCATCACTTAGTACCAGCCCTGGGCCAGGTGATAGGCACAGTGCCAGGGTTACCAGGGTGCACGAGAGAACATCCTCAAGATGAAAGAACCAGGCAGGAACCGCAGTGAAACCAGATGGGCTGCGAGATGACAGTCAAACGCTGTGGATACACAAAACCCAGAGCCACCCACGGTATCCGGGGAGGCTAACAATGCTATACTGTTGAGGTGATGCTGGGCAGGGTTTTGAAGAATGGGTAGGAGTGTACTGGCCAGAGAAAGGGCAGGGAGGCGCCCCACCAGGCAGAGAGCACAGCAAATTTAAAGACAAGGCATCAGAGTGTGGACGGTCTGGGAAGCTGTAAACAGCTCAGGGAGGCTGGAGCTGGCCAGACAGCAGTGGGAATAAAGTTGGAAGGATGCAGAGAGGCACTTTATTATGGCCGCTTGGCACTGAACTTTGTTCTCCAGCAACAAGAAGCAACAAGAGAGATAAGAGAGTGTGTCTATAGGATGTGTAGCCACAAGAGTTTTCGAGCAGGGAAGCGAGTCAGATTTTTGTTTTGGGAAAGAGGACTCTGGCCCCAGACCAGAGTGACTCTTGTGCCAAGTGCAGACAAGGATTGACTCAGAGACCTGTAGACAGGCACTTCTGGGGCATGGCCATGGCTGCCTGCAGCGCCATGCCAATGGCCTGGAGTTCCCGTCATCAGCTTGGGTGTCGCAGCTCCCCACACCGCTGGCTGGCCAGAGACAGTGGTGGTGAGGGCTGGCCCGCAGGGCTGGCTCTGAGAAAGAGCCTACTTCTCGTTTTCTTCCCCTGGACATCCATCCTCATGCAGTGAGGAGGGGGCTGAGTGGACAGAGAGGGGCTTGGCCAGGGCAAGGGGAACCAGCCTGCCTTCAGTGGGCAGGTGCAGTGGGTGAGACTCAAGCTGCAGGAATGGGGAATCTAGGAGAGGATGCCTGCTGCAAAGCCCTGGCATCCTTATTGGCCCCTCCAGTTGGAATAGGGTGTCCCACAGGTATTATGGGATGTATAGGATATTCAGGGCTTCCCAGGAGGTGCTAGTGGTAAAAAGCCTACCTGCCAATGCAAAAGACATGAGACGCAGGTTTGATCCCTGGGTCGGGAAGGTACCCTGGAAGAGGAAATGGCAAGCCCACTCCAGTATTCTTGCCTGGAGATTGAATCCCATGGATAGAGGAGCCTGGTGGGCTACCATCAGTAGGGTCGCAAAGAGTCAGATACGACTTGAAGAGATTGAGCATGCTTGCACACATAGGATATTCAGGACCGGAAGACTCTGCGTGGGGGTGGTGGGCAGAGAGATTTGTCATAGGATGGAATCTCACACTCCACCTCCCCCGAGCCCCCCTCCTTCCAGAGCTCTTGGCTGTACCCTCCACTTATGCCAGGCACATGTTATCTTGAGATAAAATTATTTTTTCACAAGTACACGCCTTGTTCAATGGAATGGGGGAAGGCGGGGACCTCGCCTCCTGCCCCTGACACTATTCCAGCAAATGTCAAGCTACAAAACTCACGCTCAGTAAACACTTGTACAGACAGAGGAGGTTTTAGGGAAGAGGGCAGAGGAAAAACTACCTTATTTAGAAATGGTCTCCAATACTGGTGAAAATGAGGGACATCAGAGGAGTTCAGATAAAGCAGGATGTGAAAAACCTGCTGAAAGAGGCAAGTGGGCAGAGGACTTCCCAACCCCAGGACACGTACCTCGGAGAACTTTCAGGGCGGAAGCAACCTAGGTCCTCCAGACAGTGGTGCTGGTCAACCGCCAGTGCCACCTCAGAATCAGCTGGAGAGCTTTCAAAAGCACAGACAACTGGGCTCCAACCCCCTCTGCGTTTCTGACAGGTTTAGAAGCGATGGCGATGCTGCTAGCCTGGGGACCATCTGTGTGTTGTGACCACTCTGTTACTTGGGGTGTGTCTTAGAGCTCCCCTGGAACCCCGGTGTCTGTCTGCAGTCAGGCCCACACAGACATCTCATCCCCCTTTTGGTTTTGCTCTGTTTTGTCCTTAACGCTCCCCAAATGGTTCTGATGCCCACCGAGGTTGAAATACCTACCGCATCTCCACTGACTTTGACATGACGCCTTTCCTGTCCACAGCCTCAGGCTGGCTTCAGCTCACCATCCTCTCTATCCCCAGCACCCTCTTCCTGGCTCTGCTAGCACTTTCTTCCTGCCTTGTTTTGTTATTTATTATGTGTGTGCCCTGAGTCGGTGCAGGTGTCCATAACAAACTCAACTGAGTGGTTTAAACAGCAGTCCTTTATTTTCTCATGGGTCTAGAGGCTGCGAGGCTGAGGTCAGGTGGTCAGCATGGTTGGTTTCTGGTGAGGACTCTCTTCCTGCCTTGGAGATGGCCACCTTCTTGTGTGCCCTTTCTTGCTTTATCCTTGGTGGGTGTGTGTGTATAAGAAAGACAGAGGGAGTGGAAGAGGGAGAAAGAGAGAGGGAGGGAGGAGGGCATGCTCCGGGCTCTCTTGCTCTTCTTATAAAGACAGTAACTCCATCCATCCAGGGCCCACCCTTACAGCCTCCTGCGTGCATGCAGGAATATTCTCTAGGCAAGAATGCCGGCGTGCATTGCCATGCCCTTATTCAAGGGATCTTCCTGACCCAGGGATCTACCTCATGTCTCTTTCATCTCCTGCATTGGCAGGCAGGTTCTTTACCACTAGCGCCACCTTGGGAAGCCTCTTAAGACCTTATTTATCCTGAATTGCTTCCGTAAAAGCCTTATCTCTAAATACAGTTTCATGACCCATTAGGGCTTTCACATAAGGACGGGGTGGGGTGGAGGGGGGTGGGGCAGTGGGAAGGCCTGTCTGTCCATAACAGGAAACACTCTGTCCATAACACTGTCTTTCCCAATTAGACTGGAAACCTGGGAGATCACAGGCATGGCCCACGTGCCCTTCAGTGGATCTGTAAAGGACTAATTCAATCTGTGTTTGCTGAATCACACTGAGCGTCTGAAAGAAACCAAAACAAACTGAGACCTGTTTACTTTGGCCTTCCCTGGGCCCCCGTTCCTGAAAGACTGAGGTGATGGAGAAGAGAAGGCATTTGCTGAGCCCCATCCATGAGCTGATATGGCCAGGTCCCAGCATTGTTGATGGGCTCATCAGAAACTTGAAACTAATTTGATTACTAATCTGTATCACTCAGGGAACTACCACCCCCAGAGCTGTATTAAGAATGTTTTTCTTGGGCAAAAAAAAAAATTGTGCTGTCTTTGGCATTCAAGGCAGCCTCAGGAATTTCTTTTTATGATTGATTCTTCTTTCTGGTTTTTTTTTTTTTTTTTTGCTCCTTCCTGTACTCCTTCCAGCAGAGAAGGCAATGGCACCCCACTCCAGTCCTCTTGCCTGGAAAATCCCACGGGCAGAGGAGCCTGGTGGGCTGCAGTCCATGGGGTCGCGAAGAGTCGGACACAACTGAGCGACTTCACTTTCACTTTTCACTTTCATGCATTGGAGAAGGAAATGTCAGCCCACTCCAGTAGTCTTGCCTGGAGAATCCCAGGGACAGCGGAGCCTGGTGGGCTGCCGTCTAAGGGGTCGCACAGAGTCGGACACGACTGAAGTGACTTAGCAGCAGCAGCAGTACTCCTTCCAGATATCCAGCTGGCATATAACCAATCCCCATGATGCCCTCTCAACATTCTAAAAACTCCCCAACATAGGTGCCTTCCCCCCACACTGTCTTGCAGTTCTTGCTAAGAGAACTCACTCCTTTCCAGTGGGGGTGCTGAGGTTCACCGGGAGTTTAGTCTCCCTGCCCTGAGGACCCCTAGTGAATCACAGAAGCCCCAGGTGACCCGCATACATCTCTGGGACCACTGCCCTTTGCTGCTTATTTACGACTGTCTAATGACAGGTGACTCAGTGGTAAAGAACGCGCCTGCCAATGCAGGAGACTCAGGTTCGATCTCTGGGTCGGGAAGATCCCCTGGAGAGAAGGAAATGCAACCCACTCCAGTATTCCTGCCTGGAGAATCCCATGGACAGTTCTCCCTGGAGAATCCTATATCCTGGCTGGCTATAGTTCATGCGATCGCAACAGTCAGGCACAGCTGAGAGACCAAACAATGACAAATGACAAATCAGCCGGGAGGAGACCACAGTTTGCAGGGGGGTGCCCTTGGGAATCCTTCTACAAGATGTACATTATTCATTAACCTTGTCCCCTGCCTTCTGGCCTTTCCCCTCTGTTTTGTTCCTCTGAGAGCTGTGACTAAGTTCAAGATGGCCTCAGGTTGGAGAATGGGCTCCCGGACTCTGTTCTTGACCCCATCTTTCACTTCTCAGGAAAATGGCATGCATATCAGCTGCCTTATTTGTGTGCCACCAACCCCCACCACTTCAAATCCTCCCCTCCCCAGCCCTCACCCACTTCCCAGCACAAGCTTGGGTCTGACATTACTGCTCCCTTAAACATGGGGCAGTTGAGTTTCCCAAGGAGGCAGAGGTTCACCCAGCTCGCACACAAACAGTGACAGTCCATCAGCGAGCAGCGCTGGTAACAGGAATGAGCAGTGGTTTGCATCCTGTGCCCAAGGTGTGGCTCCTTACTCCCCAGCTGTGTGGTCGCTAATCCTCAGCTTTCCTCCCAGCCAAACAGTCATCCAGCTAGTGCTTCCCTTAAAGGGATACTGCAGAAATTAAGGATACATAATATGTTTATGTATGTAAAGCACTCAGCCTGGGTGCAGGGCATGTAACAAGTACTCCATTCATGGAGCAGTTGCTCTTATTAATGGCACCTACGATTGGAAGACAGAAGTAGGTGTAACTGAAGTGTCTCTGGGGCCCTTGTGCCTCACCTGTCTGGTCACGGTTGACAGAAACCCCAGTTTCATAGCCCATGCCTGCCCATGATCTCTGCCAGTTTTAGATTCACTTCCGTGTGCCTCTGGTCACCTCTGTGCCATCAGATCTTGTTCTGTCATGTCACCCCAAGGCCCAGAACTCAGTCCCCTTCCCCAGTTCCCTACACACAGATCCTACAACATTCCGTTCATTCTCTGGTCTCCCCCCACCCCACCCCTTCCATTCATTGTCTCCATTCTTTCCCAACACAGTGAGCAAAGCATACCTGCCGAGATTCCCTGAGCTTCACCTTCTAACTCCAGTGATGCAGTAGAGTGTTACCTTAGTCCACTTGACAGCTAAAACAAAATACCATAGATTGAGTGGCTTATTAGTAGAAGAAATGTATTTCTCACAGTTCTGTTGCCTAGAAGTCCAAGATTAAGGCACCAGCAGATTCTGTGTCTCATGGGCACCTGCTTTCCGGTTCATAGAAGTCTTCTCACTGTGTCCTCACATGATGGAAGGGGCAAGAGATCTCTCTGGGGTCTCTTGTATGAGGACAGTAACCCCATTCACAAAGGCCCCACCTTCGTGAACTCATCATCTCCCACCTCCTAGTACATCACCTTGTGAGTTAGGATTTCAAGATATGGATTTGGGAGGAACACAGATATTCAGACCATAGCAGATGTATTTCTAAGTACAGCTTTATTCCTGGAGGAATTCTGTTACCCTCTCCTAAGGGAGTAGAGATCTCATCGTTCTTTTCATTTATTGACTGACTGCTTTAGCAGCACCGGGTCTTAGTTACAGCCAACAGGGTCTTTGTTGCATCATGTGGATCTTCCCTTGCAGCACAGACTCTCCAGCTGTGGCCTCTGGGCTCAGTAGTTGTGGCACGTGATCTTAGTTCCTCCAAGGCATGTGGGATCTTAGTTCCCAGACCAGGAATCGAACCCTCGTCCCCTGCATTGCTAGGCTGATTCTTAACCACTGGACCACCAGGGAAGTCTCTCTTTATTCTTTACATGTGTTTAAACAAACACAAGATGCTGCCACATCCTGCCAGCAGGACCCCCAAGTTAATGTCTGGGGAGCGGAAATGGTGAACAAGGCCACATGGGACAGCTGCCCAGGGCTGGGGACAGAGCAGTCAGAGAACAGAGATTATGAAACAGATGCCTGCTCCCTGTGAAGGTAAACTGAGCCTGGTTGGGGTGTTTACTGCTCTTGAAGGGCTGCAGACTGCAGACCGGACATTCTGGCGATGAGACTTGTTAACCCCTACATGGACTTCCTGATCAAACAAGTCAACAAGAGAGAGAGAGGTTCTGTTAGATGTGGATGAGTCAGACTTGGAAAATCCAACCAAACTAAGGGCTGACGCATCCCAGGGCAGGTGAATCAGATGAAAGTGTAGAAACAGCTGCCCTGGAGGGGCCAGGAGCTCATGACCCTGGAGGTCTCAGCAAGAACTCCAGGCTGTGGGATGGAATTTTGGGAAGCAGGAGAGGCTCATGTCCCACTTACTCCATCACAGGGGTCCAAACTCCTAGTCCCCCAAAGTGCTATTTGCTCTCACATTTTTTGCCAGAAGGGATTCCCTGATAGCTCAGTTGGTAAAGAATCCGCCTGCAATGAAAGAGACCCTGGTTCAATTCTTAGGTTGGGAAGATCTGCTGGAGAAGGGATAGGCTACCCACTCCAGTATTCTGCCCTGGAGTATTTCATGGACTGTATAGTCCATGGGATTGCAAAGAGGCAGACACAATTGAATGCGTTTCACTTCACTTTTTTTTTCCAGAAGCGCTGTTTCATCTACCCAAATGCTCCTCAACCCCGCATCTTACTCTTTTTATTCACCCTTTAAAATTCTTCTCATCTTTCCCCCACACAACTCCTGAGGGGGCCTTCCTCAGTTCCTCTTGCCCATCATCAGAGTCTCCTAGCTCAAAGCCTTGGGTGACAGTGGGCATTCCCCTCCTTCTGACTTCCAGTGAACCCTGTAAAACAATCTAACCTGTTTTCCAATCCACTCTCAGCCCTATCTAGTGGCTTCAAGTGTCTGGGATGCAGTAAGGTCTCCACAAATCTTTTAGAAATCCATGCAATGAAATTCTGAAATTTCAGTTTCGACTGAAAGTCTGGTCACTCAAGACCACGTTTGGTGTCATAGGCAGTTGGCCCTCGTGGAGTTTCCACTTCCCACTTGCAGATGGGGAAGAAAGAGCTCAGGAAGGAGGTTCTGTGGACCCTTATTTCTACTCTGTTCTTATAGAACTACTTGCCTTCTGCAGGCCATGCTGCTGTGAGTAATGAGAAAAGTGATGGAGAGTTTCTTCTGATCACAGAAGAGCAGAGCACCCCTAAGGACCAGAGATTACCCCGCTGATGAGAGTATTATTTGGGGGAAGGAGCAGGTGGCTTGCTGAAGTTGTCTAATCTAAACTCGTGAAGAAAACTCTTCTTTCCCTTGAGCACTTGTGGGAAATGCCTCGTCCATAGAACTTATTGTTGTTGGAAAACTCTTATTGCTAGAAGGTTCTTCCATTCACTGAGCTAAAGGAGCTCTGAAACACACCCCCACCAGTGCTAGAACTGCCCTCTGCAACAGCTGTGATCATGACTTTTTCAATATGGCTGCCCTGAAAGATAGGGACCGCCCACCCCATGATTCTTGGTGAAGGCTTCACGCAAAGAACTGTTTCACCTCTTCCTTGCATGACATAGTTTTCAGATGCCCTGCCTTTCTGGCTCTCCACTCCTGCATGAGTGATTTTGTTGCCATCTTAAAAATGCCAAAGCCAGCCATAGACATTAACACTCCATGAGAAAGAAGACCTTTTAGCTGGTTCCAGCCTCTTCATCACTTATGGGCTCCCATCTTTCCCCTGTCCAAGTGGGACTTCTGTTTTGAAACATCCTCATTAAACTTAAAAAGTAAAACCCATCTACAATCCCTTTGAATACCTCAGCCTGCCTCTCATGTCCCCAGAAACTCCCACTGGTTTCTCTCTGGTCCATCCTCTCAGTCTTGCTTCTCATCATTCTTGTATTCCTCAGCTCAGCCGCGTAACAAATACCACTGACTAGGCAGCTTAAACAAACATTTATTCTCTCACAGTTCTGAAACTGAAAACTGAAAGCCTGCGATCAAATATTCACAAGATTAGCTTCTTCTGAGGCCTCCCTCCTTGACTGATAGACGACCACCTTCTCCTGTGTCCTCACATGTTCTTCCCTCAGTTCATATCCTTGTCTGTATTTCCTCTTCGTATAGGGACACCAGTCATGCTGATGAGGGTCCACCCCCAAAGACCTTGTTTTACCTTAATTACCTCATTAAAAGTCGCAGCTCCAAATACAGCCACATTCTGAAGTCCTGGGGGTTAGGACAATAATATGTGAATTTGTGTGTTGGGGGGAAGACAGTTCAGCCCATGACATTCCACCTTACCTTCTGCTGGTTTGACCCAGTCTTTTCAGAACACAGCCTTTCCTTTCATCTCTCCTGCCTTTGTTCCTACTGCCTCTCACCCTGCCTCCCCTGCTTCTCCGTCAAGGCCGCTCTTCTTTTTTTTTTTTTTTTTTAATATTTATTTATTTGGCTGCACCAAGTCTTAATTGAGGCATGAGGGATTTTTGATCTTTGTTGCTGCATGCGGGTTCTTTAGTTGGGTCATGTGGGATCTAGTTCCCTGACCAAGGATCAAACCCAGGCCCCCTGCATTGGGGGCATAGAGTCTTAGCCACTGGACCACAAGGGAAGTCCCTCAAGGCCACTCTTCAAAGAAGCTCTCATGCCAAATGCTTGTCCAGTCTGTGTAGACACCCCCAGAGATGAAGAATTCCTGTTCTCCTGAACCAGTCCATTCTGCTGGCTTCCACAGCTTTCCATACCAGCAACCTGTACCTAGAAGCTCCAAGCTTCACAAGCAGAAGGCGCTTTCCCTTCCAATTCAGATAAAATGACCCCAAATAAGTAAAATGGTCTCTGGACACAATGAGAACTGAATAGCATGTGGGGGAAAAAATCTGAAATATTCCGGAAGTTGACAACTAGTGAGACTAGATGCCTGAGAACTGTCTACCCTGAGATATTGTTCTTGAGATACAGACTTAAACAGAACTCGGTCCTCTTCTCATACGGCAAATACTCAGATTTCTTCATTGGTTCCTCACAATTCAGAGTCTTGCAGTCTACTCCATGTTCCCTCCACAAGACAAGGCTCTCCCAGACTTCACCTGTCGAGATGCCTGAGTTAAAATGAAATCCACAGAGCCCATTTCTTTTTCCACTCCACTCTGCAACTCTTCCCCAGCATGCACACCCTCCAACACACACCTCCCAGAGCTTCAGCCTGGCATATCATCTTAATGCTGTTGCTTAGCAACGAGTAGGGGAAGTGTGATCACACCTCCGCGCACTGTCCATGGAGCACTGCAGACAATACAAACAGTTCCCTGGTTTCTCCATGCAACAAGAGGAAGGTAACTGTCAGAGGTGGCCAGCATCATGCTCCAGAGATATTGGCTCATCCCCCGGGAGCCCTAAATTGGTTGCCATTTCGCTCTTACTTGGCATTGGGTAATGTCTTTGTGGGGGCGGCTGGGTAGGTGGTTCTTGAAGGGCCGGATCTCTCTGCTTGCACTTGTTCTCAGGATGCCTGTGATGCAGACAGGGCAGCTTGCAGATCCTCTCTGCTCCCACGCAGCCCTGCCCTGCACCAGGCCCGCATCCCCCCCGCCCCCAGCTGCCACAGTTCCCCTCACTTTCTTCCATTTGGAGGTTGTTCTTCAATGTGCTGGCACTGCCCTTTCCCCTCCCCTTCCTCTTGCAGCCCTCTGTTCTTCCAGTCCCTGGTCCCTCTGCCTTTCAGATGCGCCTCCTGTGACCAGATAGCCCCCAGTTCCTCGGATCAGCAATTCCCCCCACCTTATCCAACCCCCCCTGCCAGTTCCTGTATTCTTGTATGTTCTTTACATTCCAGCCTCAGGCCACTGGGCCAGACACCACTCAATGGACTGAAGTCCTCCTCCTACCCGCTGTTCGTGTCCTGATCAGAACCAGATCTTTGTGAGTTGGAGTTCACAGATGTGGGGTAGCATGAAACAGTAGAGAAGGTGAGAGTCTGGAGTCTGAAGACCTATATTCCAACTCCTGATCCTCTTCTTTCCCCGTTGATTCTGTGATTTAGATCAAGTTTCTTTAACCTCTCCAAGTCTTTGTATTCTAAGGGGATTGGCATATTTGCCTCACCAGGCAATGACAGTCATACAATGTAACATAGAAAGAGCCCAGGAAAATACATTGCAGAGAGCTGGAGAACTCTGTTTTTGTCCTTCTCCTTCCATCTCTACCTCTTTACCCTTTCTTTGGCGGCTTCTCTTTCTCAAGCGAAAACCAGTTTTCTGGTTGGGTTCTCAAGTGGCACCATCGTGCAGTGACAGGACATGGGCCTGGAGGGGGTGGACATGCTCCAGGCCTCTGGGTCAGTTCCTCTGATCTTGGGTCCTGCCTCAATAGCCCTGAGGTTCCCTCTGTTCACCTGTAAAATGAAACCAAGAACACCTGAGTTGTTGAATGCATATTCAAATGCATGTTATCTCCTTTGAGCTGTGTGCATGCTAAGTCGCTTCAGTCATGTCCGACTCGGTGACCCTATGGACCAGAGCCCACCAGGCTCCTCTGTCTATGGGATTCTTCAGGTAAGAATACTGGAGTGAGTTGCTATGCCCTCCTGCAGAGGATCTTCCCCACTCAGGGATCAAACCCACGTCTCTTATGTCTCCTGCACTGGCAGGTTCTTCACCACTAGCACCATCTGGGAAGCCCATCAATATCCTTTACACATTTTAAAGTCTTTCACAAATTTTAGAGATCAGGATTACTTTGGACAAACCTGGTCCTATTTCCCTCCTTGTCAAATGAAAGAGTTAGATTAAAAAGTGCCTAAAGCCCCCTTAAATGCAAAAACTGTAGCAAACTGAGAAATGACAGTGCCCTTCAAAAGCCTCTGTGGAGAGAACTGAATCCTTCTTTGCAGAGAGTATTTGTCCTGTGGCCAGAAGTATAGATTCCTCATCTCTGGACCCCATGACCAAGGTGGCTGTTTATTATCCAGTTAGAGGCCTCTTCTAATTCTGGTTTAGAAGTATATAGAGAGCTCTGTCTTTTTAATAATGAAAACAAATGAGTCAGAACGTGCCCAAGGTGTGACAGAGGTGGTAGGGAAGAGGCATTTAGATGGGTATCATGGAGACTTCCTTGGTGCTTCTTGGTTTAATAGTGACCTGAAAAGGCTGAATTTGCAAATACAGGAGTCCTGAAGACAGAGATACAAAAGTCTGTGACATCAGTAGTTTATAGGAAGTTAACAAAATAAAAGTGTAGCCAAACCATAGAATTTGGACATTACTGAAATCTTGAAGGGACTTCCCTGGCAGTACAGTGGTTAAGACTCCAGGCTTCCACTTCAGGGACTGTGGGTTCTATTCCTGGTCTATGCAGGTAACTAAGATCCTGCATGACTCACGGTGTGGCCAAAAACAAAAATCTTGGAGCTTGGGAGTCTGGCCAAGGACGAACAAACATTCCAGAGCCTTTGCAGTTTCTTCAGTGAGACTTCCCCAGGCAAGCACAGCGTCTTCATACAAAGAGGATCCCAAGAGGAAAGATGGATACTTCAAGCAACTCTCAAAGCTCTGGCTTTGCCTGGAAGATCTATTTCCAAGCCCTTGAGACAGAGGGGTCAACCTCACTCGGCGTCTTTACCCATTCTCCAATCCCATGGCTTCAGGGGAAAGATGAATAAACACATTACAAAGTTGGGAATTCTTCCTGGAGAAGGAAATGGCAACCCACTCCTGTATTCTTGCCTGGGAAATCCCATGGACAGAGGAGCCTGGTGGACTACAGTACATGGTGTCACAAAAGAGTCAGACACAACTTAGCTGCTTTGCTAAACAACAATCTCAGGCCATGGGGTATCATTTTCTAGCAATCATTTGCAAATCACTTAAAATTTTATAATAAAAATTTGATATTTTTTAAGAGTCAACAAAAAAAGTTGGGAATTCTTGCTTTGTAATCAAGCTGCAAGGGGTGCTGTATTGTACAAGTATTAATGGTTAACCACATATTACCACTAACTTTTCAAAAATATAGGTGTTGGTGGGGGAGCGCCAAGGAGACAGCTCTGATCTCTGTTATGACTGGACCCATGTAATAATTGGGCTTCCCAGGTGGCACTAGTGGTAAAGAACCCACCTGCCAATGCAGGAGATGTAGGAGACATAAGAGATGTGAGTTCAATCCCTGGGTCAGGAAGGAGGAGGGCATGGTAACCCACTCCGGTATCTTGACTGGAGAATCCCATGGACAGAGGAGCCTGGTGGGCCTGGCGGGCTTGCAGAGTCGGACACAACTGAAGCGACTTTGCACATACACGTGGAATGATTAGTCATAGAATTAGAGAAAGTTAAGCTGGAAGGGACCTTGGCCATCACCCATGACAGTCCTTTGGTCAACAAACAAGGCAAGAGTCTGCAACATGTAAACAGTACTTCATTTGGAATTGTGGAAATATGGGTGACCACCACTTTCTAAATTTTTGCTTTTCAAATAAAAGCACCAAAATGAGAAACCAGGAAAGTGATTTGCCTGAGGCCCCATAGCAGTGTCAGGACAGAACCTGCCAAGGCCCCCTGTCAACGTTTGTTCCTCTACTTGTCCCCAGAGGATTCCACCCAGGGCTAGACCTGAGTTTGCAAAAAGATCCTCTACAATAAGAGCAGAATCATGCCTCCAATGAGACTCCACAGTTTAAAACCTAAAATGATCAGCATTTTCCAATCATCCAGGTTCATCGTGCAAACATTTTCTGTTGAATCCCACGGAGCCTCGCTCTGTGTTGGTCTTGTTGCTGTTGTTTAGTCGCTCAATTGTCTCCAGTTCTTTGTGACCTTATGGTCTCCTCTGTCGATGGGATTTTCCAGGCAAGAATACTGGAGTGTGTTGCCATTTCCTTCTCCAGGGGATCTTCCTGAACCAGGGATCGAACCCAGATCTTCTGCATTGAAGGCAGATTCTTTACCCTGAGCCACCAGGGAAGCCACCTCACTCTCTGGGGAATGTTAAAGATAAAATGCCAGTTGTAAGCCAGTCTCTCCAAACACACCTGGTTTATGGGGTTAAACCCACCCACTGAAGGAGGATGTGCAAAATGGGACCTGTGTTTGATTTTCTTAACCCACAGCCCACGTAGCCCGTCCACTTGAGGAAAGAGAAACGCTGCTAATGGGTGGTAAAAGCAGCGTGAATGCTGGCCCCCGCACAGGCTCCCAGTGACAGCTTTTGTTCCCGTGGTCTCTTCAATAAGTATGACTCAGTCCGCTGTTCAGGCCCCGCTTCCCCAAGCTGGGAGCTGACTTTGGCACTTGCTCTGCAGGGCCTGTCATGCATGACTCAGGGGGAATGTGGGGGGGGGGACCCTGATTGAGTTACCTCCCCTCGCCCTTGCTGATCCCCCTTCTGTTCTTCTGAGCTCCAAGACCCCCACCCTTCCCACCTTTCAAAATGCTCACCCATTAATACGAATGGTATCCTTCTACCACCCCGTTTTTTTTAATGTACTTTACACATATCCTGACAAAGTGCCAAAGCTTTTTTTCTCACTCACCTACTCATCCTCAGAATTGGTAGTCTCCAGCATAGGCAGCATAAGCATGATACCCTGAAGGCCAAGTCAAGGTCAACATGGGTTCCTGTGAGCAAGGAAAACAAAAGACAGGAAAAGCCTTGCAACCAGCTTGCCTCATGTCAGTGCTTGTTGGAGCAAGAACACTATCCTCACCATGCAGAGGGGACGTGTCATCAGGGCCAGCCCACACTTGTGGACTTGTTTTGGCTCTGAGAGTCAAGAGAGGAACTTTAATTAATTGGGAGGCACATGATTTTGAACCCAAGGGGATGGCATGGTGTCCTAGCATTTTCTATCTCGAGAGCAGCAAGAAGCATTGAAGGAGAAGCAGGTCTCCTTCCCCTGAGACAGAGGAGGCCATGCCCCCTCAAGGAGATGCAAGGCAGTGAACTACATGCTCACAGGACTGCCCATCTAGTCTCAGACTTGACGGGGATTCATTCCAGGATCCTACTCCAAAAGAGATCCAAAAAGTTTAGAGCACAAATTTGCCATGAGCTCTTCATGGATGGGGTTGCTCCTGTTGGAGGTTTGTTCCATCAGATGTTCAAGATGAAGGCAGTGGGGCAGATAAAGAGCTACCAGGCCAAGCCAGTGAGTCACCCTTAATCTGGGGATGGCCTGCCTGTCCAAAAAAGTCTATTGTTTAGTAGGACAATTCAGAGACAGTGTTTATTGCTTTCTAATCCATTGTCAAGTTTTTTCTCCCTCCTTTCTTTTCATGGGATTCTCTCAGTCGTGTCCAACTCTTTGTGACCCCAAGGACAGTAGCTTACCAGGTTCCTCCATCCATGGGATTTTCCATGCAAGAATACTGAGTGTGTTGCCATTTCCTTCCCCAGGAGATCTTCCCGACCCAGGGATTGAACCCGGGTCTCCTGCATTGTAGGCAGGTGCTTTACCATCTGAGCCAGCAGGGAAGTCCAAGGAAGGAGGCCCAGCTTGGACTAATTGTACGTGTTGACCTGTGAATTGTTCTTGTTGCCGTTTAGTCACTCAGTCGTGTCGGACTCTTTGAGACTCCATGGACTGTAGCCTTCCAGGCTCCTCTGTTCGTGGGATTTTCCATGCAGGAGTACTGGAGTGGGTTGCCATTTCCTTCTCCAGGGGGTCTTCTTGACCCAGGGCTCAAACCCGTGTCTCTTGCATCTCTTACAATGGCAGATAGATTCTTTACCACTGTGGCCACCTGGGAAGCCCTGTGAGTATGAATAAGCAAAGTCCCTAAGGCATTCATTTACTCATTCACAACCTCCCTCTCTCTCTCTCTCTCTCTCTCTCTCACACACACACACACACACACACACACGCACTCATGCTTTGGTTACCACAACACAATCTCCACATGTACCCTGTAATGGCAGCTTACACCCAAGACCAAATCTTAAGCCAAAGAGGCACTTTGGCCACAGGATTGTTCTAAAGTGATGCTGCCTTGAAGGCGTGATCTCCCACTATTCATCTGCTTGAGGATGACTAGCCTGCAAGTGCCTACTCATGAAACATCATCAGTCACATAGACCTTCAAAAGGTGACTTTGGAAGAAGTTTCCCAAAAGCAGGAGCAAGAAAGCATCCACAGGAAAGAACCTGCTGTTGAGGATAGAGCAAGAAAAGGAAGGCATCCCACACCTGTCATTGTCATAGTCAATAGCCTTGTAGATGCAGATGACACAAACCCCAAAGATGCTGGTCCAAAAGACAGGATTTGCAGGATCACATATCCAAACTAAGGGAAGATTCAGGAAGCAACTCAACTCAGGGTCAGCTCCAACCTGTCACTTAGACGTGGCCAGGGGCCCCTGGCTGAGCCCGTCTGCCTCTCTGGCTCTCATTGCATGTTTGGCTTCATTCTTTCAGAATAGCTTCTCCAAAAGCTGGGGGCATTGCCACTAATTGTGTCAAGTTCTCATCCACAGCCTACTCACCCACAAGGGAAATCCTCACTCCCTAAGCCAAAGTTTGAAAAATGCCGAAGAAAACTATGACTGGACTGGCTATGGTCATATGTCCATTTCTGGGCCACTGACTCATTTGAAAAGACCCTGATGCTGGGAAAGATTGAAGGCAGGAGGAGAAGGGGGATGACAGTGGATGAGATGGTTGGATGGCATCACCAACTCAACCGACATGAGTATGGGTAAACTCTGGGAGTTGGTGATGAACAGGGAGGCCTGGCGTGCTGCACTCCATGGGGTCGCAAAGAGTTGGACATGACTGAGCAACTGAAATGAACTGAACTGAGCCTCCTGGCCAACAGGGCAGTTGCCATTTTGCCCCAGCAAGGGTGTCCTGCATCCGATCTTGTGGTCCAGACAAGAGGAGGAGATGGTCTCCCATGATGGGCAGCCTCCACTAGAACTAGCTGGTTGCCATGCAAGGAGGACTAGCTCCCCACAAAGAGAACTAAGGAAATTCTGAAGAAGAAGAAGATGTTGAAGGCAGACAAAACAATGGAGGTCCCCCTGCAGTGGTCTTGCCAACTTTGATCATACAGCAAAGTTATATCTGCTGGAAGGTGTGTGTGTCTGTTGGGAAGATCATTCAACTTGAGGAATGGAGGGAAATAGTGACATCCAAAGTGCTTGGGAATTAGCAATGTAGAATTATGTTACAGCCAAGGAGTAAATACAGCTTTGTAGAAAGGACAGGTTGAAAGGTCATCGATTATATGTCCATAAATCATTTACATAACTGCTGGGCTGCTTGACAACAGTTATTATATGAAGGAGGAGATGACTGAGTTTGACTTCCTAGTCATGCAGCCAAGCTTGTAGGATTTCCCAGACCAAGTCACGTGCTCACTGGTCTTTCTTTGCTGGACTTGAAGGCAATGTCACTAATAGTGGTGGTCTTCCCACAGAATCATCCCTGATTTTCTTATTTATTTATTTATTTATTTGGCCATACCATGTAGTACTTGGAACTTCCCCATCCAGGCGTTGAACCCATGTCCCCTGCAGTGGAAGCCCAGAGTCTTAACCACTGGATCATCAGGGAAGTCCCATCCTCGATTTTCAAGAATGACTTTTTTATTGTACTGCCTATGTCTGAAGTTTTAAAACCAGCGTACCCTTCTGTCATGAGTGAAAGTTGTTTTAAGAGTAAATGACTATTTTCAATTCTGCCTCTTCAATCTCTAGACTATACTTTGCTCTTGTTCAAAAGGAGTGCTAATGCTTTAATACTGTGCGTCTGGTGTATAATCAGAACCTCCCAAAGATGGCCAGGTCCTAATCTGAAAACCTGTGAATGTGTTGATTTACAGGACAAAGGAGACTGCAAATGTGATTAGGTTAAGGTCCTTGTGATGGGCAAATGATCCTAGGTTACCTGATTGCCTTCACTTGGGGTCTTATAAGAGGGAGACAGGAGGGTCTGGGTCAAAGAAGGTGATGTGATGTCGGAAGTATGGCTCACATGGAGAGTGTTGAAGATGTTATTCTGCTGGCTTTAAAGATGGAGGTAGAGACCAGTGAGCTAACAAAGTTTCTAGAAGCTGGAAAAGAGAAGGAAAGGGTTTCTGAAGGAATGCAGCCCTATATATCTGTGTCTGTGCTCAGTCATTAAGTCCTGTCTGATTCTTAGCGACCCCATGGACTGTAGCCCACCAGCTTCCTCTGGCCATGGGATTCTCCAGGCAAGAATACTGGAGTGGATTGCCATTTCCTTGTTCCTTCTCCAGCGGATCTTCCTGACCCAGGGATCATACCCACATCTCTGCATTGGCAGGCAGATTCTGTACCCCTGAGCCACCAGGGTGGCCCACATAATACAAAACTACTCAATAATAAGAAAGAAGGGACTGTTGATAAACACAACAACCTGGATGAATCTTGAGGGCATAATACATATTGAAAAAAAGAGTCAATGCCAAGATTCCTGTATGATCCCAATATGTAGCATTCTTACAAGACGAAACTGTAGGCATAGAGAACAAAGCAGTTGTTGCAGAAATGAAGGGTAACACAAGTGAGTTCTTTCATGGTGCTGGAACAGTTCTGCATTTTGATTGGGGAGATAATTACACAATCATACACATGGGATAAGAGTGCATAGTACTACACACGCAGAGACACACACAAATCCCTGTGGAAAATGGTGAAAATGGAATTAGGTCTGTTGTCCACTCACAGCAGTAAACCGATGTCAGTTTCCTGGTTTAGATATTATACTACAAGATGTCAGCATCACGGGAAGATGGATCAAGGGTACTCAGACAATGTACTACTTTTGCAACTTCCTATGAGTCTACAATTATTTCAAAATAAGAAATTTTTAAAAAGCTACCAACTAAAATTCATCTGTCTGATGGTATTTCTTCTGTCCCCAAGAACTTCCTCACCACTCAAATAGTTCTGAGTCCATTTCAGTTACAGTTTAAACACCTCTTGCTTCCCCCATCGCTTTTAGACATCTGCTCAGGACCAAATAGGATAGGGAGATGATGCTCGCAACTGACAGCAAAGAACAGAACACTCACCTCCTCCCAGCTCTCTCCTGCTACACTCCATGCCCGCCTTCTCCCTCAGCAACCAGCGGGAGCGTCATTTCCTGGTATATAGTGAGACCGGCTGTGTTTATGAGACACACTGGACATGTGAGAGCCTGGCTTTCTTCTGCTTCCTCTGCCAGCTCTGGATGAGGGAGGGGAAATGGCCAGTAAACAGACTGGAGAAAGGAGAAGCCTTTGTTGTGGGGGGAGATCTGCACGAAGTGAAGAGACAGGTAGTTAAGATTAAGATGGGTAAAATAGGTGCCATAACTTAATAGAAAAAGCACAGACTTGGAGTATTATCTGAATTCATCCATTTATTCAGCAAGCATCTTTATCTGTTCAAGCTGCTATAATAAAAGAACCATAGACTGGGTGGCTTAAACACTGAACATTTATTTCTCACAGTTCTGGAGGCTGGGAAGTCTGAGATCAAGGTGTCTGCAGTCTGGTTAGAACCTGCTTCCTGCTCACAATTGTCTTCTCGCTGTGTCCTCATGTGGTGGTGGAGGAGTAGTAATTCCTCTCACATCTCTTTTATAAGGGTGCTAATCCCATTATTGGGGCTCCACCCTCATGACCTATCACCTCCTAGAGGACTTGGCTTCTAATTCCATCACTTTGGGCATCTGCACAGCTCTGTAGAGCTCAGACCAAATGAAGTACCGAAGGTGAAAATTCTTTATGTATTTTCTGTTCATTTTTGCTTTATGTTTTTATTTCATTGTGTTTTGATATGTTCATTATTGTATCTTCTTGGTAAATTGTTTTCTTTTAAAAATCATTCTTCCTCGTAATCATATTTTTATTTTTTTCTTCAAATCCAGCTAGTTTGTTATTTTATATACTTGTATCAACTGTCTTTCATTTAGTAAGGGTCTGATTTACAGTTTTCCCCCTTATTGTCAACTTTTCTAATATTTTAGTTTTATTTCTTGTAAAATACATAGAACTGGTTTTTTAAAAATTGAAATCAAAGCTTTTTGTCTTTTAACAGGCAATTGAAGCTTTTTTTTAATTTATCAAGACTTCTAATATATTCAGTATATTTCTACTATATTATTGTATTTTCCCTTTGTCTTTTTCCTGCCTCATTGTCTTTCACTGGATTGACTGTGTTTCTTTAATTTCCTCTTTTACCCTCCTGCTTTACAAGTTATACATTACAGTTCTACTATTTTAGTGACTTACCTCATCTTTAACATATTACTTGATTTGAAAGTCTAGTATTAGCCAACATCATTGTCCTCCTCCCCAAAGTGGAGGATAGGACACCTCAGCTCCAATCTTTGACCTCCCATCTTCCAAGATATTACAGACAAGCATTTTTTTTTTCCATTTATTTTTATTAGTTGGAGGCTAATTACTTTACAGCATTGCAGTGGTTTTTGTCATACATTGAATTAGCCATGGATTTACATGTATTCCCCATCCCGGTCCCGCCTCCCACCTCCCTCTCCACCCCATCCCTCTGGGTCCTCCCAGTGCACCAGGCCTGAGCACTTGTCTCATGCATCCAACCTGGGCTGGTGAACAGACAAGCATTTTAATGTCATCTTGTTTTCAAAATTCTCCCTCCCAAATTTAGCCTAGTATTAGAAGAATTATCATCTTCGATTTTTCATACCTTTCCCCTGCCCACTCTCACATTTACGTATTTGAAATAGACTCTTTATGGTCCTGGAATTATTCTGTTAACCCCAGGTCTTGCTTTTCAAATCTATGATTTTTGTCTGCTGAGCCTTCTTCATGGGTGGGTTGTTAATCTGCTTGGTTTGTAATTTTGAATTGTGTGTTTGTATATGTGAAGGGTGGGGATTCCCACTTCATTTCTGATTGAACTCTCCCCCCTCAGCAAAGAGTTTTGTTTCTTCCTCTGCCAGAATCACTTGTCACCATTTCTGCATTTGTTTTTATTGATTTATTTTTAGTCATGCCGCCACCACGGCATGTAGGATCTTAGTTCTTCCATTAGGGGTCAAACCAGCAGCCCCAGCAGTGAAAGTGAGGGGTCTTAACCACTGGGGCACCAGGGAAGTCCTTGAATTTGCTTGTTTTAATTACTTGGATTAGAATTCCTGGTGCACATTGCTAGAATGGCACAGGCTTTGGTTTCTCAGAAAAATTTCTTTCTTTCTTTTTTTAATCGGGCCCCAGACAGAGGTCAAGCTTTCTCACCTCTCTGGGCTGGTAAGCGGTGTAGCCAGGGCCCATCTCTATTTATTCTCTGTGCCCCACCCCTGCCTTGAAAGGATCTGGACCCGGAAGTCACCCTCTGCGTGTCTTCATCCCCAGCCCCTGGGGTCTCCACAGCGTCAGCGCCCACTCATCTACTCGCTGTGAGTCCCTCCATTTCTGATACCCAAGAATCTCCTCTCTCCACCTTGGCTGTGATAAGATTTTTCTGTTATATTCTGTCCAGCATTTCTGCATATTTGGAGCAGGGCCAGCCAGATCTGTACTAGGTCAGTCTCACCATGACTGTAAATCAGCCGACCTCACGTTCTTAACCCTGACGGAAGCCTACTTTCATTCTTTTCAGTCAGCAAACGTCACTGAGCCAATGAGATCAGAGGGCTACAGTGCAGAGTGAAGATCTGCCCTGCCCTCCCAGAAGGTGACACCCGGGAAGGAGAAAGCCTTGAATCAGGTAGCCTGAGGAATAAGTGTAGATTTGCAACCTTAGCTAAGGAAAGGCATGTTATTGTGTCTCAACTGAGGCCTGATTCAGCCAGCAGTCAGGAGGGAAGCAGCCGACGTGTCACAAAGTTTGGAGGACCAGGCACCCGATGTGATCCAACCTTTCATGTGTGGGAATGGGTGGCAGGGGCAGGATGTCCCCTGGCACGATGCCCTAAAACGCCGCAAAACACCCTCACATATGATGCCATATATGCCGTGAACAAAAAAAGAAAAAGGATGTGAAAGACTTGTCTATGGAACACTGCACCTGGTTTATTTTGACTAGCAGGATCTAGAAAAAAAAAAATAGAAAGGGCAGAACTGTGTTTCTTTTGTCCTCTGGGTCCAGGACTGGGGAGTTCTTCTCCTTCCAGATGATGGCCAGAAGAAAGGGTCCTCTATTATTCTCCAGGTACAACATGTTGGTTATTCAAATAGCCAGGAGGGTGATGAAGGATGGGTGCATGCATGCATACTAAATTGCTTCAGTCATGTCTCACTGTTTGGGACCCTATGGACTATAACCCGCCAGGCTCCTCTGTATAGGAGATTCTCTAGGCAAGAATACTGGAGTGGGTTGCCATGCCCTCCTCCAGGGGATCTTCCCGACCCAGGGATCAAACCTGCCTCTTTTACATCTCCTGCATTGGCAGTCAGGTTCTTTACCACTAGTGCCACCTGGGGAACCCTAAGGATAGGTGGGGAGGATGTTTTATAGGAAAGAGCCCTGGGAGAACCACGGCCCAGCTTTTTTTCCAACTTCCTGGTGGGACCACGGTCGGGGCATCTGGCACCAGACCCCTTCTCTGTAAGATGAGGAGGGCCCTGAGTCTGGAAGGACCCTTCTACCTCTGGTGTCTAAGATGCCTCCCCAGGGAAATGGGGTGCTGGGGAGGCCCAGCCACCCTGCTCCCCCAGGGTCCCCAGTGAACTACCTCTATTCATGGGTCTATGGAGCAGCCTCCCAGCTCACCTCCGCACCTCCCCCCACTTCCTGTCACTGGTGACCCCGTGATCCAACACCCTCCCTTAGTAATTCTTCTCGTCCTCAAATCCATCTTGGCAGCCAGCTCAGCCCTTTTGTGCCAAGAAAACACGGCCTCTGCGTCATGAGTGTGAGTGTGCACCTCCTCGGTGTTTACCAACCTACCCACGTCAGGTGGTGGGGAGCCCGGGCCTGGTCTCCCTTTGGAACTTCCATTTATGGACACAGACTGCTGACCAACCCTCTGCAGGCCTGTACTAATCCAGGGCTGGCCCCGAGCCTTCTCCCTCCTCCGGTTCTGCTGACCCTGTTTATAAGCCTGGAGGCAGGGCAGACGGAGTTGAAAAGTCAGAGCCTGCAGCAGTCAGGAGCCCCAGCTTCCCCTCTCCTTTCACCCACCCTGAGCTCCTCTGGGCCAACCAGTTCTCCCCTTTCCAGTTCCGGGGCGTGATTCGCCCGGAGGCTCCCTCTCAGCATGGCAGGTATGTGTCATTTCCTTATTGCTCTGAGACCCAGGCTTTGAGCGTGTCCCACCCCCCCCCCCCCCCCGCCCCGACCTCTGAGACCCCTCTGATTTGATTGAACTGGACCGAAAGGGCTGGACCTTGATGCCCACTGCAGCATCCTGGTAGGGATTTTTTTTTTGGAGTGAATTTATCTATCACCTGTGGGAGAGGCTGTCTGCGTTTTCCACTGGGAGGTGTTTGGGAGAAGCAGGGGCCTGGGACAGTGGGCTTCCTCTTGTTCTCTGCCACCCCCACCCCCATCCCCACCTCCATCCCCACACCCTCCCTACCAGTCCCCAGAACCGTTTCACTTTCTCCTCACCTTCCCACCCATGATGCATCCTTTGGCCTTATGGGCAGCCCTGATGTGGCAGCCTGCCGCTCCCTGGGAAGGCCAGCAGGGTGATGCTGGGCGCTGTGACTGGGCAGGAAGGATCCAGCCTCACAAGTCCATCCCTGGCCTTCCTGGTTAGAGCAGGATGGGAGAGACCAGCAAGCAGGCAAAGAGCCATTCCCTTGTGAAAACTGGAACTGCTGGGTGGAAATGAGGTTCCATCATGCGGGCATGGCCCCACTCTGCAGGCACTGTCCCACCTCTCTGTGACCTGTGATGCCCATGATGCCCACATGGCCAGAGTCCAGCCGGGAATCCTTGTGATGTGGGCTCCAGAGGCAGGTCTTCTGAGGAGAGCAGCCATTCTACTGCTCACAGTGGGAAGTGAGGGAAAGGGCAGGGTCCCATCGACCTCAGGGAAGTCTCCCTGTTGGCAGAGGGACCAGGACTGGGCCAGCACAGTCTAGGAGGCCACGGTACTTCTGTGGTCTCAGACCCAGTTCTGAGGGCCCCATCTCCAACTAACGGTACAAAGCTTGCTGGAAGGATCTAGGGAGATGAAGGAGCTGAAGGTCGTGTCTCGCGAGAACTGTCTGAAGGACTGGAGAGCAGCTGGAGGAGCAGGGGATCTGCTGTCTGCTCCCAAAAGGCTGTTATGTGAAAGTGAGATGCGCTTTGTCAAGTGGAGGTCCGGGAGACAGACTCAGAAAGTTACAGAACAGTGTATCTGGGCTGACTGGAAACAAACGCCTGCCTACAATGAGAGCTTTGAATCGTGTGAACAGACTGCTCACGTTTGGAGATAGTGAGCTTCTTATTGCTAGAGGAATTCAAGCAGAAGTTGGCCAAGACGGAGCTTCTGCAACTGGGCTAAAGCTCAGGCTGCTGGGTTATTCCACTCTCGCCTCCAAGAGTCTCTGATCGGGTCTAGCTCTGCCTTTCTTCCAAACCCACAACACTCTTGCAGCAAATCTCCATCTTTCTCATCACAAGACTCTTCCCCTGAGCGAGACAGAGGCCCACAGTCTGGCTTGTGCTCCGGCCTGGGGTGGCGCTAGTGGTAAAGAACTGCCTGCCAATGCAGAAGACACAAGAGACATAGGTTTGATTCCTGAGTTGGGAAGATCCCCTGGAGGAGGGCATAGCAACCCACTCCAGTATTCTTACCCGGAGAATCCCATGGACAGAGGAGCCTGGTGGGCTACAGTCCATAGGGTCACCAAGAGTCGGACATGACTAAAGCGACTTAACACACATACCAGCCTGGGGTGGGCTAGGTGACAGCTCTTGGCAGAGGCCTCAGAAAAGTCTGCCATGTGTTGAGGCAGTCCAGTCACCAAGCATTTCTGTGACACACGTCTGTGAATTCTTACTGGTCATCTCACCCACCCGCCAGTCCTGTGGGTCAAGATTACTCTCCCTCAGGCTGCAGATGAGGAAGTAAGAAAATATCCAGGCCACTGCAGGGCTAAGATTAGGCCCAGAGCCTGGCCTGCTGTTTCTGACGCTGTTCATTGGGTGCCTGCATGCTGTACATCCTACACGCAACCTCAAGTCGAATCCTTAAGGCCAGCCCGAAGCAGCTATGTTATCATCTCATTGCACAGAGGAGGAAATCGAGGCTCAGAATAGTTGGAACTGTGCCTGGGACACAGCTAGTAAGGGACAGAGCTCTGCTGCTGGCATCTCCACCAGGAGCTGTGAGGGACATCCTGTGGACGTGCTGGAGGGAGCCCCAGGCAGCTACCTGCATGTACTCCAGGATCAGGACCGAGCAGTTCAATTCCATACTCCTGGAGTTGTGACCTTCTCAATAGATTCCAGGCCCTGTGCTAAATACAACAGGGCTGGGGGGAGGAAGAGTATGAGGTATTATTTCTAGCTTATGAGAAAGCTGTGGTCCCAAAAAGTGAACATTACATGTTCACAATAAGCCAGGTGCACCTCACTAAGCTTAAGAGGTCAGCATATTGAAGGACAGGAGGAAACAGAGATGGAACTTGAAATGGACTTTGCCAACAGGAGCCTTGGGTAACAGAATTGGACCTGTGAAGTCTTGAGCTGTTGTTAAGCAAGCATGCCTGACCCTTATATTTTCTTTACCCACCCTTGGGTGGCCCCAGCCCCCAACAGAACTGTTCAACCCAAGCTTCTCCTCCTCTGACTTGACAAAGAGCCTTACCAGGCTGCCAGCAACTGGAGGTTGTAGTAGGCGACATCAGGGCTTCTTCCAAACCACTACCGATGCCTGCAGCTTCTCTGTGGACACCTCCCTTTATCCATCCCTTACTGCTACCTCCTATCCTGGCCGAGACTCCCTTGCTTCTTGCCTAAATCAACGGATCAGGCACCAGGGTCTTTCCCTGCAAATCCACCTTACGCATAGTTGTGCGTAGAGTCACCTTTATAAACCGTGGCACTTGGACTGAATCCACAGTAAGACTTCCCTTTGCTGTGATTTTGCCCACATTTATTCCAGGCTTTGCTGACAACCTTCCCTGCCCATCTCCTTTGTTTTACAAACTTTGTTTACAAACCTCACCACTCCTGCCCCCTGATGCCACGCCTCCTCAGGTGAAGTTAACTCCTTCTGCTTCCTTGCTCGTGGGTACAATTGGATCTATGCTCTTCTGCTAGCACAGAGGACACTTGGCCACGTGGAGTTAATCTGTGGACACGCCTGCCTGTCTGCCTAGCTGGGCTCTAAGTTCCCCCAGACAAGTCTCTTGCCTTTGTCATCCCTCTCTTCTGTCAGCCCGCTCGTGGTCACTCAGTGATGCTCATGGATTTGATTGTAGTCACAGGGCCTGAGGTCCAGCCCCAGACTGAGGGGATGCAGATGGAGACCCTGGGAAAGCGGCTGCACACAGGACTGGACCTTGGCACAGCGCCATCCACGCTTTCTATGGGAAAAGAAACAAGTTAGCAAGAACAGGGACCTGCCATAGCCCCCGGCTATTCTCCTCCACTTTGTGACAAAGTCCTGTATGTTTCCTTGAGAGATGTGTGATATACTGTGAAGGAAGTGGGAGCCAGATCTGCTGCTTCCAAGCTCCATGACCCTGGGAAATTCATTTAACCTCTCTATTCCCCGCAAGTAACATGGCAGGAGAATAATAGTGTTGACCTCTTTGCTTCATTTTGAGAATTAAGTTAATATTTATGTCACTGGCATATTAAAAATACCCAATATATGTTATTATTTTAAGGTTATTATATCAACCTTATAACTATAGTTGTGTTCATGCATGTGTGTGCTAAGTTGCTTCAGTGGTGTCTGACTGTGTGACCCTATGGACCATAGCCCACCAGGCTCCTCTGTCCATGGGATTCTCCAGGCAAGAATACTGGAGTGGGTTGCCATGCCCTCCTACAGGGCATCTTCCTGACCCAGGGATCAAACCTGTATCTTGATGTCTCCTGTATTGGCAGGTGGGTTCTTTACCACTAGCACCACCTGGGAATACTATAACCCAAATAATATAATAATAATATATCACTAATAACCTGGCTTCCTCCTAGCAGGCAAGAGACACATATCTGAGAACCAGAGATCCTGATGGGGTCCAAGTGATGGGTACTGTTGGGGATGGTTGTTGGAAATGTACCTTTCTGACCAGAAAACAGATCCTGGGAGGGTTCAGATGTGAGCTAAGGTCTTGAGGGGCTGCAGACTGAGTGGTCCTGAGAGAAAGACTCAGAACACTCATCAGACCTCATGTTATAATGTTTCCCATTGGCATTACCCCAGAAATACAAGACCTCCAGCCACCAGTCCTACCAGCACCCTCTCCTTTGCTCGGCCTCTTTCTCAAATAGGACAGTAACCCACCTGACATTCCACTTCCTGTGCTCAACAGGAAATCTGAAACCCAACAGGCAAATCAGGCTAGGGACTTGAGTCTCAGGGAAGGCAAGTACATTCTAGAAAATCTTAGGGCACTCCAAAATTAACTCAACCTCCCTGAGGACAGGTGCCCCCTGGGCACTCCCATCTCCTCAATCTCTCCATCTGATGTGATCTGAATACTGACCCCACCCCACCCTGCCACCACACACAAATCTATGTGTTCAAATCTGTAACCCCCTCAGGTGGTGGTCTTAGGAGGTGGGGCCCTTGGGAGGTGATGAGGTCATGAGGGTGAAGCCCTCATGAATGGGATTAGTGCCCTTATAACTGAGACCCCCGCCTAGTTTCCTTAGCCTCTTTTCCCATGTGAGAAACCTGTCAGCCCACCCACAAGAGGACACTGTCACCCTGATCTCAGACTTGCCAGCCTCCATAACTGCTCAGCCACCCCACCCTGTCCCTTTGGACTAATTCCCACCCCTCCCACATGTGGTGCCATAGATTTTCCAATAACCCAATTTGTTTCCCATGTAAACGGCACTGTCTGTCCAGGCAAAACCAGCTTCTAAAGATGTGTGTGCCTCATTCAATGCAGGAGGTCTTTCAGCTGCCCAACCAGCATCTGCCTTGAATGGTGCAGAGTCTGTCCCAGGCCAAGATCAGAGTGGCATCAGGGGAGGGCAGAGACCTTCAGCCTCTTCCTTGTCCCCCTTGCTACCTAACCTTTCTCTCCCCCGCCCCCGCCAGGGAGGTACTGTGTGAGCAGAGCTCCTGTGCGGGTCTGGTCAGACTGCACAGTATGCAAATTGCTCACAGCAGAGCCTGTATCCCCCAGGGAGGCAGTGGAACAGACGCCAAGAGAGGACAGCCCAGGGCCCCAGCTCACAATTGTCTGGGTCAGTGTGTGGGGGCTCTAGGGTGGGAGTGGGGTGGGTGCCGGGCAGAGGGGAGTCGTAAGCAGCAAGGGGAGTGGAGGAGAGAAGATGGGAAGGGAGAGAGTGAGAGACTGTTCTCTGGCTTACCTGGTGTTCGAATCTTCAATTTTAAAAAGTAAAGTTTCCTTGATGATGGGGCCTCTCAGGTTCTAGAGAAGTCTGGACTACTTCCATTTTTGGAGGCTCTCTGCATTAAAAAAGCAGAACTATCAAAAGAGGGCAACAGATATCATGATGTAGTTTAAATGTTTACTTTCATCAACTAATAGTTTTCCATACAAGACACACACACACACAGATACATGGTGACTTTGTGAACAGACTCACTTAGAAATCATGACAGAGGCCCTTTGTCCTGTGAAGCCTGAGCCAGTGGCCCTCTTGGCTTTGGGGCAGCCCAGTCCTCCCTGAGGGACCATCTTGGGGGCACTGGGGGACGAAGGAGACCTTGCATTCTGGGCAGTTAATAGAAAGGTCCAGAGCCAGGGACCAGGAAGGTCCCATGAATCAAGACTCAGTGGAGTCAGGCCTAGGCTGGGCTGTTCTGTGTGGGGAATGGCCCACACTGCCCGTGTGACCAGTTCCAGATAGTGAGAACTGTCCTTTCACTCTGCCCCAGCGTGAGTGGGTGACCGTCTTGTGGCCCTTATGAGAGCTGATGCTTATTCTAGTTTGTTTATGAGGAAGGAAAGAAGGGAGGCAGCAGCTCTTCATCCCAAAACTACTCTCTACTTCCATCCTCCTGACAAGGACCCTGTCCTTGACCAAACTTGAGTCAGGAGCCCTCTTCTCAATGGGGCCCCCATCCTGGGCCTGACAAGTTCAGTTCTGGAGCATCCCCACCCCTGACACCTATCCAAGTTCCTCTTAGTCATTTTCCATCCACTAATTCCCTCTCCTGCCTGATTGCTGTGAACCCCCAGCTGCTTCTGTTGTATTGAGATGAGCTCATTCTCTCTCCCCTGCCGCAGTAGTCTTGAGAAAAGTCTGCCTTGCCTGTTGGACTCCTTCCTATGCATTGTTCCTTTGTGTACATGTACCAACACACTCAACAAACTCTCTGGTTCTGTTGGGTCATCTCATTATCTCTCCTGAGCTCAGGAAAGCTGCTGGGAAAGGATATTCAGGTCCAGGGAGAGGAAAGCCATCTGTCGCACCCTGCCACAGGAGCCCTCATGGGGAAGGGTTGATCACTGTTACCCAGGCCTGCAAGTGATGGAAGAGCCACGCTCAGCTCCAAGCCTTGGGGACTCTGGGAAGAACCACGACTGCCCTGGACTGGAGGGGACAAGAGGGAAGCCGCCAGTGTCCCCTTCTAGGCTTTTCCTGCTCCCATTGCTTGAAAAGAGCTGTTCTAACCTTGGTTCCCGAAGAAACATTCTGTCATTAGAGGCGTTTCTTGGCATATCTATTTTGGAGTTGCAGCTGGTTGCTTCTCAGAATAAACAGAGCTGTGATATCGAGATAAAAGAAGAAAGGAATATCATCTCCTCTTTATGCACTCACTCCTCCCCATGTTTTCTAGTCTCCACTTTCCTCTTTGTACAGGTCTTCCCCTAAAATCCTTCCACCTCCCTCCCTGCCCTGTAGCCCTCCTTCAACCATCTGATAATCACAGAATCCCCTCTCAGGCATGGATGGGTCCCTTCTATAGCCAACCTGTGCTAGGCTTGGGGGCTCCTGGGCCTACAAAGAACCCAATATCAAGTGATACAAGGATTCATATACTAAGGGCTTGAGTCCTAGACTGTTAAGAGCTGGCTCAGTCCCTGCTGTTTAGATAAGCAACCGATGTCTTGCTGGGGATGTCCTGTGCCAAGGGTTAAGGTAGGAACTGTAACACCCTGACTTGCAGTTGTCCTCAGACCCTCCTATTTTGTTTTCAGAATGGTTGTGGGTTTTTGTTTTGTTTTGTTTGTCTTTTATTGAATTTGTTACAATATTGCTTTGGTTTATGTTTTGGGTTTTTTGGCTGTGAGGCATATGGGATCTTAGCTCCTCAACCAGGGATCAAACCTGTACTCCTTGCATGCTTGGGTGCTAAGTTGCTTTAGTCGTGTCAGATTCTATGCAGCCATATGCAGTCAGCCAGGCTCCTCTGTCCATGGGGATTCTCCAGGCAAGAATACTGAAGTGGGTTGCCATGCCCACCTCCCATGGATCTTCCTGACTCATGGAACGAACCGGGTCTCTTATGTCTCCTGTGTTGGCAGACAGCATTACCACTAGTACCACCTGGGAAGCCCCCGGTATTAACCACTGGACCACCAAGGAAGTCCTGGCTATGTTGTATTGCAACCATTGAAATGAGAGCTCTTTGCTTCTGGGACAGAAAGAGAAACCAGACTGTTGTTTGTTCTAGATAAAGCAAATGTGGCGTATCCAGAGTACTTATGGACTGAAATGGCCCCCGGGAGGGATCCAGACAATGATGCTTTCCAGATACATGCTGGTGGGAGGGGCTGGTCATTAAGGAGAGAAGAAAGAGGCTTGTGTATGTGGCCACTTTCCAGACCAAGTTCTTAGTCATCCTTTGCTGTGCCTTCTACTCCAGATGGGTCCCATGGGCATCCATGATTTGGTAAACCTCCCATCTCTTTGTGGCCCATCTGGAGCTCCTCCTTCACTTCCCCCTCCTGCCTCTTTCCTGAGCTTCCTGTGTTTGGCCATTCATGAGCTTTACCTAACTCCACTCACCACCCACTCTTTATCTGCCAGCTTGCTGTGCAGCTTGACCCACGTTGGGTTACAGAGGCCAAATGTAAGGAGGTGGTGGTTTCTAGAAATGGTGCACAAATTTTCCTCAAAGCCTTCTTCCTGGCCAGGGCCGGGAGTGGGCAGCCTCCCCTCAGTCGCTCTATGATCTGGCCTCTCAGCCTGGTGTCTGCCTGCTCAGTCTCCTCTGTCCCCTGCGGTAGTTATGAAAAAAGGAGGTGAACAAAGACCTCTGCAACCAGTTTCCTCTCTTGCTTTTGTCTTATTTTTAAAGATGAAGCTGTGGTTAGATGCTCAAATTAGTCTTTAGAAACCTCAGTGGACAGCTTGGTAGCAGGGCTATCCGTGTGCGGGTGGGTGAGGGGTGCTGAACTGTGAAGGCTCTCACTCCAAGCATCCACATCACCTGTGAGGGTGGTGGGCATGAATGTCAAGGTCGAGCACTGGAGACCACCACCCTGACTTGAGGCTTTTCCATGTTCACTGGGAAAAGAGCAAAGGGTCAGGAATGTGGGATGCTAACTCAAGTGATCTTGGGGTTGTCTCAGCTCCACCATCGCTTAGTCTTATGACCCTGGTTATTAGCATCTCTGAGATTCCATTTCCCCACTTGTAACATGAGGATATTAACTGTATCTCTTTTTAAGAAAATTTAATTCAATACATAATTTATTGAGCACCCCCTTCTTGGTGAGTACTTGCCAGGCACGAGCATCAGTGGTGGGAAGAATTGATATGGCTCTTGTCCTCTTGATACTCACATATTCCAATAAAGGACTGGTGATGTTCAGATTAAGAAAGTACATGTATATGTATGTGTGTGTAGACATGTGTATGTGCATGTTACCTATCATTGTACATGGTGCACAGAAGTGCTTGATAAATGGTAGTTGTTACTGTTATTATATTTATTACATCTAACACTAAAAATATGGTGTAAATGGCCAAGCAGAGAATCAGAAATGGTGTTTTTGTTCAGTAAAATATATAGCTTCTTCAGATTTATAGCTCTCTTTTGGTTAAGGAAAGATTGTATTAGTCAGGGTTTCCCAGAGAAACAGAAACAGTAAGAGACAGGTATATATATTGTAATATATATGTATCTCATATATGTGATTTGTATGTATGTGTATGTGTGTGTATACATGCTATGTGCTGAGTCATGTCCAACTCTGCAGACCCCTGGACTATAGCCTGCCAGTCTCTTCTATCCATGGAACTTTCCAGGCAATAATACTGGAGTGGTTTGCATGTATATGTGAATGTATAAAGAGATTTATTATAAGGCATTGGTTTATGTGATTATGGAGGTTGACAAATCCCAAGATCTGAAGTCCCAATCTGGAAAGCCAGGAGAGACAATTGGAGCCAGCAGCCTCAAGACTCAGGAGGAGCCAGTATTTTAGTTCAAGATCAAAAGACAGGAAAAATCCAGTGTCCTACTTCAAAGGCCATGAGACAGGAAGAATTCTCTCTTATTTGGGGCAACTTCAGCCTTTTTTTTTTTTTCCTATTAGGCCTTCATCTGATTGGATGAGGCCCACCTACATTAGGGAGGGAAATCTGCTTTATTTGGTTTCACATAACCAATTCAAATGTTATGTGCAGATGTGCTCAGTCATGGCTGACTCTTTGCAATCCCATGAACTGTAGCCCACCATGTTCCTCTGTCCATGGAATTTTCCAGGCAAGAATACTGGAGTGGGTTTCCATTTCCTTCTCCAGGGAATTCAAATGTTAAACTTAATCCAAAACACTCCTACAGAAATATGCAGAATAATCTTTGATGAAATATCTGGGCACCTCAGTCAAACTGACACATCACAATGAACCAGCCCCAGGACCTATGGCTGGAGGATGTTTTAGCTGAGCAAGTTCTTGAGGAATCACTGAGTGACCACCCTATCCTGAAGGGGAGGGTAATCCTGGCTGAGGTCAGGACAGGATGCAAACTAGTTGTCCTGGGGCTCTGTCCAATCCAAAGATGTATTGTTGATGGTTTATGCTGTATTTTACAAGTTTGTGCCAACATCTTGAAGAGTTCCCATTAGAAGTCTGAATTTCTAGCTTCTTATAAAAAAAAAAAAGATAGAAGGCTTCCTCAATGACTCAGTGGATAAAGAATCCACCTGCAATACACAGGAGGTGTGGAGACTTGAGCTCAATCCCTGGGCCAGGGAAGATGCCCTGGAAAAGGAAATGGCCACCCCCTCCTGTATTCTTGCCTGGAAAATCCCATGGGCAGAGGAGCCTGGCAGGCTACAGTCCATGAGGTCACAAAGAGTCAGACATGACTGAGCACATGAAAAAACAGAAGTGATTGTGTGGAGGTTAGACATCTGAGCTGGGGCTGCCCCCCCGCTCCTGTGAGGTACCCCCAACCTGTTGGCTTAGCCTCCATCACCCGCTGCTGACCTGCTTCACTCATGTCTATTACTATCACTCTGCAATGTGGGAGACCTGGGTTCAATTCCTGGGTAGGGAAGATCCCCTGGAGAAGGGAATGGCTATCTACTCCAGTATTCTTGCCTGGAGAATTCCGTGGACAGAGTCAGTAGCCTGGTGGGCTACAGTCCATGGGGTCACAAAGAGTTGGACATGACTGAGCAACTAACACTTTCACTTGTTCACTGCTATAGGAACAGAGACACCTGAGCTGAACATCAGCACCCACCACCACCCCCTGCTTCCCCTAGCGGAGAGCCTGTGCCAACAGCAGGCTGTGTCTTCTCCTTGTGAGAGCAGAGGGGAAGCAAGGATGAGACTGTGCAAAGCACTCACCAAGATCTTGCCCAGGTCTCCTCACAAGCTTCTCTAACAAGCATCTATCCAAAGTAGCCCCATGGCCACAGGCCCTCCAGTGTTCTATGACTGGGAGGGATCTTGGGTGGCGGTGGGAAAGCTCAAGATGCCCTCCAACCAGGGAGCAGCCAAGCCATCCAGAGGAAATTGACCTTGAGCAAGTGGCTGGGAGAGGACCAGCAGCCCCATGCTGCTGCTGTGTTTTGTGAGTTTATAGCAACATTTAAAAATTAGATTTCACATTCGAAATCTCATGAAAACCTAGAAGAGGTGGTCACATGTAAGTCAGGCACATTTAAGGTCAAGGTGTCTTTTCTTCTTCTTCAAGTCCAATGCTCAGAGATGGGCCTTGGGATGGAAACTTCTAGAGTCACAGAATCATGAAAAACATGACTTTCCACTAATAAGGCACAGTGAAGGAACCAGGGGTATTGAGATGGGAGACGAAATGTCTCTAGGGGAACCAAGAGCTGCTTTTAAAAAGCTGAAGGGATATCATATGGAAGTTTGGGATTGCACCAATTTGATACATCCCCAGAGGTCAGGCATCAAACCGGGGACCAACAGTCAGGAGAAGGCAGGTTTGTGGTGAGCATAATGCAGATTTTTTTAGCAAAGAAGGCTCCTTAGAAGTAGAAAGGCATAGTGCATAACACAGTAAAGCCCCATGGCCATGGGGACTACAGAGGGGATTTGATGTTTAGACTGGAGGATGACTGTATCAAGAGTCCCAAACCTCCTTCATGGGTGGTACACATAGGCAATGAAAATATTCTTATGACAATAAGAGGTTGACTACTGGGGATTTTAACTCTAAAGGGATTGCATACAGGCCCAAGGTTCTAGACGATGGCAGTTTTGAGGAGATCAGGGCTTATGATTATTTTTTAATAATTTCATTTATTTATTTGTGGCTATGCTGGGTCTTCATTGTTGCATGTGCTTTCTCTGATTATAAAGAGTGGCGGCTAGTCTCTAGCTGTGGTTCATGGACTTCTGATTGCAATGGTTTTTCTTGTTGCCGAGCATGGACTTTAGGTACACGGGCTTCAGGAGTCATGGTTCCCAGGCTGTTGAACACAATCTCAGTAGTTGTGGCTCATGGGCTTTGTTGCTCCTCGGCATGTGGGATCTTCCTGGATCAGGGCTCAAATCCATGACTCCCGCACTGGCAGGCAGAGTCTTAACTACTGAGCCATCAGGGAAGCCCAACCAGGGATTATTTTTAAGCAGGTCTGGAAAGATGTGCAGACATGGAGATGACGGTCATGCAGGAAGAATCCTGTGGACAGAACAGCCTGGCAGGCTACAGTCTATAGAGCCGCAAAGAGTTGAAGTGAACTCTGAAGTGACACTTAAAGCACAGCTGAAGTGACTTAGCATACATGTCATGCAGGAAGAAGTTTACACACGTGGGTTTCTAGAATAAGAGGCAGAACATGGCACACAGGGGGCCACACGGGGAAGCACCAGGCTGTCAGGAGGCAGAGGGAATGAGGGGGGAAATATGGTCAGGAGCCTTCAATGTGATTTTTTTTCTGAATAATATCAGCAGACTCTGGGGCATGGGGACTGTCTCTGGTTGTCTGATACCTGGCCCTGGGGTGATGAGGACAGGGTGGTAGTGACCAGAGTATGAGAACCCAGTAAATAAGGTGATTAAGAGTGATTAGGGACTCAGCTGGATTTAGAAAAGGCAGAGGAACCAGAGATCAAATTGCCAACATCTGTTGGATCATTGAAAAAGCAAGAGGGTTCTAGGAAAACATCTACTTCTGCTTTGTTAACTATATACACTAAAGACTTTGAGTGTGTGGATCACAACAAACTGTGGAAAATTCTTCAAGAGATGGGAGTACCAGACCACCTGACCTGCCTCTTGAGAAATCTATATACAGGTCAAGAAGCAACAGTTAGAACTGGACATGGAACAACAGACTGGTTCCAAATTGGGGAAGGAGTACGTCAAGGCTGTATATTGTCACCCTGCTTATTTAATGTATATGCAGAGTACATCATAAGAAATGCTGGGTTGGATGAAGCACAAGCTGGAATCAAGATTGCTGGGAGAAATATCAATAACCTCAAATACGCAGATAACACTACACTTATGGCAGAGAGCAAAGAAGAACTAAAGAGCCTCTTGATGAAAGTGAAAGAGGAGAGTGAAAATGTTGGCTTAAAACTCAACATTCAGGGAACTAAGATCATGGCATCCAGTCCCATCAGTTCATGGCAAATAGATGGGGAAACAATGAGAGACTTTATTTTGGGGGGGGTTCCAAAATCACTGCAGATAGTGACTGCAGCCATGAAATTAAAAGACACTTGCTCCTTGGAAGTAAAGTTATGACCAACCTAGACAGCATATTAAAAAGCAGAGACATTACTTTACCAACAAAGGTCTGTTTAGTCAAAGCTATGGTTATTCCAGTAGTCATGTATGGATGTGAGAGTTGGACTATAAAGAAAACTGAGCATTGAAGAATTGATGCTTTTGAACTGTGGTGCTAGAGAAGAGTCTTGAGAGTCCCTGGGACTGCAAAGAGATCCAACCAGTCCATCCTAAAGGAAAGGAACCCTGAATATTCACTGGAAAGGACTGATGTTGAAGCTGAAACTCCAATACTTTGGCCACCTCATGGGAAGAACTGACTCATTTGAAAAGACCCTGATGCTGGGAAAGATTGAAGGCGGGAGGAGAAGGGGACGATAGAGAATGAGATGGTTAGATGGCATGACCAACTCAATGGACATGAGTTTGAATAAACTCCAAAAGTTGGTGTTGGACAGAGAAGCCTGGCATGCTGCAGTCCATGGGGTCACAAAGAGTCGGACACGACTGAGCAACTGAACTGAACTGAACTGAGGGACTCAGGATTGGCAGGTTTGTACATGAAAGGCACCTTCTCAAGAATTTGCTAGCAGAGGGAGGAGCAGTCCCTCCAGAGTCAGCGCAGCCCCTGGAGTCAGAGCACCAAACCCAGAAACGAGGAAACATGGTGATTAACAAGGCTCGGCCCACGTGCCTGGGGGCTGGGGAGATGGGTTTCTCCAGGTGCACCAGGAGGGCAGCGCTGGGCCAAGTGATGCCTGCGTCTCCTTCCAGCCCAGAGATGCTGTCAATCAGGTAGCACCTCTGAGCCAGAGGTGACCCAAGAGTCCAGCCCTACTCTTGCTTTGTTGGGGGGTACTCTGGACCCAAAGGGGTAAACAGACTCAATCAAAGTCTCAGGTTCACTTCAGAGAAGAGCCTGGAGCCCAGTGCCCCTTCGGCCACCCTCTGTGGTTAGAAGGGGCTAGAGGGAGTGGGCACAGAGTCCTCATGCATAAAAGTCCACAGTGGGAGAATGTGGACTAGCCAGCAATGCCTGGGGCTCCTGTTGTTAGTCGCCAAGTCGAGTCCAATTCTTTGCAACCCGCTGAGCTGTAGCCCACCAGGCTCCTCTGTCCATAAGATCTCACAGGCAAGGATACTGGAGTGGGTTGCCATTTCCCTCTCCAGGGGATCTTCCTGACCCAGAGATCAAACCCACTTCTCCTGCCTTGGCAGGTGGATTCTTTACCACTGAACCACCTGGGAAGCCCCTGGGGTTCCTAGGGCAGGTCACAAGTGCAGTTTCTGGTAGTGCGGCAAAGCTCCTGATTTCCCCTCCTCTGCCCTGGAGGCACAAGGAAGACCTGGAACCGGGGTCTGCAAGCAGATGCAGCCCGTGGGGAGGAGGTGCCACCCTGGTCTCAGCTTTGTTGGCCCTGCCCTGAGTGTCTCACTAAGGCAGCTTATTTCCCTCCCTGTCATCAGGCTTATCAACTGTGATCATTCCCAACCTGCTGCCTGATATCCTCCCTGGTGAAATACAGTTTCCTCTTTCTCTGCCCCACCCACTCATTCTGCCTGCTAGATCTTGAGTTCTACTGCGCTACCGCTACCGTCCTTAGTCGCTCAGTCGTATCTGACTCTTTGCCACCCCACAGGTTGTAGCCCACCAGGCTCTTCTGTCTGTGGAATTCTCCAGACAAGACTGGAGTGGGTTGCCATTTCCTTCTCCACGGGATCTTCCCGGACCAGGGATCAAACCCTCGTCTCCTGCACTGGCAGATGGATTCTTTACCACTGAGCCACTACTGACTTCACTTTTCCCTAATTACTTCTTTAAAGCCCAAGTCTTCAAATGCAGTCATACATGAGGGCCTGTGGGGAGGGCTTCAGCAGAGGAAGCCCATGGCCCTTTCTCCTGAGGCTGTGTTTCTGCTCTGGCCCACATGTCTCTCCCATGGTGGGCCGCTCCCCACCCAAATCCCATCCCCCATTATGCACTTAGCCCCGCTCCCCACTGAGCCCAGTGTAAACAACAAGTGCAGTGTGTCCATCCACATCAGGCTCAGCATTCTGCCCATACCAGCTGTTTGCCCTCAGAAGGACTGTGGGCTGCAACGGCACATGGGGCAGCCTGTGCTCTGGGTTCTTTATTCCCTCACCTGGCACATGGCCATGTGCGATTAGACACATGACACACGATGGCGGTGGTGATGGTGATGTTGACAGCTGAGAATAGCACCATCGAGTGGGAGGCGAGTCTGCTCAACGGATGCTGTGGGGACTAAAGGGGGCAGGTGTGGTTGCCACCCCAGCTCAAGGAGCAGGGACCAGTGCTCAGAGTGGACTGAATGTCCCCAGGAGCCACATCGGTGACTACAAGGCCATGGGGAAGATCTGGTCTTCAAAGTCTGTCTGTTGTTGTTGTTTAGTCGCTCAGTCACGCCCCACTCTTTGTGATCCCGTGGACTGTAGCCCGCCAGCCTCCTCTGTCCATGGAATTTTCCAGGCAAGAATACTGGAGTGGGCTGCAATTCCATTCTCCAGGGGATCTTCCTGACCCAGGGATCGAGCCCAGGTCTCCTTCTTTGTACACAGATTCTCTTCCATCTGAGCCAACACATATGCAGCTCTAAAATCCTAAGAACTTGAGTCTAGATCCAGAGAGCTGGGACCTGGGGCAGACTCAGGCCAGGCAAGTCTGCAGGCTGAGTGGTCTCAGGAGGTGTCCAGTTACCATCACTCTGGTGCTGGCATAACTCATCCATATAATTTCTATCTATGGGTTTCTTGAGGTTGACATTAAGATGTGTATGTGCAGCAGGTGGTTCTGGTGTGGAATGATCTGAGAGTCCTGCAAACCCTCCTGTTTCCCTGCAGCCTTGTGTTTGGAACAAGGACTGGCTGTGCCAAGGATAGGTGAAGGGACAGAGCTCATGATTAGCAGCTCCCGAGGCAGGTCCAGCACCTTAAAGTGCCTTTAACACATCACAGGAAAAACCTCTCTAGTCCTGAAATTGGCCCCAACATGGGACAAATGAGTTTCTTTGACAGGAATGAGTCCTTGTCTTGGAAATGTTTATGTAGATGCTTGAAGGAACCCAGGGATTGTGGGTTAGGTATGATTATGACCAAAGCTCAAGGATTTAGTGTTTCCCCAATGCTTTTTTTTTTTTAATATTGTTGTAATGTTCAGTTGCAAACTCATGTCTGACTCTTTGCAACCCCATGGACTATAGCACACCAGCTTCCCTTCCTTCACTCATTTTATTTATCTGTTTACTTTTGGCTGCACTGATCTTCGTTGCTACCCACAGGCTGTCTCTAGTTGCAGACAGCAGGGCCGCTCTTCAGGTGCTGTGTACAGGTTTCTCATCACAGTGGCCTCTCTTGTTGTGGAGTACAGACTCCAGAGCATCGGAATTTCTGTAGTTGTGGTACACGGGCTTATTTTTCTGTGTCATGAGGGATCTTCCCAGATCAGGGATCGAATCTATGTCCCCTGCTTTCCAAGGCAGACTCTTAACCACTGGATTGCCAGAGAAGCCCCTCCGAAATGCTTTTATATACAGTTTTTTCATTCCTCTTCACAGCAGTTCTAGGGAAGACAGTATTAACATACCTAGATTTTGTGGGTGAGCATACTGAGGTGCAGAGAGGTAACAGAATTTGTCCCAGATGAGTGGCCTGAACCAGGACAGACCTCCAAACATGTGCTTCTTCCAGCATGATATGAACTTTATTCTCCCGGAAGGCCTCCTTCGGCTGTTGATTGGGAGGCTTCAGTTCTGTTTCCAGCTTAGCGTGGACCTTAACTTTTCTAAACCAGTGTCTCTTCCTCTGTATAGGGATCAGTACCACCTCTAGAGAGAGGAGGAAGGAGAAGGACAAGTGCTCTGTGGACTGTCACTTTCGACTGCCTGTGTGAGGTGGGGAGTGTTTCTAGCTTGAAAGTGTGAAAATGTTAGTCACCCAGTCATGTCCAGTTCTTTGTGACCCCATGGACTGTAACCCACCAGGCTCCTCTGTCCATGGAATTCTCCAGGCCAGAAAACTGGAATGGATTGCCATTTCCGTCTCCAGGGGATCTTCCTGAGCCAGGGATCAAACCCGTGGCTCCTGCGTCTCCTGCCTTGCAGGCACATTCTTTACGGCTAAGTCATTGGTTTCTAGCTTAGGTCGCCGTTGAAATGTAGACTTCCTTTCTGGACAGCAAGAAAGCTCTCCCAAGAGGGCTGTCCACGATGGGCAGGGCAAGGTAAAGCCCACAGAAGTGTTAGAGGGAGATGCAGAAGGTTCTAGCAGGCAGTCCTCCTCTGGCTGGCATCACCTACATAGTCAGTCCCCATGGGGTCACCTGGACTCTAGCACCCACAGGGGATTCCCTTTCGGTGAGATGGACCTCCTGACAAAGACTCGGGCCCCCCAGTTCTGTGGCTGACCCATCAAAGGGCCCCTGCTCTGCTCCCCCACGTGAAGATTTCAGCTCTGTGTCTTTGGGAAGGTCACTTGACATCTCCCGACCTCAGTTTCCTCACCTACAGGTGAGGTAAAAATAAGACAGAAGAGGTAAAAGTATGTCATTGATGAGCCCCTTCAGCTCTGGTTCTCACCACCAATGAGTTTATAATCAGAGTCATTATGTTCTCTCCCTCATCAATATCCCAAATCATTCCTTTTCTTTTTGTACTCATGACTTACCCCTCCCTGCCCTTGTTTCAATGACCCAGGGTCTCTTCTTGGGGCTAATGACCTTAATCCAGACTTTTCCATCTAAGAGGGCCCTTTGAGAGGCATCTAACCTGGTCCAGCAGTTCTAACCCGGAACTCAGGGCCATTGAAAAGGACTTGGGTAGGGGGTTCTAAAAATGGAAGCATTTTCAGCCAAACAATGAGCTGAGCCACCCCAGGAACCCCTTTTAAAGTGAAACGTTCATGCTCTAGACTTTGTTGGAAAAAATCTTCCCCTTACCCAATCCCCTCACTTTTTAGATGAGAAAATTGAAGTCCCAGCAGGTGAGGTGACTTGGCATAGTTAACCAAGCATTTTTTTGGCATTTTAGTTAGATGTGATTAAAAACAATTCACATGCTATAGCTTTTGTGGGTGTATGTGAGGTAACCAGAAAATTCTCAGTCAACAGGAGGGAGGTACCAGAACTGTGTTCCTCTGGAGACCCTGCAAGACCTGGCTGTGGACATCACCCCTGCTGCTACCCTCCCATCTATTTCTGCCGTCTCCCACCCGAGCCCTGTGCGACCGGGAGGGCCCATCGGTGGCTCTTGGCTCCCCACACCCCTCCTCCGACATGGGGCCCTTTCTGGGATCTGCTGTGTTCTGCACGCCACCCCCCACTGCCTCTCATCTGTGGTGAAGCTGTGGAGGAGTGGGTTACTGTTCTTTTTTCTGACTTCCTGTGTGTTTCGGAAACCTCAGTGAAAGACCAGCTAAAGGAAGAAAGGGCCAAGGACCGTTATGCCAAACATAGACTTACATCCGACATGCGGGGAGCTAGATTCATGACTTTTATAGAACCAGACCCCAAGATTCAGACCCCGGTTTCCTACCTGGCCTCTAGGAAACACAAACACCTGAAAGTAGATAGTGGGATCCTCAGTATTTTCAGGCTTGGGTCCACTATGCCTCAGGATCTAGCCCAAATGATTCTTGAGAAATATGTATCACCAAAATCAAACACATTAAAAGAGAATGTTTAGTTACCTCTTTACCACAACCGTTTTAATTTCTGTCTCCTTTTCTGCATGCAGCTAGTTGTAACCATGGAAGCATATATATTTATGTAACAAATATGCATCGAATCTTTGGAGGGTTTTTTTATATTACTTTAATTGTATATGCCTAAGTAGTCTCTTTATTAAATACTTTTTAGAACAGACCAGAACTAATATATGAGTGAAATTTTATACCTGGGTGAGAAAGACAAAACTATGGAGAAATACCAGGCTCTTTCTTTCTTTCTCTTTCCTTTTTTCTCCCTTCCTTTCCTTTTTTTTTTTTTTTTTTTGATGGCACATTGCTGAGCTTTCTGCCCATAAACCCCCATTCTCAGGGCCTCCTACTCAAATCAGGACTCAAACTTGGGTCCCTAAGGGTAAGTTCTTCCCCATCCTAGCCTGGCCACCTGACATCAAGTTTGTATGCCTGCCTTTGGGTCTGTCACGCGAGTGTGTGCTCCTCGGTTCTTGGTCTCATCACAGCAAAAATTTGGAGTGACGGGTCCATGAGACCTTTTCCTTGCATAGCCCTTGTAAAAGACTAACAGTAATTTTGCTACCTTTCGGGCTCAGGAAATTTTGGCTTGGATTTTCCCTTTGTATTTTGTTTTGTTTTACTACCAGGGGAGGAAAAAAATCCTACCACACTTTGAGAAGTGGTTGAGAAGGTAGTGAGAGAAAGGGTATACGCTGGGGGATTTCTCGACACTGCACTGAGGGCTTTCCTCCCTTGGAACTACAATGGCTAGAGTTTTCAAAGACCAGAGTTCCCCCAAATGTTCTGATTTTTCTGAGCTCTGAATAACTGAAGCCACGTGTCTTGTCTCTCAGTCCGTTTCCCAATAATAGGCTTGGCTAGCAAGCAGAAACTGAAACAGAAACCAATACTGTGCTTTGCACTCAGTCTCCACGACAGCCGGGAAGGTCCCACACTTAAGAACCGTAACTCGCTGAGACCTGTCTGCATCAGGTGTTTATCAGACACCACCCTGCTAGTGGGAGCCTGCAGCCTGGGAATGGGGAGGCCTGGGGTTCAGCCAAGAGTTCTCAGATTTTAGTCTCTCTGAAACTAAGTGCTCACCAGGGAGACAAAGGCCAAACCAGCTGTCCTGCAACCTCAGTGTTAAGTATCAGAATCACCTAGGATGTGATTTAAAAAGTAGATGACTGGGCCTCAGCTCAGAGGGCGTCTTCATTCATGGAAACTAAGATGAGACTTCTTGTTCTTTAGTCGCTCAGTCGTGTCCGACTGTTTGCGACCCCATGCACTGTAGCCCGCCAGGCTTCTCTGTCCATGGGATTTCCCAGGTAAAATTGCTAGAGTGGTCTGCCGTTTCCTTCTCCAGAGGATCTTCCCGACCTGGGGATCAAACCCGAGTCTTCTGCATTGGCAGGTGGGTTCTTTGCCACTGAGCCTCCATGCTTTGGGATATTTACACATGTAAATTGTTAAAGCAAAACTATTAACATTCAGAGGCTCGCTAAAGAATGGTAAGGCAGACCTTATTCAAGGGAACTACTACAGTGGGTTTTTGTAGTAGGGGAAAGAAATTGAAACAAAACAAGGGAAAGAGGAAATTATTGCCAAGAACCAGAGTGGGGGATGGGGATCAGCGGATAGACAGAGTAAGAGGACAGGGTATTCTTTTCTGAGTTAACCTAACAGGATTCTTACTGAAGGCAGGCTACAGCGATGTTACCTTGGGGGTAACTTTCCATATAGAAAGTAGGGAATTCTGACTAAACCGGCTTAGTGAGATTCTTACTAAAATCTGGACTCTACAAAGACAGGAACAGAAGCTGATATCCAGGCCTAATAGAGCAGAGGGGCTCAGAGGAGCCAGACTAAAGCTTGGTCAAGGAGGGAATCCTTGTCCATACATGTATTAGCACATGAACTCACAGCCAGATGAAGAAGGCAGAGTCCAAGTGCTATTAGGTGTTACGTATCAGGTCAAATAGTCCACTGTTTTCACCACTAGAATTCAGAGCCCCAAAGGGAATCACCCTGATGTTGTCTGTGTGCCGAGGCCTCCCCCAGGGTGTGGCAGTCAAGAGTCTACACTCAGAGCCCTCAGGACAATGTGGGAATCCCATCTGGTCTTCGCCTCCCCGCGGCCTTCCGGAAGTCACTTTGCTCAGCCTCAGCTGAGTAATAACAGTACCTACCTTCTCAGTGTGTTGTTAGGGCTGAACAAGCTTTGTGCGAATTGCTGCCAGTTCTCAGAAGTGAGCCTTCCACGGGTGTGCAGGGGAGAAGGAAAGAAACATGGGCTCAGGGCTGGAGACCTAAGGCAAAGAGCAGGCCACCAGGCCTTGCCATGTGCTCTGGTCTCTTGGAGGACTGTCTTGGCCTGAGGGTAACTTTCTGTAGCTCCAGGTTCTCTTGGTAGCTTTTGTTGAGCTCCGTCTCTGCCTTTTCACCCCAATTCCTGATTTGAGTGGGAAGCTGACATCTAGATATGGGGTCTGTTTGCTCTCTAGTCAAGCTCTGGGTTAGGAGGATTGGCCATTCTGGGCTACGTGGAGAGCACAGAAAATAAGAAAGTCAGACCATCAGAAGGGGAGCTGGAGGTCGGAAGGAGAGACAGGGCCAGCTTCTAGCCTTGTGGGAGCCACTTAATATCTGCTTATATTTAACCAGAGAGACAGACAGTGTGTGCATTCTCAGTTGTGTCCAACTCTTTGCGACCCCATGGACTATAGCCCACCAGGTTCCACTGTCCATGGGATTTCCCAAGCAAGAATACTATTGTGGGCTGCCATGCCCTCTTTCAGGGGATCTTCCCAACCCAGAGGTCAAACCCAAGACTCCTGTGGCTCCTGCATTGGCAGGTGGATTCTTTACCACTGAGCTACCTGGGAAGCCAGCCTAACAACAAAAGAACTTAACGTCTTTTAACTGTATGTGATTCAGAATGTATTTTTACATAGTTACGACCTGTATGTAAGCCCCATTCCCTGTCACTTAACATTTTTAATATAAATATTGGGTTGGCCAAAATTCATTCAAGTTTTTCCATACAATGTTGTAGGGGAACCCAAACGAACTTTTTGGCCAACCCAGTATTGTCATGAATTACCACTGTTCGTGTTTTTAAATGGGGTTTATCATTACGGATATTGCCTAGAGAGAATTCCCCCTCAGCATTTCCCTCAGCATTTTGTTCTGATTTCACTCTTACTCTATTATAAATATTATAGTTATGAACATTTCTGTGCACGTGATCCTTGCTTCCTCTTTAGATATGTGGGGTGTGCATTTCCCTAAGTTGAACGGCCAGGCCAACCTATGTCAGTTACTTGGGGTTTTTTTTGTTTTTGTTTTTGAAGTAGAGTTGATTCACAATGTTGCATTTGTTTCTGGTATACAGCAAAGTGACTCAGTTACACATGTATGTGTGTGTGTGTGTGTGTGTGTCTGTGTGTGTGTATTTTTTTCAGATCCTTTTCAATTAGAGATTATTACAAGATATTGAATATAGTTCCCTGTGCTATACAGTAAATCCTTGTTGTTTATTTTATACATATGTATATGTGTGTGTGTGTGTGTATATATATATATATATATACATATATATATATATAGTAGGGTTGTTCTGTTAATCCCAAACTACTGACTTATCCCTCTCTCCCCCTTTCCCCTTTGGTAGCCATAAGTTTGTTTTCTATGTCTGTGAGTCTGTTTCTGTTTTGTAAATAAGTTTATCTGTATTATTTTTTAGATTGCCCATACAAATGATGTCATATATTTGTCTTTCTCTCACTTAGCATGATAACCTTTAGGTCTATCCATGTTTCTGCAAATGGCAGTGTTTCATTCTTTTTTATGGTTGCATAATATTCCATTGCATATATACACCACATCTTCTTTACCTATTTATCTGTCAGTGGACACTTAAGTTGCTTCCACATCTTGGTTTTTGTAAATAATGTTGCTGTGAACACTGGGGCACATGTGTCTTTTTGCATTACAGTTTTCGTCTTTTCTGGATATATACCTGGGGGTGGGATTGCTAGATCATATGGTGGCTCTATTTTTAGTTTTTTAAGGAACCTCCATACTGTTCTCCATAGTCGCTGCACCAATTTACATTCCCACCAACAGGGTAGGAGGGTTCTCTTTTCTCCACACCCTCTCCAGCATATATTATTTTTGATAGACTTTTCGATGCTAGTCATTCTGACTAGTGTCAGGTGATGCCTTATTGTAGTTTTTATTTGCATTCTCTAATAATTAGTGATGTTGAGCATCTCTTCATGTTCCTGTTGTCTTCTCTGAAGGAATTTCTGTCTAGGTCTTCTGCCCTTCATCAGTTGTTTTCTATTCAACTAGCTTATTCTTCAGGAAGCTGGTTCTGAATCAACTGGCAAATGTACTAGTTTCATTCCAGGTCCATAAACATAGGATTGTATTATTTTCTCCAGCCGTGTTGGCTTGTTTAAAAGGTTTGCAGTGGTGCCTCAAAGTGGTTTTTTATTAGTATTTTTAACTGCTGAGGATTTTCCCCTCTATTTTTAATTTTCCCAAGTCTTTTCACACACAGGTGACATTCTGTTTACTTGATAGGACATCTAATTTCACTAAGGTGAAAGGCAATCACTGCAGTGTACAGATTGGGGCCACCAGCATGTTTAATGGCTTGGATATCTGTGTACAAAAAGCAAATTTGTAGTGTCTACTGAAGTTGCAAAGAACAGCGTATTCGGGGCTGTCAGGTGGAGAAGCTTGCTCAGGAGGATGTTTTGGTTGTTTTCAAGTGGTACTAGATGAGAAGATAATACCCGTACTGTCAGACCTGGGTTTGTACTATCTAGTTGAAAATTAAAAAACTTAAGTTTTCTTTTCATGGTCAATTTTTTTCTGTTTATTAAATGTGTCATCAAAGATAAAATTCTATACACCATGATTATAATATTTATATATCAAAAGGCCAGTATCCCTTTTGGCACTGCAGGGCTGGAAATTGACGTTTATGTGTGAGCTTTTGTCTGAGCAGAATTCTAGGGGCCATATCAGAAAAGCAGTGTCCACCTGAGCACAGGAATCACTTGCTGTGTGGAGACAAGGCACAGACTTGGGGGACTCAGGCTGTAGGCTTTGCTTTTTGGGTTAAGATGGGAAATTCTGAATTTTGGTCCTGCCTCTGCCATTTAACAATAGTGACCCCAGGCAAGTTAATTGATCACTTTTCCTCATCCCCCAAATGGGAGTGACGTCTGCCTTGGAAAGAGCAACAAGATAGCAAGTGGGGGTGCAAACACTCCAGAAATGGGTGCGCAGTGGGTATTCTGTGTGTATAAAGACCCTCTTTCCTCCCATCCGTCTGTTGCACTTTTTAAATATTTTTTAATGTGGATAATTTTTTAAAGTCTTTATTGAATTTGTTAGAGCACTGTTCCTGTTTTGTGTTTTGGTTTTTGGCCGCCTGTCATGTGGGATCTTAGTTCCCTGACTAGGGATGAACTTGCACCCTTTGCATTGGAAGGTGAAGTCCCAACCACTGGACTACCAGGGAAGTCCCTGTTGTACTTTTTTAAAAAACAATGACCTGGATGGGGGTAGTGAGTCCATCTCTTGCATGGCAGCCCTGCAACCATTTGAAACCAGCCATCCCGTCCTCAGATCCCAGGACTCTCATCTCCCTTTAGCCCCAGGGTCGGCCCTCCAGGTTCCCAGGGCTCTGAGTGTCCTGGGATGTTCATCTTAGAACAAACCTCGGGGCCCTAGATCACCAGTTCCATAGATGCAGTTGTTTCCATGTAGAGCCCCCAGGGGAAATCACCATCCTTATATTAGGGATTTTTCTAGTAACCCCAACAGTGTTAACTTTTTGGCAGCTATTTCATGCTGACATAGCTTAAACCTCACTTTTTAATCCATGCTGTTGCTCAACCACATCTTCCTCATCCCAGATTGGGGAAGATTTTTTTTCTCCACATGAAGAACTTCCCATTTAGCCCATTTCACTGACTGCATTCTGTTCCCCTTGGTATGTCTTCCCTCTCATGCAGATGTCAGGGCCAGAGCCACAATCTCCCCTAATCCTGTGCTGATCTTGGTGCTTCTTGTCTGACAACCACAAACTCCTTAAAGCCAAGTGCAGCAGTATGAACAAGGGCCAATTCGAACAGCCATCAGCTCTCAGGTTAACACAGACGTTTGATCAGTTGCTGGGGAAACTATTTGACCAGTTGTGAATTCACTTGTCATCTGGCCTCCTCATTCACTTCTGAGGAAAATGGGGAAGAGCTCAAAACCCCCAATGGAGCATGGATTCATCATGGTGCCGAATTTCCCAGCCCAACAACCAACACTTAAGTGTGCACAAAAAGAGAAATGGGATTTGCTGGAGCTGAAAGCTGGGAGAGATGGAAAAGGCTGAGACTGGGACTCATAGTGGAGAAGTTGGAGAATTTAGTTGATGGTTAATGAGGACAGGGTGTGGCTTTGAAAACTACAACTTGTAGGAAACCGAAGAGAAACAAAAGTTCCTTGCAAGAAGGAGTGAATCTTAACATTCTGTGCTTCTGGGTCTTTCCTGGTGGTCCAGTGGCTAAGACTCCATGCTCCTGGTGCAGGGGGCCAGGGTTTGATCCCTGGTCAGGGAGCTAAATCCCACATGCCCCAACTAAGGGTTCTCCTGCCCCAACCAAAGTTCCCACGTGCTGCAGTGAAGGTCGAAGATCCTGCCTGCCACAACTAAAACCTGGAGCAGACACATAAATATAATAATTATACATTTTTTAAAAATTCTGTGCTTCCATACACCTTATAGTTTGTTGCTATCTTGCAGTACTGTCTGGCTATACCACTGCCAAGGACAGGTGACATCCAGGGTCTGAGGTGGGCTTGAGACAAGTGCTCTAGTCTCTGCCCCCATCCTACTCCCAGGTCTCTCCCTGATAAAGCCCTGCAGTGCTGGAACCAGCGTGAGACACCCTTCTCTCCCCGAGTCTGCTGTCAGTGAGGTCACACTGGTAGCTTGAAATCAGGGATGCCAGAAGCATTTACACCAGAGAAATCAGCAAACACAGCAATTGAGCCATCTTTCCTCTGGATTGCTGGTTGTGAAACTCATTTGCATGCTCAGTCACTTGAGTGGTGTCCAGCTTTTTGCAACCCTATGGACTGTAGCCCGCCAGGCTCCTCTGTCCAGGGGATTTCCCAGGCAAGAATACTGGAGTGGGTTGCCATTCCCATCTCCAGGAGCTCTTCCTAACCCAGAGATGGAAGCTGCATCTACTGCATTGGCAGGTGGATTCTCTACCACAGAGCGACCCGGGAAGCCGTTGTGAAGCTCACACAAAGGATTATCTGAGCCTCTCCTCCTGCCTCCCATCTCTCGCCTGTGCTTCATTGTATGGCCCAAATTCTACTTTCTAAATGAAAATCTGCCTCTCCATGGGGTGGTATGTTGCCACCACCTCCTCTCATTTCCCAACAGCCCTTCAGCACCCTCCTGGCCAGCCTGTATTACGTCACATGATTTCCTGATCTTACTGTGCCCTCTTTTCCTGAGACCCCAGGGGCCCAGAGGCAAGCCCTCTTCTGTGATCCTCTGACACCTAGGGGAGACCCCATTAGATCCTGTATCACGTTGTGGCTGCTTTGCTTAATCCTTTTCCTTTTTACTGGATGAGTCTCTGCTGGATGGGGACCCTCCTCCCTCTTCTGTTTATCTTCTTATCTCTGGATTCCGGCATGCCTCCTGAAACATAGCAAGGCAGAGAGGGAGAGAGAAAAGAGGGGGGAAGGAAGGGGAAGGAGGGGAAGGGAAAAAGAAGAAAAAGAAGGCAGGAAAACAGGAAGGGAGGGAGGGGGAGAAAAACCAGCCAGCCCAAATCACTCATAAACTGGCCAGTTAGAAGCAAGGGGAGGGGGATTTCATGAAGGGTTGGGGAAACAGGGGTGCCCAGAAGTCACCAGGAGGTAAAAAGGCTCTGCCCAGCTGTAGGGCTCAGAGCCCTTGAACTAGTGAGAGAACAGAGGTTCTGTGAACAAGAAACGGCAGGTGCTGCACCTCAGCCAGCCCCCTCCCGCCCCCTGAGAGCCAGCCCCAGCCAGGTGACCTCTGGTCACAAAGTGCTGGCAAAAGAATGATCCAGAGTGGGTAAGGCGTGCGGAGGTGGCAGGCTGAAAACGCGACAGAGTCTCAGTAGAGGTTTTTTGAATGACATTGAATTAGAGCTGGCATTAATCACAACCTTCCTGGGTCCTTCCTTTGCAAGGTAGTGGGGAGGGATGCTTGGAGAGGAGGGGAAGGGATTAAACAAGTGATGGATTGGGCTTCCCCAGGGCAAGCAGAATGCCACCACCCAGTAGGAACTGGGGTTTGAACGGGCTTGGGCTGGGGAGGGGCACTGCGTGGAGCCAGTAGGACCCGGCTTCCCAGAAACACAGGCCTGGCTCCCCAAGACTGCAAGGTCATTGCCAATTCGTTAAGTGGCTTCTCAGCAGGCCTCTGCAGAGGAAAGGCATGTGTTCCCCATTCTGTTGATGTGGAAACGGCAAGAGGAAGTGACTCAGAGACAGAGTGGAAATAAAGTGCGTGTCTCATGACATTCTGGTCCTCTGCTAGCCTTTCAACTGTGTCCTGGGGGGCCTCCTTCCACGCACAGAACAGACAGTGGCGCTAAGTGTGAGCAGAAGGTTGGAGGTGGAGGTGATCTTTTCAGGTGCCAAGGTAGATGGAGCGGGTGGGCACTGGCATTGGAGATAGGAAGGGTTGTCCCTACCCCCTGAGCCTTGACTTACTGGCTCTGTTTAATCTTTTATAAGTGGACACTGGTATCAGGTTTCTGGTTCTTTCTTCTGCCAAGTCACAGGCATTTTAAGAAATACACATGCCAGGGAGTCTATCTAAGTAATCTCTGATTTTTCAGAAAATTCTCTAGGGTAGGTAATGTTAGCCTCCCATCCCAAGAAAGGAAACTGAGATCTAGAGAGGTATCCTTGTGCAGATCACACAGGGGTAAGCAGCAGAGACTGAAAGCCGCCACACTGCCTCGCTCTGAGACCCCTCGTGAGTAACGCCCCAGACTTGTGCCCCGAGGGCAAGAGTTTTAAACCAGGCTCACATGAGTCATGTGTCTGCTCCCTTCTCGATTCTGTGCCATCTTCCTGACTAATGGTGCCCTATCTCTGCTCCCTGAGATCCAGGGCAGAACTTCCAGTCCTCAAGACTTTGCCTTTGACCCTTGGAACTCCCAGTGTCACCTCAAGTCTGGTTGCCCAAGAGGTCCAGCTTCAATGTCAGTTGCCAAAGGCTATTACTGTCATCTCATAAATTAATGAACATTGGAAAACCAACCCCCCCCCCAAAAAAGGTAGAAAGACAAAGAATGAAAGACTGCCCCTGTGCCTCAAATGGAATACATTGAGCTTTATGATGGATTCTCTATAGTGTCCTTATTTTTCTCATTTTGCCAAGGACACAGCAAAATATCACCACAGGCCATCACCCACCTGGCAGCTGCTGTTTGGGAACTCTCCCGTCCCAGCCTGACGTCTCAAGGCACAAGGGCTGGCTGGTGGCAGAGCCGGACACTTGGTTGGCAGGACGTGATACCACGGGCACTCTAATCTTTGGCAACCTGGCGGCCTTAATTCTCTGCCCTTACCAGTTGTGTGATCTGAACAAAGTCACCTCAGTGGACATCTCTAACATTACCTATCCTGCAGACTCTTTCTAGAGAATGAAAGATTGCTTACACAAGCTCCCTAACACACAGTATGTATTCAGTAAGATGTAACATTACCCTGCAACATCTTCAAAAACAAGAGTATGTTTTTCTAACAGAAACAGACTCACAGACTTAGAGAATGAACTCGTGTTTGCCAGGGAAGAGGTTGGGAGGAAGGGATAGTTAGGGAGTTTGGGATGGATGTATACACCCTGCTACATTTAAAATAGATAGCCAGCAAGGACCTACTGTATAGCATAGGAACCTCTTCTCTATGTTGTGTGGCAGCCTGAATGGGAGGCAGGTTGGGGAGAGAATGGATACATATATATGTATGGCTGAGTCCTTTTACTCTCCACCTGAAACTATCACAACATGGTTGATCAGCTATGGTAGTTTAGTTGCTAAGTCATGTCTGACTCTTTTGGACCCCATAGACTACAGCACATCAGGCTTCCCTGTCCTTCACCATCTGCTGGAATTTGCTCAAACTCCTGTCCATTGAGTTGGTGATGGTATCTAGCCATCTCACAGCTATACTCCAATATAAAATAAAAAGTTAAAAATAAATAAATAAATTTCCTAATTTCCCCCTGCCCCCTTCAGGCAGGTGAATGTCTTGTGTTCAGGAAGAGGGTCCTTTATTTTTTCCTGGAGTCTCCAGGGACTCAGAGACTGTTCACTTCAGTGCCCTTGGCAGGTCTTGTCCAAGACGTTCTTAGAGCCAATCAAAACTTTTCCTGTTTTAATTTGAGCCCATTTCCTTGTGTTTGTTATTCTTTGGCTCTGACTTGGGCAGATCTGGGGGTTGGGAGGCAGCCCGGAGCCCACACTGGCTCACTGCCAGGGTTCTCCCCAGGGTGGTGGGATGGTCTTTGCTCTGCCAGTGCTCACAGGGTCTGGGGCTGGCCGGGACGCAGGGAGAAGGGGTCGCCAGGCTGCGGTCCAGATCTGGACTGGAGGGCAGGGGTTTTGACTCACACATGGAGAGCCAGAGGATTTTGTGATCATCAAAATCCAGAGGCAAGCTGTCAATGAGAGATTCACGTTAGCAGGCAAAGTCTGGAGGAACAGGCACATTGTGTTGTCAGGAAGCATGAGCTGGAGTCAGTGGGTTATTCTCCTGTCTTCCACACTGCGTCCACTGCCGTACCTCGGTAGGTTGAAATCAGCCGCGGGGGGCTGGGAAAGAAGACCATGCATGAGGCTGAGGGCTGTTTTCTCTAAGACCGCAAAGGCAGGTAACTGAGGCTTTGATTATAGACCACCTTTCAGTTACTCACTTCAGAGACTTCAGGAGGGACCCCTTTGGCAGTTCACTGCATATCTGTACTGACAGCTGGTGGTTTCAGATGCCCTTGAGGGAGTTGCCATGTGTCATCAGAGATGTGGTGACCACCTTTCTGGACTGAGGCCTTTTGCCCAGACTCTTAAGTCCCTCCAGGACCTATCATGACCACATCCTAGCTTGGGAAGGGGTTGACACTCTCTAAGCCAGGAGGGTTCAAGACTCTTCACAGACTGGGATGTTCCATGCTGGGCTGACACTTTTTTCTTCTTACATGGAGTTTGTGCCAATGTCAGTGGTATCAAGGTACAGAGATTTCCCATCTACCCCCTGCCCTCAAACATGCATAGTCACCCTGGTTACCAACATCCCCCACCAGAATGGTACATTCATTACATTCTGGTGTGTGGTGTATGTTCAATCACTCAGTCATGTCCAACTCTTTGCAACCCCATGGACTGTAGCCAGCCAGGCTCCTCTGTCCATGGAATTTTCCCATCAAGAATACTGGAATGGGTTACCATTTCCTTCTCCAGGGGATCTTCCCGACCCAGGGATCAAACCTGTGTCTCCTGCTTGGCAGGCAGATTATTTACCACTGAGACACCTGGGAAGCCCAGGTCCTTATTAGTTATCTATTTTATATGTAGTAGTGTGTATATGTCAGTACAAGTCCAATTTATCCCTCCCCTCCCCTTACTCTCTGGCAACCAGAAATTTGTTCTCTACATCTGTGACTCTATTTCTGTTTCATGAATAAGTTCACTTGTCACTCCATCCTTCAGTCCCCAACTCCTAGTCTAGGAATGTCCCCCTAAAATCACAGTCTCTTGTTAGAAGGGAGAGATTTCTCTGTAGGAATGGGTTTCGAAGAGAACTAAACTTAGCCTAGAACAGAAGTTCCCAACCTAGCCTGAATGTTAGAAACATCCTTGGAAACAAAAATACCAATGCCAGGCCTCCCCCAGGCCACCTCACTGACAATCTCTGGGCATGGGTCTGGATTTAGACACTCTTAACAGCTTCCCAGGGGATATTAATGCAGAACCAAGATTGGCATCTCCAGTCTGGTGTCAGGCTTCCTTTGCTCCCTTTGAGTATTCCTGCTTTAGACCAGTGATAGTAGACCCTACAGAGCTGTGGTTGGATCAAGAAGCCAGGGCCAGTGTTGGCTGAGATTCGGGGTGAACTGAAGATTCCTAGGGTGCTTATAGTCCATGTAGATGTCAACCAAACTGTCATCAGAACTAGGCTGGGTCTTCTGGGGGCCCAGTCACACCCCCTAACCCCCTCGACACCCCTGCCCCAGCAGAAAGACCTCTCAGATTGGGATGCCAGGGCGCCATCTGATATGGTAACAGACGCTCTGGGAGATGACTTTCAGTGGGACCAAGGCTGCCAGCCCTGAAACCCAGGCTGGCAGCTGCAGGTGGGTGCGGGCAAAGCCATCAGCCCCCAGCTGGCCACTACCTGGACCCTTTCCTGGCTTCCCCACCCCACTGCCCTCCAGGGTACCCATTTTCTACTTCTGTTTCTTCCCGGCTTCTCTTCCCTTGTCCCTGTTTCTCTCCTGCTATTTTCTACTGTCTTGCTCTTCGCTTTTTCTGCTCAGCTGTGCCTTGGAATCATGCTGGGGCCGCCTCCTCTCACAGCTGCATTTGCAAAGTATGGGCCCCTTGCCTAGGAGCCAGTGTGGGAGGAGGAAAGTGATGGGGAGAAGGGGCCTCTTGCAGAGAGCACCCGCCTGCACGCACCAGGTCCTCTGGCTGGTACCTGGATGTTCATTCAGACTGCTCCTTTGTGCTTCCACTTCCCCATCCTCCAAGCCGGATGCCTTTAAGGGGCGTCTTCAAGAGTAGGAGGATGTGTGCTTTCTGGGTGCTGCCCCTGGGGGGTGAGGCAGGTGGGCCCACGCCCATCATTTCAGGGCCATCCCTCTGCTGTCTCCGCAGGACTGCGATGTGCTGGTCCTAGCTGCCGTCAGAGAGGATGTCCGGGGTGTCTGAGACCCTGAGCCGAGTGAAGGTGGGCACATTACGTCGGCCTGAAGGCCCCCCAGAGCCCATGGTGGTGGTGCCGGTAGACGTGGAAAAGGAAGACGTGAGGATCCTCAAGGTCTGCTTCTATAGCAACAGCTTCAACCCTGGGAAGAACTTCAAACTGGTTAAATGCACTGTGCAGACCGAGATCCGGGTGAGTGTGGCAGGCGCCACCTGCTCCATCCGTTTGTCCGTCTCTCCCTCACTCTTCCTGGGTAGCTGAGCATCCCTCCTTCAGCCTGACAGCTCTCCTGTATCCACTCCCTGGATGGCGGGGAGGGGCGGGCACCAGAGGGATGCTCTCCGCCTGCAGCTCTGGGCTTCCTCTCCAAGGCTCTGCAGCTCTGGGGGCGGGAGCAGAGTGTGTAGCCTTCCTTCAAACCCTAGGTCATTTGCTCAAGCTTTGATTTATCTTATTTCAACTTGTTCCTTATTTATGACATTTGAGGCTCTGCAAGGGATATATGTGTTCCCTCCGGCATCAAAGAGTTCACACTCTAATGGAATTGGAATACACAAGTGATTGCATTGAACACAGAACAAGAGTGATTTTCCCAGACATGCCCTGGATGCTTAGAAAAGGGAGGCTTTTAGAGGATGGTAATAAACTAGAGATGCCCTTGACCAGGTGCCTGGTTGCCAGGCCCTTTCTGAGGCTGTACTTCAACTGGTTCATTCTCATCCAGCGTCACAGAATCTGTTTTGCAAATCTAAGTAGCCACAGTCACCAGGGCACCTTGACACCAGGAAGCCAATTAACCTTAACCAAATGTATGAGAGCTTGTCATCAGAAGCAGAGCCACAATACAGTGATTAATTTTAAATACAACATTTACTGAACAATTTCTATATACATGGGGCTTCCCTGGTGGCTCAGATGGTAAAGAATCCACTTGCAATGCAGGAGACCCAGGTTCAATCCCCAGGTCAGGAAGATCCCCTGGAGAAGGACATGGCAACCGACTCTAGTATTCTTGCCTGGAGAATCCCATGGACAGAGGAGCCTGGCAGGCTACAGTCCATGGGGTCACAAAGAGTCGGACATAACTAAGCAACTAACACTTTTCTTTCTTTCCTATATACATGCCTGAATCAATCCCTCTACATTATCTGGTTGAACCTGTGAGGTAGATACAGCAAGGATATCACTTTCCACTGCTCAGAGTATTCCTTTTTGATGATGTGAAAGTAAGCCAAAGCCAAACTGATTCTCCAGAGCTGGCTTTGCTGGGTTTGTCATTTGAACAAAGGAAGCAGGAGGATCTTGGGAACATTCATCAGATCTGAGAGAGCTGGATAAACCATCTCTAGTCCTGTAATCACCAACCCTGCCATGTCCCGGAAGTCAGCATTTCCCAGACTCGGCAAGCGTCTCTTCCAGTCGACCCTGGCAGCAGCCTCTCCACGTCTGTGCATTTGGCTGCCTTCTGTCTATAACAGCATATGCTGTGCTTCAACACACCGAGCCGAATGTAATTGATTAGGTCGCTGTCTTGGCCTATTGTCACAATTGATTCTGGGTTGGTTCTTACCTCTGTTTCCTATAACTGATCTGATGAGGGCCTTATCTGCATCTTATGGTTCCAGATATGTGTGTACAATTGTGTCCCAGGAGTAAGTCCTAGGCACTTTCCTCCAAAAGGATGTTTTCAGATCTCCTTAACTCTCTACTTCTTGAGCCTTCCTTTGGGTATATCATCTTTGCAGATAGCTGATGCCATCTACAATGGGGTTTACTAGTTTAATTTCAGAAGGCAACCCAATTTCCATGTTTGGAGCACCTCCTTGCCCTTTGGGGCTGGAACCCAAAGCATGTGGTTAGACTAATCAGATTAGGATGTGTTCTGTGGTGTGCATACATGCTAAGTTGCTCAGTCATGTCCAACTCTTTTCAACCCCATGTACTGTAGCCCATGATCCTATGTCCATGGGATTTCCCAGGCAGCAATACTTGTGTGGATAGCCATCCGCTTCTCTAGGGTACCTCCCCAACCCAGGGATTGAACCCAGAGTTCCTGCATTGCAGACAGACTCTTTACCATCTGAGCCTCCAGGGAAGCCCGTGTTCTGTGGAGGTATGGTGAAAAGGGACCCGAAAGGATTGGTGGATTGGAAGAGGCAGTACTGAAGAGGGCTTTCTAAGAGGAGGACACAGCAAGAACAAAGACAGGGAGGCTGCTGAACAGTGGGTAGTTGGGTTTGGCTGGGGCATGGGTTATATTTAGAAAAGTATCTAGAGTCAAGATCAAAAAGGAAATTTAATAGCGGATAAGGGAGGGCCTAGAATATCAAGCTGAGGAATCTGGGCTCAGACAGGCACTAGAGACACATAGCTTTCAAGCAAGAGAGAGGCTTTCCTGGAGCCATCTTATGTTTTGCTGGGTGCTTAAGGGGGAAAAACACAATAGCCTACAGAAAGGGCAAGAAGACCCGAGCTTGGAAAGAATGGCTCAAGGACTTCCCAGGCTATCCAGTGATGAAGACTTCACCTTCCAATGAAGAGGGTGCAGGTTCAACCCCTAGTCAAGGAGCTAAGATCCCACATGCCTCGTGGCCGAAAAACCAAAACACAAAACAGAAGCACTGTTGTAACACATTCATTAAAGACTTTTAAAATGATCCACATCAATAAATCTTAAGAAAAAATGAAGAATGGCTAGTACTTGAAGTATTATCTGGAGAAGTATGAAAACAGAGGTGGAGAAAGAACAAAGAAAGAAGTGATAGCCTCCTAGGAGTTTATGTCCCAGCCTTCTGATTTTTCCTGTTTCACATCTGTCCTAGAGGCACCATGTCACCTGCTCATTGAAAACAGCCTTGGTTTTAAAATCATCTAGACCTTGAGCTTGATACCACTCTACCCTTACTGGTTGTATGTCCTTAGACCCAACACTTTGCCAACCTGGCTCAGTCCCCTCACCTTGGGATTATGCCTGCCTGTAGCCTCATTGTTAAGGATCAGAAATTATAGATGAGAAGCATCCAGAATATAGCAGGAGCTCAGTCCTTGGAAGTTATTGACTGTGTGGATATTGTCTTTACCCTGCTCAAGAATCTCCATGTGTTTCCAATCGCCCATAGAATAAAATTAAAATCATCCTTTAGTGTTTATCCATTTATCTGTCATATCTTTAAGTAAAGAAAGATGATCAGATTTGTATTTTGAAACAGTTTGTAGTGTCCTGCAAGGTGTTAGTAAGTGCATTCTGGAGAAGGTTTTTTTGTGGTCAAAGGAGTTTGGAGTTGCTTGGTTACATTTCTGAACCAATTCCTTTGTGACAGGACTTCTTAGAATCTTTAATATGCTGTTCTGCATGATGGGTTCTAATAAAGAGCCACAGTAGTGATGTTCTGTTAAGTCAGTCATTTCTTATTTGCCTAAGAAACCCTTTCTTGTATAAGTTAGACAACCAGTTCTCTAAGAAATCATTTAGGGATCTGTTTTCCCTCAACTCCGACCAAAGTACAAAAAGTGTAGGAGAGAGGAAAGGCTGGTGAAAGGCAGAGGAATTAGAAAGCCATGGCTGTAGTGTATGGTGGGATATGATGAACTAAGGGAGTGGCATAGGTTACAAAGACAAGCCAACAGATCCAAGTGCATCTAAACAGGCAGAGTCAATAGAACTTGATGATTAACTTGATGTAGGGAGAGAGAGAAAGAAAGGAAACAAGGATGACTCAAGCTTTTGCTTGAGCAACTGAATGGGCGTTGGTACCATTCACTGAGATACCAGCAGAGAAAGGAAGGACGTTCTGAGATTTCAGCTTTATGAATGTTCTGTTTGGCATCTTTCTGAAACACCCTCATAGAGGAGCATGGACTTGGAGCTGAGGAGGGAGAAAGGCCGTAGAGATGAGGATTTGGGAGTCGTTATGCAGTGGATATCACATGAATAGGTAGGATCACCCATGGAGAATGAGAAGAGCAAAAGAAATGTTCTAAGTAGGAAACCTTGGGCAATCAACTTCTAAGGGGCTGATAAAGAGGGGCAAGTGAAGGAAAAAAGAAGAATCATCCAGAGGAAGATGAAAAGAACCAAGAAAGCAGGAAGGAGAGACAAAGGCAGAAGAAACTTTGAAGAAAGAGTGGTTAGCTGTGTCAGATTCTCAGAAAGGTCAAGTCAGATAAGGCTAAAAATAGACTCATTGACTTCACCAGCAGGTGCTATAATGCTCTTTTTCTGATCAGTTTCAATGAAAAGATGGGGGAAGAAGCTGTTGTGCAGTCAGTTGGAGAGCAGAGACAGTGAATGTTACCATTCCAGAGAGGCTTTGCTCATGTAAGGAAGGAAAGAGGAAAGGGCAAGAGGAACAGTGTTGCTAGCAAAGGAAAGAGCTTTTGCTAAGATCCTCAAGTGACCAATACACCTGTTAGTTTTAAGGCTAAAGGATTTCCAAGGTTGACTAGTTAAACCATGTTAACAGTTTTGGATTTTACCCCGTCTTCCATGGAGAGCTACTGATATAGTTTAAATATGTGAGTGACATGAGATTGTGTTTTTAAAAGATCACTTGGGTTACACAGTGGAAAATAGATTAGAGAGGGCAAGAACGGGTGTGAGAAGATGTTGGGGACTATTGTGATGATCCAGATAAGCAATGATGGTAGTTTAGATTAAGACTGTAGCCTTGGAGGTGATGGTTGTGATCATGATGGTGATGGTAACTTGATAGGGTTGATGGTGCTTGTGGTGGTGATAATGGTGCCAGTGGTAATGATGGTGATGATGCAATGATGACATTTATGGTGATGGTGATGACAGTGATGATGGTGGCAGTAGTAGTGATGATGACGGCGGTGGTGATGGTGAGGATCGATGATGATGATGATAATGTTGATGGTATTGATGGTAGTGGTGATGACGGTGTTATGGTGATGATGGTGGCGATGACGATGGTGTTATGGTGATGATGGTGGAGATGATGATAATGTTGATGGTATTGATGGTGGTGGTAATGATGATGGTATTATGATGATGGTAGTGATGGTGATGATGGTGGTACTGCTTATGGTGGTGGTGATGATAATAGCAACTAGCACTTTTGAAAGTGCATCATAAGCATTATCTCATCAACTTCTCGGAAGAAACCTATGAAGTATATACTACTATTATCTCCATTCTCTGTATACAGAAATAAGGTTCAGAAGTTTAAGCAAATTGCTAATAAGTGGTGGAACCTGTTTTCAAACCCAGGAAATCCACTTCCAGAGCCTGCACTCTTAATCACCATGGCCTGTGGAGAGAAGTGATTGTAACCCAGAAAATTTAAGAGATGAACATGAAAGGTTTTGCTAATGAACCAGAGATGCAGGAACAAAGAAGGTGTCAAGAACAGCCGCCCTAGTTCAGGTGGTCAGGGTCCCACTCGCTAAGGTGAAAGACACTTGAAGAGAAACTGGTTGGAGACTGGGGAGATCACAGAACCAGTTGTGGACTGTTGAGTGCAATTGGGATGCTCTGACATTTTCATGTTATGTTATATATGTGAAAATGTTGAGTAGACTGTTTGATACATAATTCTGGAGGAAACACTGGGCTGAAGATAGACACTTGGATCTCGTCAGCCTCTGGGTGGTGGATAAAGCCATGAATGTGGGTAAAATCATCAATGAAGAAGTCCTGAATATTTTCATCATCCATTCCACAAGGATGTGTTGAGGGTCCCCATGTACCTGGCACCATGCCAATTACGGCCTGGAAGTAAAACCAAACCCCCAAAGACAAAAATAATCCCTGCTTTCAATGGGCTTTCAGGCTAAGGACCCACCATAATGAATGACATTGACCCCCACTGATGAATGGACCTTTACAAATGGAGACAAGTGCTCTGACAGGAAGACAGAAATTCTGTGAGAGTACAGAGTACAAGAGAGCTCGGTCTAAACATCAAGGAACTATTTCATGGCCTGTTTGTAGATGCTGTGTTCCAGTCATGTAGATCCAGACCAGTTTCCCTGCCCAAGAATCTCCTGGACTGGCCCCTCCCACCCTCTGCTTCCAGTATTTCTTTCCCCAGCTGGGCTTCATCCTCTGATGGATTATTCTCCTTGCAGCTCTGTATCTTCTTTCACCATCTTCTCTGCATCAAAGTACTGCCAGTCCTTTCAAGCTTGCCAAGCACTTGTCCTTCCACCAGAACACTCCAGAAATTCTGACCTCCAAATAGTGGAGGTGTCAGAATTGTGTCTGATGGAATAGAAGCCATGGGGAACGGCCCTGGCACAGTCCACTTGGCAACACATTTCCAAAACATAGTTACTCCATGTGTACTTGCTGGTCTCATGCTTTCCCCTTTTTTCTCAGCCTCTTTCTACATAAATACAATTGCCTTGAGATGTTTTCTCTAGGTTGTTAAAAGCTTTGTAAATAAGCCCCGGCCCCTGTGTTTAGGACCCAACAGAAATTAGACAGGTGTTGGAGAGAGTGGAGCAACGTGCTGAATGAGAAATGGAGTTTTCTCCTCTTGATTTCCTGTTTCCCTTTTGTTTGATATTCATAGGAAATTGTGTGTGGGGGGAGCTCTGGAGCAAGTGGAGGCTTCTATCATCATATATTTTTCTAACATGCTAATTTGCTTGTCTGGGAAAGAGGTTAAGATAACACTTTGCAAACAACCAGCTGAGTGCCACCCAGACGTGCCCACACAGGGTGTCTCTCTTTGACTCTTAATCCTCTCCTTTCTCTCTCTCTCTCCCATCTCCCTCTCCCTCCTCTTTTCTCCTTCTCCTCTCTTTCTTTAGGCTAGGTTGACCATATGTCCCGGTTGTATGGGAGAGTCCTTTTTTCCTTGCATTGTCCAGGGATGAATATGAACAGTACCCCTGCCAATCTCGAGAGCATCATGATTCAAAGGATAAAACACCTATGGCTAAGTGCCGTTCTCACTCCTTTCTACATAACACACTGATTGGCTGGTTCGTGGTGTTTTCTCTCCCCTGCTGACACCAGCTGACCCACACCCCGCGTGGACCCATCTCTCTCCGTCAATGGACCATCTGTGTCTCACACAGGAGGGCCTTAAGCAGAAAATGAGGCACTTGTCTGTGACACGCTGTGGTTCCAAGGATGTCAGCAGAGCCCTCACATTAAAACCCTCTCCCTCAGCCAGCCTCTGTTGTGCTGAGAAGCCATGATCAAGATCTGTCCTTGGGACTTCCCTAGGGGTCCAATGGTTAAGAGTCTGTGCTTCCACTGCAGGAGGCGCGGGTTCTCTCTCTGGTCGGGGAACTAAGATCCTGCATGACGTGTACAAAAGAAGACAGACAAACAAACAAAAAGATCCATCCTTATTTAGTCCCGAAGCATCACCCTACTTAGAATCCACATCAACATCCCCGGGAGGGTCAGAGACAGAGCCATCCTGTGTCCTTTCCTGGCTGGTCCAGTTCTGTCCCCTCCCTGCTACCGCTGGGATTCCAGGCTGCGGGGTGGTCAGTAGAGTCCACTCACCTGGTGTGTGACGAGGGCATAGTCCAGTCCCAAAGGCAGCCTGCTGTATGCCTGCTTGGACTCATTGCCCTCCCTGTAGATTCGGTGGTCTTACAGTACATCCCAGAATATTCCCAGAGAGGCAGATCTCAGACGCTGCCACCCAGTGTCCTGCCCTATCTTGTCAGACATTCATCCCAGTTACTCTTGAGTTTAAACCTATCACTTAACCAGACACAGGGTATTATGGCTTGAACATGTGCCCCCTCCCCCGCAGGTGGTAAAGAACCCACCCTGCCAATGCAGGAGACGTGGGTTTGATCCCTGGGTTGGGAAGATCCCCTGGAGAAGGGAATGGCAATCCACTCGTCTTCTTGCCTGGAGAATCTCCATGGACAGAGGAGCCTGGTGGGCTACAGTCCACGGTGGTCACAAAGAGTCAGACATGACTGAGTGACTGAGCAGGCACGCCCCCTCCAAAATCCGTGTGTTGAAGTCCTGACTCCCAGAGCAGTGGTATTATTACGAGCTGGGCTTCAAGTTGTGACCTTTGAGCTCCCATGAGGTCTTAGTGTCCTGAGGAGAAGGTGAAGAGACCAGAGCTGCTCTGTCCCCCACCGTGTGAGGACACAGCCAGAGAGTGGCTCTCTGCAAGCCAGGAAGCCAATGCCCACCAAGAGCTGGGTCTGCCAACACCTTGACCTTGGACTTCTCAGCCTCTCCAACTCTGAGGAGCACATGTTGGCATGTAAGCCACCCAGTCTGTGGTCCTGTGTTACAGTAGCCTCAGCAGACACAGGACCAGCAGCTCCTTGTGGGCAGAGGAGGATCTACAGGCCACAGTTCATGGGCTCAGGTTGTTTCCAGAGCAATCCAAGCTGCCCTTATCATGTGTCTCCGGGGGCAAAACCTTGAGGCTGAGGGGTAAGAGGAAAGGAATTCGTGTCCTGGGAAGCTGCTGTTGCTAAGAGAAAGGTTACCCTAAAGAGCCACACAAGACCAGCCCACCACGAATAAGACCAGTCGCTGGAAACCTGAGACAAGGGGTTCCGCCAGGAAACCACAGATCAACACCACAGAGACACAATGGGACAACAAGAGGTACATTCGTAAGGACCTCCTCCTTTCAGCACCCTCTCCCCATTTCCTGTGTGTGCTTGGCAGGCCAGCCCACCCGCCTCCGACGCCCACAGAGGTGAGCGCGAGGCAGCTGTGCAGACCTCTGGGCCCCTTTGTTCACTGCGCACCCAGATTCATGACGTCCACAAATTAGCAGTCAGGTGCTGGTGCTCACATTTCTATTTTTAAACGGCAGTCGCATCACTGAATGTCCTTGTTAGGTACAGGCTTTTAGCACATCCAAGTGAATGCTTTCAGAGTGATAAATCATGTTAACTTTTATTATTTTGCTCTTCAGGCACTTTTTAAAAATGATCCCTTAGGTGTGTGGAGAACTCAGAATTCATCCTGCTGTTGTTATTTGTTTCCTAGAGCTGCTGTTGTAAATTACCGTGTCCTTGTGGATTAAAACACAAAAGTGTTTTCTCGCATGGTTCCCAAGATTGGAAGTCCTGTATCAAGGCGTCCCAGGACTGGGCTCCCTCGAAGGCTCTAGGATGGAATCCTTCTTCCAGCTTCTGGCCGCTCCAGACTTCCTTGGCTTGTGGGCTTTTGGTTGCATCACTGCACTCTTTGCCTTCATCTTCACGTTCCATTCTCTTCTCTCTCTGTTTCACTCCTTTGTGTGTCTTTTATAAGGACACTAGTCATTGGATTTAAGAGCCACCCTCCACCCCAGATAATCCAGAATGATCTCATCTTGAGATCCTGAACTTGATGACATCAGCAGAGACCCTTTTCCCAAATGAAGTCATGATCACAGGTTCCAGGACACCCAGACTCATCTTCAGGGGGCCACCATTTAAGCCCTCAGTGGGATCACAATGGCAGATGCTGGTACCCTCGTCCAGGAGCCCATAGGCCTGTGTACATAGTACACAGGAGGGTGTGAGTACTTTACACACCTTTGCACATCCACACTGACACAAGGCTAAGTGTCAGAAAGTGACCACAGGCTAATGAAGGCCTACCACTTTGCCCTGCCTTCTCCTGGGACTCTCAGTTGCTGGCCAGCGGTGGGCTGTCCCCACCCCAGCCCGATTCCCATGACAGTCAGCCCGGGTGACACCATAGGCTGGTCCCCTGTCGCTCCACAGGTGACCTCATCCAGTCACAGAGCTTGAAATTCTGATTTTACCCAGTGGCGCCTAAATGTGTAACGCTGGCTCCAGCCTCCTCCCATGACCCCAGGCCATAGGTACACCTGCCTGCCCGCCATCTCCACTGGCTGCCCACCTCCGTGTGAAGAAACAGCTCGGAATCCTCTCCTGAAATTCAGCTTCTCCTCCAGTCTTTCCAGCTCCACCAACTGCAGCTCTGTTCTTTCACTGACCGTGTCTCCAGCTGTCAACCTCCGAGTCCTCCTTGAATTCTTTCTTTCTGTCACACTCTGCACTTCATGCATTAGGGGATCCTGTCTGCTCAACTATTAAAACATATCCAGACTCTGAGCACTTCCTCCTCATCACCTCCACTGCCTCTTCCCCAGTCCAGGCCGACAGCATCTCTTACCTAGAATAATGCATTCACCTCCTTACTGCCTCTGCCTGTATCCCCGTGTGCTCCATTCCACAGGTAGCAGACATGGTGAATTTTTCAAACACACGTCAGTTAGAGGGATATAGTTAAGGTATACCTTTGGTCATATCACTGCTCTGCTTTAAACTCTCTGGATGCCTACCTTCCTCACCCAGGGTAAAATCCAAAGTGCTTGCCTTGACCTGCAACAGGGCCTTCAGGCCAAATATGGCTGACTACCTGTTTTTGTTAACAAATTTGTGGGGTGGGGGGGAGCCTAACCACACTTGTTTGTATATTATTTCTGGTGCATTTGAGCTACAATAGCAGAAGTGAATCGTTGCAACAGAAACCATCTGGCCACAAAACCTGAAGTATTTGCTACCTGACCCCTTACAGAAAAAGTCTGCTGAGCTCTGGCCTGGCCTTCTGACCTTTTCTCATCATCTCCTCTGTGCCTTCCCCACTTCAGCCCCACTGGCCTCTTTACGGTTCCCCAAATGTGCCAAGCACACAGAACTTCATAAATGCTCCCCTTGGGGACTCTGTACATCTGGTCCGTTTGCCTGGAAGATCCTTCCCCCACAAGGCCATCCCTCTCTCCCTGACTTCCTTCAGAGATCCATTCAAGTGCCCCCTTATCAGAGAGAACTTTGCTGGCCACTCCACATAGAATGGCTCAGATGTCAAAGAATCTGCCTCCAATGGAGAAGATCAAACCCAGGTTTGATCCCTGGGTTGGGAAGATCCCCTGGCAAAGGAAATGGCAATCCACTCCAGTATTCTTGCCAGGGAAATCCCATGGACAGAGGAAACTGGCAGGCCACAATCCATGGGGTCGCAAAGAGTTGGACACAGCTGAGCACACGTGAACACACCACATAGAACAGCAGCCTCTCCTGACCAGCATTCTGGTGCCCTGCCTTCTTTGTTTGTCTTCCTGGTATTTATTAGGACCTATGATATTATTATGCTTATTTGTTTATTGTTAACCCTCCTCCCAACAGAAAACAAGCTCCATGAGAGAGCAAGCTTTTGTTTTCCCAGTTTGCTGAATTGAGTAGTTACTTAATGATGGATGGATGGATGGATGGATGGATGGATGAACTCCAGTTATAAAGTCAACAGAGACTGGCTGGAATTCCATGTCTCAACTCTAGATTCCAGCAAGGGAGAGAGAGTTTTGGACTGACCTGGTATGTACAGAGGGCAGTGTCTGGGGTCAGTGGCATTGAATGCCAAGAGATGCTGTGAATAGGACAGGCAGAGGGGTTCACATAACCACTACTACAGTCTTCCCAGATGAGGCAGACAAACTAAGTCACCAGCGAAATTGTAAGTATCCGTTTTCTAAGTCACATCCCAAATTCACTGCATTGAAATCTCAGGGGTGCTGGGACTGGTCACTGCCCCTAAGTACCCACTTCTGCCTGCAGGCTGCCCACCTAGCTCACGTGCCCTGGAGAAGGATTATCAACCATCACCCAGGTGGGGTGGAGCTCAGGCTACAGAGTCATGGTAAAGGATCTGAGAGCTCACAGGATACTCAGTCTTGGAGGGTCTGTGAAAAAGTGACAAGAGTAGGTGGCGTGGGGTGGGGTGTAGGTGGGTTTCATGGGGTTGCAGGTGGCGCCACTGTGCTCCCACTTCCTAATCTGAGCCCTAGAAAGGTTGTATGGTGCCTGCCTCTTGTCAGCCTCTAAACAGAGGTGGCTTCCTGGAAAGCCAGGACTGTGTCTCATTCACCATTGTCTCCCAGTGGCTATTTCGTGCCTGACAGAAAGCAGACACTCAGATGTCTGTAGAATAAATGGATGAATGAGTGCATAAGCTGAGCCTATAGACCACAAAGGAGACCAGGAATCTCCTACATCACTTGATGTAAAGACAAGGAGGAAGTTGACCTCAAGGAAGCTTGGCCTTCATAAATGATGAAGTGTAAGGAGAGTTAATAGAATTTTAGCTGGCTTAAAATAGAATTTCCTGTATACTCCTGGGCAAGTCACTTGACCTCCCAGGCTTGCAGTTTCTTCATTTAAAAACTGAATCAAATTAAATGATCTCTAAATTTACTTAAGACTCTAGAATTCCGGTCTAAGTTTTATGAGCTTGTTAATGTCTGAATGTTTGAGTATCTGTGGAGTTGTAGATTGTATTGCTGTGGTTGCATCAGTGAGGTTTGCTTTTACATATGAGCTTCCAGGATCCAGAAGGCAAAATAGTTGTTCAACTTAACTTTCATCAAGACCTGAGTGAGTTTGGCCATTGTTTTTCTCTGACCCTGTGACATTTGCTATCCAGTCAGCATTTTAATTTTAGAGTTATATTGCACAGGGAGTTTGTATATCTCTTAAGAGCTGATACTATAAGTTGGGGAGGAGGTCTCTACCAGGTAGCATGTGAGCCAAGCATGTAGGCAAAAGTTACCATTTGTCTCGAATTGGAAGCTGATGTCTGCTCTTATTATTTCACTGTGGATTTTTTTATGACTCATCTGCTAAATTAAGCCTAATATAATAGCCAAATTTAGACATTTATTTTCAAAGGTTTTTACAAGTATAATATGAATATATGAAAGACAAACATGAATGGAAAACTCTAAATCATTATCTCTCATGAATATAGAGGCAAAAACACTCAACAAAATATTAGAAAATTGAATCCAACGATATGTAGAATGGAATACACGTTTATTCAGTAATAGTCCTTGCTGTTGTTGTTGCTGTTTTTTAGTCGCTAAGTCATGTCTGACTCTTTTGTGACCCCATGGACTGTAGCCAGCAGGCTCACCTGTCCATGGGATTCTCCAGACAAGAATACTGGAGTGGGTTGCCATGTCCTTCTCCAAGGGATCTTCCTGACCCAGGTATCGAACCTGCATCTTCTGCTTGGCAGGCAAATTCTTTACCACTGAGCCACCAGGGTGTATACAGAGATATATGTATATGTACTACACCTCCCATTTATAATAGAAGTTGTTTCCAAAAGTGAGTACAAGCTCTTTATACAATTTTACAAACTAGCACATAAACTCTATGTGGTCCTCCCATCACTTTCATGGTCCTTTTCAAACTGTTTGGATTGGTGGCTTATGGCGGGGCTTTTGCTGTTTTTATAACTGCTACAGTGAGTTTCTTTGTATACAGAATATTTCTGGGGTTTGAGTCAGTTCATCAGTTTATGCTTTGGCTGCTGTAACAGCATGGCCACCATAACGACATGGCCACTGTAACAACATAACACAAGCCGCAGGGCTTAAACAACAGAGATTTGTTACTCCCAGTTCTGGAAGCTGGAGATCCCAGACCAGGGTGCCAGGAGGGCTGGGTTCTGGGGAGAGCCCTCCTCCTGGCTTGCAGACGGCCACTTGTTGCTGTCCTCACATGACAGAGAAAATGTCCATCACCCTTGTGTCTCTTCTTATAAGGGCACTAGTCTCCTACGTGAGGGTTCCAGTGTCACGACTTATTCACCTCTCAAAGGCTTCACTTCTAGATGCCATCCCATTGAGTATTAAGGCTTCAGAATATGCATTTGGGGGTACCAGCTGTCAGTCTGTAGCACATCTCCAGGCATAGAACTAAATCCAAGGTATAAGCACATTTCGGATTCTTGATGTTGCGTGGTGCTCACTCAGTCGTGTCCAACACTTTATGACCCCATGGACTGTAGCCCACCAGGCTCCTCTGTCCATGGGATTTCCCAGGCAAGAATACTGGAGTGGGTTGCTATTTCTCCCTCCCGGGGATTGTCCCGACCCAGGGATCGAATCTGCATCTCCTGCATTGGCAGGTGGATTCTTTACCGCTGAGTCACCTGGGAAGCCCTTCAGATTCTTGATACAATACAGATATTCCTATCTATCTTTGCACTAGGATGGGAGCTCCCCGGGGACAGGACTTTCCCTCATTCTCTGCTGTATCCACAGCACCTAGAAGGGAGCCTAATGCAAGAGTATGTTAATTATTGACTGCATGGATGAGAATCATTGAGAGGTTTTCTTGTATAATTTTTGGTATCGATACATGCAGAAGAAAACAGTACCAAATAGATGAGCGGCAGCTCACCCTGTGGGCTGTTCCACATCTCCTGGAACCTGGCATTTGGAAACATGTAGGGGCCTTCTTTTTTGCTTGTCATGTTGTCATCATTGTCAGAATGACAGGGGCAAGGCTTTCCATCGGCTGCAGCCGTGGGTGCCGCATGGCACCACACAGCAAAGAATCATCTGGCCCCAAATGCCAGCGCCTGTTAGGACTCACTGATGTGAGTTATGGGGCATTATGGTGAAATGAACAACGTGGAAGCCATCGCCCCATGTGAGAATAAAGCTTCACCAGTCACACTGACGCGAACTTGCTCTAAGGCAGACACTATACGCCACACAACATACCACCAAGTCATGACTTCAAGAGATGTTTTGGTAGGAAGACTTTTTTCAAAGAAGAACATGAGGGACTTCCCTGGTAGTCCACTGGTGAAGGATCCGCCTGCCATTGCAGGGGACAAGTGGGTTCGATCCCTGGTTCCCGAAGATCCCACATGCTATGGAGCAACTAAGCCTGTGCTCTACAATAAGAGAAGCCACTCCAGTGAGAAGCTCATGCATCTCAACGAAAAGTAGCCTCCACTCACTGCATGCAGTGAGAGCCTGCGTGTAGCAATGAAGACCCAGTGCCGCCAAAAATAAATGAACAAGTGAAAAAAATTAATATTTACAGAAATAAGAAAGAAAAGGAGAAATACATGAAGTCCTCCTGGTTCTGTCATAATGGATTATCTCATTCCTCCTCCCTTCTATTAATAAATCTCAGCTTAGCAGCCAGAGTCTTTCCTTGGGGTTTATTAGTAAATCCAAACATTTGACAGAATGGTCTTATTCTTAACAGAATATTTTCCAGAGACACCTCTTACGTTCTGTACAAGTCATTTAAAAAAAGAAGTCCTTTTCCACCTATTTCTGCACTTTCTCAGAACTTCACTTCCCATCTCCATGTGTGGCTGAAGGGGAATAAAGGAAGCCTGCTATCATGAGCTTTGCCCTGGGAATGCAAAGCCCTTTGTGGCTTTCTTGCTCTAGGCGGAAGGAAGTCATTTTTCTCTGCATTATTTCTTCCCGGGCGACTTCTCCACGGCCATCACCTGACATCCTCTGAGGCTCGTTCATCGTTGTCAGCCACCTGCTCCCACCAGGAATGGCTTCAGCTTGGAAACGGTCTCAGATCCTTTTACCAGAGCCAGCTTTCCTTAGCCACCTGGACCCCTTCGATGGAGCTGATGAGCTGTTACTGGAAGTTACTGGTGACCATGGCTCTCTCCTTCTCCCTCAGCCTCTACTCAGACAGTTTCTCCTTGGGTCCATTTCCCAGGGCGCCAGCTCCCACTCAGGCTGGGAGAGTCAGAGGAGCCTCTGCTCAGGCAACTTTAGACTCTATTTCAGGCTCTCAAATTTTATGTCTCAGCTATAGACTTCTTGGGGATCTTCCTGGTGGCTCAGTGGTAAAGAATCCACCTGCAGGCGGCATGGCTTCTATCCCTGGGTTGGGAAGATCCCCTGGAGAGGGAAAGGGCAACCCACTCCAGTATTCTTTCCCGGGAAATGCTATGAACAAAGGAGCCTGGGGTGCTACAGTCCACGGGGTTTCAGAAGAGTTGAACATGACTTAGTGATGAAAACAACGACAAAATAGACTTCTTGAGTTCATTAATCCAACTCCCAGGATAACTTGACCTTGAGCCAAGCTCGTCTCTTCTCCTTTGTCCACCCACCCTGACAATGGCCACTGTTTATTAAGCATCTACTCCTCTGTGTCACTTAAAGGCTAGGTAAGCTTGCTACGTAAGCTTTCTACGTAAGCTCTTTACGTCTCTGGAACCCACCAAAAGCTTGGCCAGCTTGCTTATCCTTGAAGCCAATCTTAGTAGTATCACATTCCAAAAAATTATTAGTCTGCTATCTAAACATAATTAGAAATCATTGAGGGAAATATCATTGAGGGGTCACTTTTAAGAAAAATAGCAACATTTCTTAACATTTTTATAGCCATGTCTTAATATCCAATCGGGTTGACTGCTGACCAAAAATATCTTTACTTGCATTTTTTAAAAAAATTCCTGAAATCCAGCCCATGAAGGCTCTTGTCTTGCTTCCCTCTACTGCTCATGGCAAAATCCCTTCTTTTTCTTCCCTTAGTCAACTCTTTGGCTTCCCAGGTGGTACTACTGGTAAAGAACTCGCCTGCCGATGCAGGAGATGTAAGAGACACTGGTTCCATCTTTGGGTCAGGAAGATCCTCTGGAGGAGGGCATGCCAACCCACTCCAGAATTCTTGCCTGGAGAATCCCATAGACAGAGGAGCCTGGTGGGTTACCATCCATGGGGTTGCAAAGAGTCATACACAACTGAAGCGACTTAGCACACACACGCACAGTCAACTCTTTGCTTCTTCCAGTGTATAATTCAAATTCAACTGCATTGCTTCATGCTCCCCATTACGAAGTTCATGCTACCTAAGTTCAAGAGTTGAGTGGTACATGGAAACCTCCTTAGAAGGTGGAAAAGAGACAGTGTTACATGTTTATAATTTTATGTCTGCTCCTTATATTTATACCACATGTTATCTTATCTAATCCCATCCAAAAATCTCACAATGAAAGAGGTATTCTCCCCATTTTTCAGATGAGGAAGTGGAGGGTCGGTAACCTAGTCATGGCCTACTGCACGGTCTTGCTGGATCCAGTAGATGCCAAAGTCTTGGTGATGTCATTAGTCACCACACTCTTGATCTCTTGAACATTTTTTAATGTGGGTCACTGTCTCTCATAACCCTGACTTGTTATCCAGAGAGCTGGCTTCTATTCATTTACTCATTCATTCATCCCTGAAGTATTTGAGACTCTCCTGTGGGCCAAGCCACTGGGCTTGTCAAGAGGATAATATTGTATGTGAGGTTTGGCTTCCGACCTTGCATTTGAAAGGTTAGAAAGACAAATATCAACCATTGTCTTAGTTCTAATTGGTGAATGTCTGTATTCATTTCTTCTGGCTTCTCTAACAAAGCAACACAAGTGGGGTGAGTCAAAACAACAAAAATTCATTTTTATCACAGATCTGGAGGCTAGAAGTCCAAGGTCAAGTTGTTGGTAGGGCCATGCTCCCTCAGAAACCTGTAAGAGAACAATGTTCCCTTGCATCTTCCTCACCTTGGGTGGGTTCCTAGCAACCATTACCAGTCCCGGGCTTGCAGAAGTATCACTCAGAATGAAAAGGAAAAGTTAAAATTTTACATAACCTCCTGCTCCTTCTGCCTCTGTAACTCAGCTTGCTCCTTGCAAAGTCTGGGTCACCTATGTCATATAGTCTCAGAAAGTGGGGACTCACAATACTAGGAACTGGAGCTTATCTCACTCACCCTTGTGCTGCTTTTTGCAAGCCCCTGCAAGCCTGCTTCATCGTGCCTGTCTGTGTAAAGGTCAGGCATCCCCTTCCCCATCTTAACTGCTGTTCCAGTGCACAAAGCCCCTTAGTTTAAACCAGCCTATTAGCAGCTAGTGTTGCCCACTATAGTCTGTCTATAAAAACTCCATAACCCCTTTGTTTGGGGCTCAGAGCTTAGAGTGTTAACTCCTCTGGGCCCGCTGGCCTAATAAACCTGAGTTCTCCAACTTTCCGAGTGTGGTGCTTGATTTCTCGATTACTGGTTTCTGCAACAAGATCCCCTATCTTCACATGGCATCCTTCCTGGGTGTATAACTCCCATTGCATCTGAATTTCCCTTTTTTATAAAGACACCAGTCATATTGGATTAAGGTCCACTCTAGCTACTTCATTTTAAGTTGATTATTCTCTAAAGACCTTGCTTCCAAATAAGGTCATGTTCTAAGGTCTGGCAGTTCGGATTTCAACATATCCCAGTGGGGAGGGTGGGAAATTCAACCCATAACAGCAACTTGAAAAAAAAAAAATGAAAGTGAAAATCACTCAGTCGTGTCCAACTCTTTGCAATCCCATGAGCTATAGTCTTCCAGGCTCCTCTGTCCGTGGAATTCTCTAGGCCAGAATACTGGAATAGATAGCTATTCTCCAGGGGATCTTCCCAACCCAGAGATCAAACCCAGGTCTCCCGCATTCTGCATTGCAGGCAGATTCTTTACCATCTGAGCCACCAAGGGAAGCCCAACAGCATCTTCTTTGGGAACCCAAGGATGAAACAAACCATCAAGATAGCTCAGGAAGCCTTCCCAGGGGACATCAGAAAGCTTGTTGTTATTGTTCAGTTGCTGAGTCCTGTCTGACTCTTTGCAACAGGCTTTACTGTCCTTCACTATCTCCAGGAGTTTGCTCCAATTCATGTCCATTTCGTTGGTGATGCTCTCTAACCATCTCATTCTCTGCTGTCCCTTTCTCCTTTGGCCTTCCATCTTTCCCAGCATCAAGGTCTTTTCCAATGAGTCGGCTCTTCGAATCAGATGGCCAAAGTATTGGATCTTCAGCTTCAGTTCTTCCAATGAATATTCATGGTTGATTTCCTTTAGGACTGACTGCTTTGATGGGACTGCTTTGATGCAGCTCAATCAGGAGAGGACAGAAGGAGAGGGGACCGGGCATCCTCCAGGGGGGAAGAGCCTCCTGGGCATGGAGAGTAATACTGGGAGATGGCAGGTGCTTAGAATCCATTGTGTGTCAGCATGGGAGATGATCTGGAAAAAACACACAGAGGAAAATTCTGGAGGGCCTTTCATGCCTCATGTTAAAGAGTCTGGATCTTATTGTCTAGAAAATGAGGACCCAGTAACAAAAGTCACCTCCCTAAATGTGCCGTTCATCTCAAAGGGGTAACTTTTAAAGTACAATTTAAGCAGGACTTTATAAAACCAAAGTTTCAAGTTATTAAAATTTTAATTTCTATTATTTTTTAAAGATTTTTTTAAAATATGGACCATATTGTTTCTGTTTTACGTTTTGGTTTTTTGGCCAAGAGGCATGTGGGATCTTAGCTCCCTGACCAGGGATGAAATCCAAACCCTGTGCATTGGAAGATGATGTCTTAACTATGGACCACCAAGGAAGTGCCTATGTTCCATCATTTTGTTTTCATAAGCCAAAGAGTAAGAAGTAAGGAGAGTGAGTTAGATCAAGCCTGGAAAGCAAAAGAAGGCCAGAGCCTCAGTTGGGTTCCCAGAAATCAGACCCTATTGATCTTTGCAGGCAGGAAGCAGCAGTGAGCATGCCCATGAACCTCACCTGGAGCGAGTGATAAAAAAAACAGGACTGGGCAGAGAAAAGAGTTGGGCTGTGACAGGACATGTCACGGGGGCACAGGAGCCGGGATAGGACAGCTCTGCTGGGTGTGAAAGGACAGGGGCTTGAAACCCCCACAGTGACCAGTCACCCAGTATGGAGTGTAACATGAGGCATGGTGGTTTAGTTCCTGGCCATGTCCGACTCTTTCCGAGCCCCTGGATTATAGCCCCCCAGGATCCTCTGTCCATAGGATTCTCTAGGCAAGAATACTGGAGTGGGTTGCCATTCCCTTCTAAAGGCAATCTTCCCAACCAGGGATTGAGCCCAGGTCTTCTGCATTGCAGGCAGATTCCTTACTGTCTGAGCCCTCACACTATGAGGTGGGAGGGGGGATCGGGACGGGGAATACATGTAAATCCATGGCTGATTCATGTCAATGTATGACAAAAACCACTACAATATTGTAAAGTAATTAGCCTCCAACTAATAAAAATAAATGGAAAAAAAATGAATTTCAGATGGAAAAATATGTGACTCGACTCAACAAAAGAGCAAGAAAATGGATTGAGGAATTAGTTGCTCGGGTGATCTTTTTTTCTTTAGAACTAAATTATCCTGGGCATGGGGATAGACATATGCCCCTTGTTTGTTTCTGACCCATAAGAGGAGATGCCAGAGAACAGGGAGAGAGGTGAAGACAGTTTGAGGTCTTCACACTGGTTGACAAAGCCACTACTTTTATGTATTGGAGGAAAAGCCACAGAAATCCCACTGTTTGCACATCTGAAGCTGTGAGCCATGGGCTGATTGGGGGCCTGCCTTTCAGTAGCCCTCACATGGGCAAAAGGAAAGATTTTCTTGTAGCAAAAAAAAAAAAAAAAAAAAGAATCCTGGGCTTAGCTCAATAACAATTGATAAAATTAAGACACCTCCCCCCCAACCCTTTTCTATCGTGTTACATATGGCAATTTCGTGAGTAGGTAAACATCCTATACTATTGTTTTTCAAAGTGATTTATTCATAGAGAAAGAAATATGGAACTCATTAATGACAGTTTATGAGCTGTGGGCAGAGGGCTGATACTGCTGCTCGCACCATTTGGACCAGAAGCTGTGTGGATATGAGAGAGGAGGCAGTGAAGGGGGAGGGGGGGGCAGCGGGGCTGATGCAGAAGCCTCCATGGTGAGATCATGTCAAACCTCGGGTTTTTTCGTTTAAATTGATTCCCCAATTCATTCTAGGGCCCCCCTCCCCTTAAGCCACTTTCTCCCTTCCACCCCATGAATAGAAGTGTCTTCTTTTTTATTTATTTTACTTTTAAAGTTTTTATTTTCTAGTGGGGTAGAGCCGATTAACAATGTTGTACATTTCAGGTGACCAGTGAAGGGACTCAGCTGTATGTATACATGTATCCATTCTCCCCCAAGCCAGGCTGTCACATAACATTGAGCAGAGTTCCCTGTGCTATATACTAGGTCCTTGTGGGTTATGCATTTTAAATATAGCAGTATGTACATGTCCATCCCAAACTCTCTAACTGTCCCATCCCCCCATCCTTCCCCTTGGCAACCACAAGTTCGTTTTTAAAATCTTCAAGTCTATTTCTGTTTTGTAAATAAATAAATCCATTTATATCATTTCTTTTTAGAGTCTGCATATAAGGGATATCATATTATATTTCTGTTTCTCTATCTGACTTACTTCTCTGAGTATGACAATCTCCAGGTCTGTCCATGTTCCTGCAAATGGCATTATTCCACTCCTTTTAATGTCTGAGTAATATTCCATTGTATTTATGTATCACATTTTCCTTATCTATTTGATTCGATCTTCCAGCCTTCCACCTCCTCCTCCTCAGCCAGGCTAATATCATGTGATTCAAAGCTCTAAACCTCTAATGACATGGTTGGTTTTTCCAACAAGGCCAGCCCCCATCATGAGACTTTTCAGGGGCCCACTGTGAATCACTTCATCAGCATAAACCTCAGTCCAAGGAACCCACCAGGAACAATAAAGATACTCTAAGTGATACTTAGGAAATTTCAGGGGTTCAGAGGCTCCCTTCCCAGAAGCAAGGACAAAGAGAAGCCAAGTTCTTTTGTGTACAATATCCTTCTATCAGTACCTAGAGGGGTGATAGTGATGGTGGGTGGAGTAACCATTTGGTGAAGCTTCAGGAGCTTCAGGTTTCCTCCTCTAGAAAGAATGCCTTCTGGTAAAAGCCTGCTCAGTACCAGGCAGCCTCCCGAATAGTACACTTCATACTCTCCCTTACCTGAAGCTGAGATCCATCTTCCTGTGAAAATCTGTTGGATGAAGAGTCTCTTAATGAATTTCCACTATAAGGATCTAGAGTTAACCTTTTCCCAACATCCCTATGATAGAAGTTGGTTGTGTTTTAGAAGGAAACCTAGGGGAAAAAAGTTTGCACCAGTTATGCCCTGGAGAGTTTTACAAACCACAGAGCGAAGAGTGGATACAGTCTGGTTCCTCTCAGAGACTCTGAGTGGAAGAGAAGCTGGATGCAAGGCCCCTGTCCAGCTGGGCAGAAATTCTATTAGTCCATTTGATATGGTGCCTTTAATTCTTATACGGCTGGGAATCTCCATTACCAGAGACTCTCTTCATTTTGAAATTATTTAAAACTTATGAAAAAGTTGAAAGACATGTCTGAAGTCCCATATCACCTACACCCAGATTTCCCAATCATTTAAATGCATCATTTTCCATATGTAGCGGCTCTATCTCTTCATAAACATGCATACACTATGCCCACTATCTTTATTTTCTCTCTGAGGTATTTGAAAGCAAGTTGCAGCAATACTGCTCCATCACTGAAAAGACTTCAGTGTTTATTTCTCCCACACAAGGACACTCTTCTACAGAATTGTGGCCATCTAAAGTGGGAAATCACCATTGCTACAATCACCACTACCATCTAAACCATTTGTTGTTCAGTTGCTAAGCCATGTCCTACTCTTTGTGGCCCCATGGAATGTAACCCACCAGGCTCCTCTATCCATGGGATTCTCCAGGCAAGAATACTTGAACGGGTTGCTATTTCCTTTTCCAGGGGATCTTCCTGACCCAGGGATCGAACCCATGTCTCCTGTGTTGGCAGGTGAATCCTTTACTACTGAGCCACCAGGGAAGCCCTAACCATAGAACCCATTCAAATTTCACCAGCTGGGCCTAAAATATCCATTTTTTCCTGACTGGTCCAGGAACACACATTGCATTTGATTGTCATATCTCTCTGGTCTCCTCCAATCTGAAAGAGTTTCTCAGTCTGAGAGAGTTAAGCCCTTTATTCCATCTATCAGTCTCTGAGGAGACCACTCACCCAGGTCCGTGCCTAGACTCATCATGAACTCAGAGCAGAGATGGCACAGAAATGATGTCCTGTACCCATCTCAGTGTATCAGGGTGGGAGGCATGTCCTCTTTACCATGTTCTAGCACTGGTGAAGTTATCTTTGTTGACCTGGTCATTCGTGTCTGCCAGGTTTTCCTTTGTATTTGATTAGTATCTGAAAGGAGATGCACTCAGACTATGTCAGTATCCTCTGCCCTCCAGCCTTATCTTCCATTGATGAATCATGCCTGAACTAACCAACACTGGGTTTGTTGGCAGTGATTTTCTATTTCCATCCTCTCTTCTACATTTCCTAGTTAGTATTCTACTCTAAAGAAAAGCATCCTCTTCTCCCCCATTTATTTACTTATCTGTCCTAGATTCTGTTTTATTCTGTGGACACACTCCACCATGATAGACTTTAATGCTTATGTCCTCCCAGACTTGGCTTGCCCCTGTCCCTTTAAGCTGATACTGGTTCCTTGTTATGTGTCCCCCAACATTCTCTAAACACTTCCTTTTTCTCTAGTACAAAAAGGTATTCCAGGCTCATCTCATACCTTCTTTGCCCCAGCCGGGGAATCAGTATTTCTCCAAGGAATCCTAGATCTGTTTAGTACAGAAGGGTATTTGGAAAGTAAGACTGGGTGTTTGGTATCCAACTGACTATCAGGGTGTCGTTGGTCCTAGGTTCTCTCAGTAAACAGACCTTTCTCTTTCAAACCATGTTGTTGTGTTTGGTTGCTAAGTCGTGTCCAACTCTTTGTGACCCCATGGACTGCAACATGCCAGGCTTCCCTGTCCTTCACTATCTCCCGGAGTTTGCTCAAACTCGTGTTCACTGAGTCAGTGATTCCACTCAACAATCTCATCCTCTGTCATCCCCTTCTCCTCCTGCCCTCAATCTTTCCCAGCATCAGGGTCTTTTCCAATGAATCATCTCTTTACATCAGGTGGTCAAAGTATTGGAGTTTCAGCATCAGTCCTAATTGTTAAAATTAGGAATAAATTTAACAAAAGACCTGTAAAACCTATACACTGGAAACTACAAATTATTGCTGGCAAACATGAAAGACAAGCAAAATAAGTGGAGAGATATACCATGTGTGAGGTTTGGAAGACTCCATGCTGTTAAGATGCCAGTTCTCCCTCGCTAAGCTATAGATGTAACACAATCTCAATCATAATTCAGAAGATATTTTAAATAGAAAGTGACAAACTGATTCAAAAATGCATATGGAGATGCAGAGACCCAGAATAGCACAATAATCTTCGGGAGGAAATGGCGGAAGGCTTATGCTGTTTGACTTCAAGATCTCCTCTAGGGACGTCCCTGGAGGTTCACTGGTTAAGAATGGTGGTTTAATAAATGTCTCCACTAATATGAAAGATGAATAATAATTGTAATTTGTTCATAGTAAATAAATTATTTCTTTTTATTGTTAAAAAAAGAAAAAGAATGGTGGTTTGGTGGTTCACTGGTTCTCTGGTCTGCCTGCCAATGCAGGAGACACAGGTTCGATCCCTGGTCTGGGAACTAAGATCTCACATGCCTTGGCACCACTAAGTCTGCCCATGGTGACTACTGAAGCACAGGTACCTAGAGCTCCTACTCCAAAACTAGGAAAAGACACCACAAACAGAAACCCACGTACTGCTACTAGGGAGGACCCCCCACTCACTGCAGCTAGAGAAAGCCAGTGTGCAGCAATGAAGACCCAGCACACCAAACTAAGTTAAATAAATAAGTAAAAATTTTAAAGATCTTATCTAAAGCTACAGTAATGCAGACAGAGTAGCACTGGCATAGTGCAGGCAGAAATCAATAGAACAGAACTGAGAGCCCAGAATTTATATGGCCAGCTGATTTTGACAAAGACAGCAAAACAATTCGATTAGGAAATGAAAATCAACAGCCAATGCTGAATAACCATAGATCTTTATGATAAAAAAAATTTATTTGACCCCTACTTCACGCCAGACACAAGGGTTAACTCAAGCTCAATCACAGAGACAAAGGTAAAAGCTAAAACCATGATGTTTTTGTTTTATAACCTTTTTAAAATCAATTAATTTTTGGCTGCATCAAGTCTTGGTTGCTGCGTGCGGCCTTTTCCTGGGTTTGGGGAGCAGGGGTTCCTCTCTAGCTGCAGTCTGCAGTTTTCTCTCATTGAGCATGGGCTCCAGGGAATGAGGACTCCAATAGTTGTGGCACGCAGGTTTAGTGTCCCCCTGCACATGGAATCTTTCCAGACCAGGGATCGACCCCATGACCCCTGCATTGGCCACTGGACCACCAGGGAAGTCCTAAAGCTATGAAGTTTATACAAGAAAACAGGAGAATATATTCATGATTTGGAGACAGGCAAAGATTTCTTAAGATGCAAAAAGCACTGACCATAAAAGAATATTTGGGTAAATGAGACTTTATTGAAAGATACTGTTAAGGAAATAAATACTAGGCACAGTACAGATCTGGGCTTCCCTGGTGGCGCCGCTGATAAAGAATCCACCTGCAATGCAGGAGACCCTGGTTCGATTCCTGGGTCTGGCAAGATCCCCTGGGGAAGGGATAAGCTACCCACTCCAGTGTTCCTGGGCTTCCCTGGTGGCTCAGCTGGTAAAGAATCCACCTGCAATGTGGGAGTCCTGGGTTTGATCCCTGGGTTGGGAGGATCCCCTGGAGAAGGGAATGGCTACCTACTCCAGTATTCTGAGCTAGAGAACTTCATGGACAGAGGAGCCTGGCAGGCTACAGTTCAAGGGATCGCAGAGTCAGACATGACTGAGTGATTTTCACTTTCAATTTCTTTCACAGTACAGATCTAGAGAAAATATTCATAAGACATATGCAAAGTACTTTTATCTAGATTGTATAAGGACCTCCTACAATCAGTAAACATACACACACAATGGACAACGAATTTGAATGAGTACCTCACAAAGGAAGATATATCAATGGTTATAAGCAGATGGAAGAGTACTCAATATTGTTAGTCTTCAGGGAAATGCAAATTAAAAGCACAATGGGATACTATGCATACTCACTAAAATGTCTAATGTTAAAAACATTTATAACACCAAAAGTTGGAGAGGATGTAGTGTGATAGACATCTCATATGTCATAATATATATATATAAAATGGAATCATCATGGCGATCACTTATAAAGTTCATCTACCTTTGACCCAGTCATTTCTCTCCTAGGTATTTGTCCAGAGGAAATGACAACACACATACTCAAAAAGACTTATACATTAATGCTCATAGTAATTTTATTTACAATAGCCAAAAATGAGAAATAACCTAGGTATTTAGCAACAGGAGGATGAATAATATATACGAAATGATTCCAATTATATGAAGTTCAACAACAGGCAAAACTAAGTAAAAGTGGGAGGAAAAAATTGTTGCCTAGAACCAGAAGTAGGAATGTGCCATGAAAGTTGACTGAAAAGGGATATGAGGGAACTTTCTGGAGATCTGGAAATATCTTAATTGGTATGTGGGTTGCACAGGTGTGTTCATGTGTCAAACTATGTAGCTAAACTTTGTGTCTTTAAATTAATATGAATTTCACTGTGAAAGAAGAACTGTAAAAATTGACGATAGTTGAGTGGTGGTTAAGTAGTAGATGGTGGTGGTATAGAAGAAGTAAAAATGGCAAAATGTTAGTAACTGTTGAAGATGGGTGGGGTATACATGGGGATTTATTATACTAATCTACTGACTTCTGTCTTCTTCATATATATTTGAAGTTTTCAATATTCACAGGGGTCTCAGACTGGGTGGTATGTACTACAAAGATACTCAACAGAGATTGATTAGTGCTTGTGAGTTTTTTCATTTGCCTTTAGAGTACTTTTTACTCCATCAGGAGTGGGCTTGATTAACCAATTATGTGTGGAACTCCATGAGAAACCTGAATTAAAGTGGAACCAATGTGATTTCAGAACTAGACAGGACTTTATAGATGGTGGTTTTCCAGGCTGCTGTCAATGGGCCTCTTAATCCAACTCAGGCTCCAGGCCAGGAAGCTATGGCATCAGGCTGTGGGGTGGGCTGGCTTCTGATCAAGAAAGCAGGAATACAGAGGGCACCTAAATTTTGTCAATACTCTGTTTCTGGTGGCCATGCTTCTTGTGCAGAAATGGTGCCAATTAATCCCTAATATAAGTCCTTCCCTTCTATCTTACCCAGCCTACCTTTCCATGAAGCAACTTGATCTAGTACTAGTCCTCAGAGTCCAGGGTTCAGAGTCCATATTCCAGCTTAATGCCATGAGCTGTGTGATCTCCATTAAAGTGAAGTGAAGTGAAAGTCTCCCAGTTGTGTCTGACTCTTTGCAACCCCGTGGACTATATAGTACATGGAATTCTCCAGGCCAGAATACTGGAGTGGGTAGCCTTTCCTTTGTCTGGGGGATCTTCCCAACCCAGGGATCAAACCCAGCTCTCCCGCATTGCAGGCGGATTCTTTACCAGCTGAGCTACAAGGGAAGCCCAAGAATACTGGACTGGGTAGCCTATCCCTTCTCCAGGGGATCTTCCCCACCCAGGCATTGAACCTGGGTCTCCTGCATTGCAGATGGATTCTTTACCAACTGAGCTATCACGGAAGCCCCTGTGATCTCCATAAGTTTCCCCATCAGCCAAATGGGGATGTAACACCCGCCCCCTTGTGTTGCACAGATTCGGTGAAATAATGTGTGCACAGTTCCCAGAAATGCCTGCTGCAGAGGCTTGGTAATGCTGGCTAAATTGGAAGCCATTCAGAGGGTGCTTCTTACCTGGTCAGTGCTCGGTAGTTATGGCTTGGTTGGGTTGGAATGAAATGCATAAGCGTGGAATCCATGCTCTTTGCTCACTGCATTTTCTCCTTTGCTTCTCCTCTCAGTTCCTCCTTCCCTGTCTGATTTTGCAAACTTGTTCGTCCATCACACAGAGCCTCCTGTGTACCAAGCCTTACACTAAGTGATGGTGAATCAGAGACGAATAAAGCGTTTAAGTCAGAATCCCACCCTAGAGAATCACACCTCCGGGGCTCTGTGAGGACTGTGGGAGCCCAGAAGGGCATACCCCTGAGTCAAGCCCTCTCTCTTCTCCTCTGTAGGATGTCATCGCCTCCATCCTGCTGAGCGGGCGGATCGGGCCCAACATCCAGCTGGCTGACTGCTATGGGCTGAGGCTGAAGCACATGAAGTCAGACGAGATCCACTGGCTGCACCCGCTGATGACGGTGGGGGAGGTGCAGGACAAGTATGAGTGTCTGCACGTGGAAGCCGAGTGGAGGTAAGAGAGGAGCCGCAGGTTCTGAAATGGGGCAGGGGGAGATGAGGAGTAGGCAGCCCCTGGTAGGACCAGCTTCCCTCTGTCAACCAGAGAGACTGAACTTCTTGTCCCAGGTATGACCTTCAAATCCGCTACCTGCCAGAAGACTTCATGGAGAGCCTGAAAGAAGACAGGACCACGCTGCTTTATTTTTACCAACAGGTAGAAGTATTTTATCTTCCGGTCCCCTGGGTCCTATGACCATCCTCTCCTGGGAAGATGGAAAGACAAGGCTTGCATTTTGAAGGTCCCATTCAGGAAACTTCTCTCGGGGACATTCCTTGGTCCCTGGTCAGCTATCCAAACCTGCTTCCCTCACACCTGAGGGCAGAATGACCCCTCCCCATAGGCACAGGGCCTCTTGGATTTTCCTGGTGGCTATCTACTGCCCAGAAGACCTGGCTGGGGAAGCAGGCAGAGCAAGTCCAAAGAGAAGGGAAGCAATCATAGCACACAGGCGCGGCTGTCTGACACACCTGGTTTCTAGCCCAGTTTTGCCACGTTCCAGCCTGAAACCCCTGGGGACCTAATTTACCTGCATGAGCTTGTTTCCTCTTCTATAAAAAGGGGGTGATAAGAAGAATACGTACATTACTGGGCTGCCATGAAGACCTAACGATAGTACTAGCAGTGTACTGGTAAACCAACTCTCTGATTTGTAGTGCTTGCCAATCTCCGTGTTTGTAAATAACCCCTGGTAGCTCAGGCAGTAACGAATCCACCTGCAATGCAGGAGACCTGGGTCCGATCCCAGGGTCCAGAACATCCCCTGTAAAAGGAAATGGCAATCTACTCCAGTATTCTTACCTGGGAAATACCATGGACAGGGGAACCTGATGGGCTACAGTCTGTGGCGTCACAAGAGTCAAACACAACTTAGCAACTAAACTAAATCAAGTTCTCCCATCTTGGCCTCATTTCAAAAGACTAACATATCAAGCAGCTCACAAAATTTTGGAAAACTTAATAGCTGACTTCCGTGAGCTGTTTGGAGCTCACCACACTCCTGGCTGCAGTGCCCCTGAGGTGCCCAGCACAGACGTGGCGGGGAATAAGCACCGCATGCACAAGAGCCGCCGCGGCTGTTTTCTGTCTGGCCTTTGCCCCAGGCTCCATCTCCTTCCTGGTCCTCTAGTGGCCAAGCCAGACTTTTCTTGTATCTTGAGTGACATCCGTCACTACTTACCAACAAGGCTTTGGGTAAATTATCGCATGCATGTATGCTGTCGCTCAGTCGTGTCCACCTCTTTGCAAACCCAAGGACTGTAGTCCGCCAGGCTCCTCTCATCTCTCCAGGCTAGAATACTGGAGTGGGTTGCCATGCCCTCCTCCAGGGGATCTTCCCAACCCAGGGGTCAAACCCTCATCTGTGTCTGCTTCACTGCAGGATTCTTTACTGCTGAGCCATCGGGAAGCCAGAATAAATGACGACCTCCTCCCCCCATTCCCAGTTTTTTTATCTCCAAAGTGAGGGGTGGGAGAGGGGAACCTGAACTTCCTGCCTTGTGGACCCTTGAAAAAAAAGTGCTATGAAAGTGCTTCAAAAACTCGATCGCGCCTGTGGGAGCACAGTCAGCACTACCCAGGGCACCTCCCCGTCCTGCTATGCAGTTGTGCATTTGTCAGGGGAGGGATGAGAGACCACTCAGGGCAGCAGGATGGTGTTCAAAGCCCCCTCCACCTCCTGGGGCCTCTGTTCATCTCAGGGAAATGGGGAGCGAGGGCGGGAGTCTGAACCGTGGCCTTTCTCCCTGCCAGCTCCGGAACGACTACATGCAGCGCTATGCCAGCAAGGTCAGCGAAGGGATGGCCCTGCAGCTGGGCTGTCTGGAGCTCAGGTAGGTGGCCTCCGGGCCACTCCAGGGAGAGTGCCTGCTCCTTCCCTCCTCCACTGGGCTCTCGGCCAGCTTGGACTCTCCTCCAGGGCGGGAATGCGAGAGCCGGAAGGGGACAAGTGGTGGTGGACAGACGGTAAGGCCCCGAGGTGCTCACTGTCTGGCCCTGGGAAGAGAGGCGCCAGCCCTCTCTCTGGTCGGTGTCCCCTGTCTGCCTTTCGCTGCCACTGCTCTTGCCTCCAGGCTCCGGCTTCTTCTGTCTACCTGCCATCCAGGTGATCCAGTAAACGTTCCTCTGAACAGTAGGCAAGCTTCTGGGAGATACTCGAATGGGAGATACTCAATTCCATCTGTGTTGCTCACTGCTGTATCCCCAGCTCCAGTAGATGCCAATAGATGTGTACAGAGTTAGTAAATCATCCAGCTCAGACACTCAGTCGTGTCTGACTCTGCGACCCCACAGACTGTAGCCCACCAGGCTCCAATGTCCGTAGGATTCTCCAGGCAAGAATGCTGGAGTGGGTTGCCATTTCCTCCTCCAGGAGATCTTCCCAACCCAGGGACTAAACCTGCATCTCCTGCATTGCAGACAAATTCTTTACCACTGAGCCCCCAAGGAAGCCCCCAAGGTTGTTCGCTGTCCCTCAACATTCATAGAAAACCTCCGAGCACGCCTGTGATGCACACCTTGATAACAAGCAGTGTGGCCCTGGGCTCTTCCTTCAGTGCCCACTCAAGGGTCTCTCCGTCTCAAAGCCTCCCATTCCCCAGGCCCACCCCACCTACCCTTCCCTGCGTGGATTGGCTACAAGGCCGTGTGTATGCACCACTCTGTCAGATGCCAAGTGGTTCATGTGCCCTCGTCTGAAATCCATCAAATCCTTGAACTCAGGGTTGGTGCCGCCTTCTCCTGGCACACAGTGAGGGCACAGTATGAATTTGAATGATTGGGTAACTGTGAAAGATCTAAAGACCTCTTTGCTGGTAGACACGCACTGACATTTATTTTGTAGAGTTACTTAACTGCATGCAGCATGCCAATATGGTCAGTTACCTGGAAGTACATTTTTTTGCAGCTCACCCAGCCCAGGGGGTGTTGTGGATGGCCACACTGCCTTGTACAATGTGGAGTATTTGGAACATGTAGGGAAGGAGAAGAAATGACTAAAATCATTTGAAATTCCATTAACCAGAGATAACCTCCATTAGCAGAGTAGCTCCAAGTTAGGTTTTTTCCAATGCATTTTTTTCCTCTAAAACTGAGACCATAATTATTACTACTTATCTATATTGACAATATGTTCAAAAATACTGTTTATTAAAAATTGTTAAGGACATAGCACTACATGTTTTAAGTTTTTATTGTAGATCTCTTCTGTGACTTCATGCTTTAGATATTCTTCTCAGTGCCATGATTTGAGAATATTTCCCTAGCTTTTCTTCTAGTTTTTAAAATAACTTCATTATTAACATTTTCCCTTTAATCTATCTAGAATAAATATTTAGAATAAAGTGTGAGATGAAGGTCTAACCATACTTTTTCCTAAACACTGTGAATTTTGTAAATTTATTGCTTATGAATCCTAAGTTACTTGCCCTTCTCTGCTTATGGTATCAGCAGCATAAAACTATTCCCAGATGTGCGCAAGGACACCTGGGTTAGAGCAACACTGAGTTACTAATGTATGATCAGGAGTGGGGCAATGTCTGCAACAGTTGAAGAAATTACTAGACACATGATCCAAACAGGGAAGGGAAGATAAGACAAATAGTATTGTCTCCACATAAACAATTATTATAAATAAGTAATACATTAAAATCTCCATGAAGACATACATTTTAAAGGAAAAAAATCAAACTTAAAGAATATGTATAAAAATTTAATTGCACATGTAAATCCATGGCTGATTTATGTCAATGTATGGCAAAAACCACTACAATGTTGTAAAGTAGTTAGCCTCCAACTGATAAAAATAAATGGAAAAAAAAATAAAGTCACATAGAGAAAAATCTGGGACATTAAGATTAAAAAAAAAATTTAATAGATGTCACCCCAGGTGGTAGTATTATGGATTTGTTTTATTTTCTTCTGCTCCATAAATGCTAAAGTGTTTCTGTGTACTATATTTTATAATTATTTGCATGCATACACGTAGATTTTCAGAGGTAGCAAATGAGGGGAAAGAAAGTCACAAAGGGAACACAGAACCTCAAAGGTGGGTATCGGTGTTCCTCAGCTATAGGTCGAGTGTTGGCTGCCTTGGGTCATTTATTTTTAGAGACCACTGGTAGAACCCTGTCCTCCTCCTCTGCCCACCAACTGCATAAGCCAGAGGTGGACATCCCGGAGTACAGCTGGAGTCTTTCCTAGGAAGGAAATTTGTGGGTTTTCTAAAATTCATAGTTTTCTAAATACTGAATGTTTCGCCTCTCCTTCCTTCTCCCTCCCAGTGGTTCCCACATCCGGCAGGGGAGGGTGCTTCTGGGCCAACATGTGGGCATTGGGTGGCCCAGCTCTGATGGCCCCGTTCCCCATGGCTTCTCTCTCTGCAGGCGGTTCTTCAAGGACATGCCCCACAACGCACTCGACAAAAAGTCCAACTTCGAGCTCCTGGAGTAAGTTCTGGGACTGGCTGCAGCCTCTCCTCCCCTCCTCCTCCTGTTCCTTTTGCTCCCCTCCCACACAACCCCCCCAGACCAGAGCCAGGCAAGGGCCACCTCCCTGCTGTGTTCATCTTTCCCTGATCGGCCCGAAGTCCTGAGCTGCGGATACAGAAAGTATTAGTCACTCAGTCTTCTCCAGTTCTTTGCAACCCCATGGACGGTAGCCCACCAGGCTCCTCTGTCCATGGAATTCTCCAGGCAAGAATACTGGAGTGGGTTACCATTCCTTTTTCCAGGGGATCTTCCTGACCTCGGGATCGAAACTGGGGCTCCCGCAACACAGAAAGTTCCTTACCATTTGAGCCACCAAAGGGGACTCAAATGCTGCTTTTCCCCCCTTACTTTCAGGAAAGAAGTGGGCCTGGACCTGTTTTTCCCAAAGCAAATGCAGGAAAACTTAAAGGTGAGGAAACCAGTGGATGAAAAGCCCAGAAAGACTCCCTTCGTGTCTCCCTTATGTCCCCCAAGGATTAGATCTGTAAGGGATGGAGCTGGGGACCCTTGGGGAAGCCAGGGTGTCTGTGCTGCCTTAGGCCATCTGGACCTGGGACTGCTCCATGCATCCCGTGGGCCCGTCTGTGTCCGGGAATCAAGAAACCCTACTCTAGTTCCACATCAGAGGCCAGTTAGCTCTATGACCTGAACACCAGGGATGCTACCACCCCTGCCTCCCTCCCAGGGCCATGGTGAGCTCCCTTGAGACCACAGGTGTAAGAGATCACCACTGCCCTCACGGTCTACAGAGGCCTAAGGACTGTCCTACAGCAGCGCGCAGGCCTGCGGTGAGATCCTAAGGGAAGGAATCAGGCCCCACTCACCCCTGACCCTCTCGCCCAGCCCAAGCAGTTCCGGAAGATGATCCAGCAGACGTTCCAGCAGTATGCCTCACTCCGGGAGGAGGAGTGCGTCATGAAGTTCTTCAACACCCTCGCAGGCTTCGCCAACATTGACCAGGAGACCTATCGCTGTGAACTCATTGTAACGCCGCTCTCTCTTCATTCTCCCCCTGACCCAAATCCCAAGCCTTTCAGGAGAGCAGGCCACGAGGGCAACTCAGGGTGGGAGTGGGGGTCAAGACAACCCTCCAACCTGCTGCTTGTAGGTTCTGTAGCACCAGGACCTCCCCCAGTGTATCTGAAAATGCAACTAATGCTAAGCCACTTGCTTGCAGAAGGGAGCTGAAACCTTGGCTCCAACTCTGGGAGGAGGTGGGCAGTGCTGGCAGAGTGTTGGGAGCAGGGTGATCTGTATGGTGGGAGGTTAGGGTGGAAGGAGCTGGAGGGCCCAGGAGACATGGCTTGTGTCTAGCTAGTGAGCTGTTTTCAAGCCTCTGAAATACGGGCGGGCAGAGCAGAGGCAACAGCCTGTGTCTCCTTTGATTCCAGCAAGGATGGAACATCACTGTGGACCTGGTCATCGGCCCTAAGGGCATCCGCCAGCTGACAAGTCAAGATGCAAAGGTACAGAGCGATGGGGTAGGGAGGGGGCAGGCCCCACCCAGCTCCAGGCAGAGCGTGCTTCCCCTTTTGGCTGCCTCCCATCCTGGCCTGTCCCATCGGTTCTTTCGCCCCATTGCTGACAGCAGAGAGGCTCTTGGTATCAGCAGCTGTGGGGAGACTATTTGAGATAACGGCATGGGGAGTGTGGGTCTCTACATCCCTGGGACTGTCCCTGGCACAGAGAGGCTGGGGACAGGTGTGGTTAAGGTGGGGGAGGGGAAGAGGGAAGGATATGACTGTTGCTCTTCTGGTAATAGTAGTTGCTTTTTCAATGGCATATGGGGCTATCATGTCCCTGGGAGTCAGAAGAACCAGGTCCAGCCCTGGCCCTACCGCCAGCTTGGCATGAGTGTGGGCAAACCCTGACTCTTTCCAGGCTCATTTTTTCTTTGGCAAGGGGCTTGGGCTAGGTGATCCTTCTAACCTGAATGGTCTTTGATTCCCTCTTCATCCCTGCCGAAAGACTCCAATGCCTGGTTCTTCCTCACTCCCCACCCACCTCCACCCCATACTGATCAATCCTCCTAGCCCAATCCCAGGAATGGGATGGTCTGAAGGAACCCCTCCTTTCCCACAGCCCACCTGCCTGGCCGAGTTCAAGCAGATCAAGTCCATCAGGTGCCTCCCTCTGGAGGAGGGCCAGGCGGTACTGCAGCTGGGCATCGAAGGCGCTCCCCAGGTGAGCATCTCTGAGAACATTGGGCATGCCTGCTCAGGCCAGCCTGGCTAGGGCTTCCCTGGCTGCTGGGATCTTGTTAAGTAAAGGGCATCTAGTTCTTAGACCAGGTAGCAGGATGATGTCAAACTAAGGAAAAGTACATCAGGAAGCAAAACTGTTGTTTAGAAGGTCAAGAAAGACGTTGTAGGAAGTTTGGAGGAGGGCTGGAGTAAAGTGACCAGAAATCAAGGTCCAGATCAGAGGTCTAACTGTGAACAAGTAACAGCGACTCCGAACCAACGCCTTGGGAACCCAGGGCTTGTTGTAGGTGGGAGAATGAGAAAGACCTCAGACCACAAACAGGTCGTATGCCTGTCCTTTCATCCACGCGTGCTCTGCGCCACTCCCTCCCTCTTCCCTTCTCTCCATTTCTGCAAGCATACAAGGCATGTGCTATATACTCAGTGGTTAGAAAAAGGAATTCCCTTCCTGGAGTGTAAGGTCAGCGGGGCAGGGTGACGAGAGCGCCCCCTGGTGGCAATGGGGAATGCAAGCCGAGCCCCAGAAGAGCTGGCGGAGTCCAGGCAGGCCATGGTTGGGAGTCCTGCAGTCCCGTGGGGTTGACTCTAGCCAAGGCTCTGGGGTCTCATCCTTGGCTGGTCTCTTCCCTGCAGTCCTTGTCCATCAAAACCTCCTCTCTGGCAGAGGCCGAGAACATGGCTGACCTCGTAGATGGTTACTGCCGGCTGCAAGGAGAGCACAAGGGCTCTCTCATCATTCGAGCCAAGAAAGGTGTGTTTCCACTTGAAGGTAACCTGGCCCAAGAGGCAGTGGGTGGCATACCCGAGCCAAGCCTCCGGGGAGGAGCAGGAGAAGCTAAACCACTGGCGGATATGTGAATGAAGAGCCTTTGGAAGTGTGCGGAGGAGCTCACCCAGCCCTGCCGGACACTCCCTGTGACCCCATCCCAGACCCTTGGCTACAGCCCTGGCCCCGCTGACCGAGGGTGGCACGGGGTGCGGGGGGCAGCTTCTGATGGAGAGATGTTTGTCGCCCTGGGAAAATCAAAGCTGTTCCCAGAACATGGCTGGTCCGTCCTGTTTGGGGATGGAATCAGAAAGCAAGGGTCAGGCTGGGACGTGTGACAGTGGCAGAGGAAGTCTGAGAGTTTCTTCTGCTAAAAGGATTCCAGTTCAGGGCAACTGCCTATCCGGCTTCCACCCCGACTCTCAGGGGCCATAGCGTGGCGGGAGGGGTCTCCCGTGTGTCGGCTGGTAGAAGCAATGAGGTCCGTCATCCATCCGGGCCCCTGTGGCCCTGGTTCCAGCTCCCCTCCTTCCTCTCCTCTCCCCAGACGCTGAGAAGCGGAACAGTCTGCCCCAGATCCCCACGCTGTGAGTACAACCAACCGCGAGGCGGAGAACCGGCCCCGCCCTCAGCCGGGGTCTTCCTTACGAAGGCAGACCGAACGGGGGCCTCCCCCGCCACGGTTTCCAGTTTCTGGCCCCCAGGAGAAAATGCTGGAATTCCAGCATTTCACAAGTGGTTATTTTTCACCAGTAAATTTCTCCCAGTAAATTCGTGCGAGGTTATTCCTGTGCCCTAAAGCCTCCTGGCACCATCTTGGGTGGGGGAGGTAGGGGGGATTGCTGCTGTCCCCCTAGGTGGCGCTAGTGGTAAAGAACCTGCCTGCCAGTGTTAAGAGAATGGGTTCAATCCCTGGGTGGGGAAGATCCCCTAGAGAAGGGCATGGCAACCCACTCCAGTACTCTTGCCTGGAGAATCCCATGGACAGAGGAGCCTGGCAGGCTACAGTCCATAGGGTCGCAGAATGGGACACGACTGAAATGACTTAGCAAGCAAACCTCCCTCCTGTCTCCTGGTGGCCTGGGCCATGCTCCTAGCTTAGCGCCATCAGAACAGGCTGCTTCTCCAGGCCGGGTGGGAGGGAGAGAAGGGGAATGAGGCTGCCCTGGGTGGGCACTGCCAGGTTCTGAGTTCACTGGGCTCCTGCACTGTCCTCTCCTCCTGTAGAAACCTGGAAGCTCGGCGGCCGCACCTTTCAGAAAGCTGCAGCATAGGTAAGCCTGCCCACGGGCTGTCCTCTGCCCACACCCAGAGCCTCCCTTCTGCCTGCTCTTGTGGCATCCCGAAGGATTCCCTCAAAGTTACAGAAAAATGAACTTCCCCTATGACTGCTCAGTGACAGCTAGAAATATCATAATAGCTAACATGTATTGGGCGAGGCTTCCCTTGGGTCTCAGTGGTAAAGAACTGACCTGCCGATGCAAGAGACACAAGAGACATAGGTTCGATCCCTGGGTCAGGAAGATCGCTGGAGAAGGAAACTGCAACCCACTCCAATATTCTTGCCTGGAGAATCCCATGGGCAGAGGAGCCTGACGGGCTACAGTCCATGGGGTTGAAAAGAGTTGGACACAACTGCTAAACTGAGTGTGAGCGCGAACATGTATTAGGCAGCTAGTACGGGCACCATGTTTGACTTGGTCAGCTCAGGCTTCATAAAAAGCCACAGACTGGGGGGCTTAAACAACAGACATTGATTTCTGACAGCTCTGGAGGTGGAAGTCCAAGATCAGGGTGCCAGTGTGGTGGGACCCTGGTGAGGGCTCTCTTCCTGGCTTGTAGACGGCCACCTTCTCTGTGTCCTCATGTGCTGGACAGATGGAGAGCTCTGGTCTCTCTTCTTCTAAGGACACTCATCCCACTGTGGGGGCCCCACCCTCATGACCTCATCTAACCCTAATCACCTCCCAAAGACCCCTTCAAACACCACCACCACTCCTGGGGTCAGGGTTTCAACATGCATTTGAGGGGACACAAGCATTCAGTTCATGACAGTGTTAAATACATAATAGGTATTGTTTTCTTTAATATTTACATTCCCCAGAAATAGTCATTTCACAGAAAGGAAAGCAGATTAAAGGAGATGAACCAACTTGCCCTAAATAATAGCCAGGCAGCAGCAAGGAGGGATTCAGGCCGAGGACCCTGGGCCCTGTGGCCACCCAGATACCTGGGATGGAAACCCGTTCTCCCCCGGCTCCTCCCCACGCCCCTCCCAGTGATGTCAGCTTAGTTTCACTGACCTGTGGCGGGCGGGGCAGGAGGGGGTCTCACAGTTGGTTCCTGGTGGTGCCCCCCCAAGGCATCTTGCCCATGGGGTGTCCTCCTGTCATTTCAGAATCAGACATCTATGCTGAGATCCCCGACGAGACCCTGCGAAGATCAGGAGGTAGATCCCTGACCGCCCCCTACCCCATGTCAACCACCGCCAGGGCCGTGGGAAGTGACATCTGGGGACATATATGACATCACAGGGGGACTTTCTTTCCTTCCTGTGTCGTCTTCCACGTGTGTCTCAGCCAGGGACACAGCTGAGTGAGGCACCTGTGACTTGAAAGCAGAGATCATGGTTTTTATCCCGTCACCATTGACCTTTGGTGTGTCTGTGGTGGAGGGGTGTGCTAAGCGCGTGGACATGGGGCTCAGCTTTCCCAAGTCTGAGACAATGGAACCTTCTAGAGCCCCTTTCCCAGCCTAGCCCCTGCTTCCTGGCTGAGGTGTTGGTGGGGGAGGTCTGGTCACACCTGGGCTGGAGGGGGCGGAGCCCGGTGTTAGAGCCTCTGGATACTCAGAATCCCAGGGATGTGGGCACTCAGCAGCCCCAGGGATGTAGATTCTTGAATTCCCAGGGGGTGCCAACCAGTTTATGTGCCCCAGGACTGTCTGCTTTATCATCTGTGCAGGCCCACAGTATGGCATCACCCGGGAAGATGTGGTCCTGAATCGTATTCTCGGTGAAGGCTTTTTTGGGGAAGTCTATGAAGGTGTCTACACAAATCACGTGAGTTTGTGATACCCAAGTTCTGCTCTTCGGTAGACAGAGAAAGGAGCTCAAATACTCTAGTGCTGGGGGAGGGTGTGCCGTGGTGCGTGGAGCTTCACACATTTGGCCTTTGCAGCGTTTATGAAATACACAGGGAGTGATGAAAACAAAAGTCATTTCCCAGGAAGGCAGCAATAGCAGGGATCAGAAGAGAGGCAACAGCCATGGGGCATGGGACAGGGCCCAGCGGTGGGGACTGACACTTATGGGAGAATGTGAAGGGGGAAACTCCGTGTGAAGCCATTGTGAGAAAGGGAAGGTGGGCTCCAAGGCCACCAATGGGGCTGGACAAGTCTGCCTTTGTGTTTGTTCTTCAACCAGGCCTGGGGAAAAGGCAAAATTCTAAAAACCAACAATAAAGAGAAAAAGACCTGGACACCATGTCCAGTGATGGCCTTGCATGTGACCTGCACACACCCATTAACTTTGGGCAGGTCACGTGGACCCCCAGCCTCCATGTCCTCACCTGGACAGCCAGCACCTCAAGGGATCTGATCTTCAGCGTTTCTCCAGTCCAAATGTACCCTGATCAGGAGGAAGGGGTTATGGAGGAGAGGAGGGGAAGAGATAGGAAGTGCAGGCTTTGCAGAGACCCAGACGTCACCTGTCTCCTGGGGACGCCGGGGTGGGGAGCTCTGGGCAGGACTGAGGGTCCTGGACACACTCTCATTGCAGAAAGGGGAGGTGATCAATGTGGCTGTGAAGACCTGTAAGAAAGACTGCACACTGGATAACAAGGAGAAGTTCATGAGTGAGGCAGGTAGGTGTCCCTGTGAAGACACCAGCACAGGGGCTGGAAAAAAGCCTGGGGACTATGCAGACCGGGAGGTGGAAAGGGGTCAAAGCATCTGCAGTGGAGGTCTGGGAGACCGTGGACAGAGCTGACATCCAAGGGGGAACAGGTTGCACCCCTGACTTTGGGTCCAGCCAGCAGAGTTTGATTCTTGCTTTGGACCTTGGAGGCACTGGAGCACCAACCCTTAACCCCTAACCCCTAGTCCCTAGCCCCTAAACCAAACCCTTCACCCTAACCCTAACACTTAACCACTAACCATAACAACTAACCAGAACCCTAACAGCTAACCCTATCCTAACCCTAAACCTAAACACTAGCCCAAACCCTAACCCTAATCCCTAACCATAACCCTAAACACTAACCCTAACCCCTAAACCTAATCCCAACCCCTAACCCTAAACCTAACTGCTAACCCTAACCCTCTCACTCCCATTTGCAGTGATCATGAAGAACCTGGACCACCCACACATCGTGAAGCTGATTGGCATCATCGAAGAGGAGCCCACCTGGATCATCATGGAACTGTACCCCTATGGGGAGGTGAGCTGGAGGGCCAAGGTACCCCTGTGATGATAGCTGAACTGCAGTGGAGCAACACCTGGGGAGGGGGTGGCCAGGGAGGATGCATTCAGAGCCAGGGGCCCTTAAGTCCCGGCTGAAACAGCCCCAAGGCTGTTTGGAGAGGAAGTTGCCAGTTTTTGCTGCCATTCTGGGTGTGGCCTCCCCCACCCCCAGCTCCACGCCCAGGCCAGGCAGAATCCTCAGGGCACCTTCCCTTTCCTGCAGCTGGGTCACTACCTGGAGCGAAACAAGAACATCCTGAAGGTGCTCACTCTTGTCCTGTACTCGCTGCAGATCTGCAAGGCCATGGCTTACCTGGAGAGCATCAACTGTGTCCACAGGTGGGGCTGGGGAGGGGCCTGGAGAAGGTGGGGTCACGCACAGACCAGGATTGAAGGCCTGGCTTTGGTCCCACTTAGGTGGGCTTGAGCACCTTCTTGGGACCCATGTCCTCCTCTAAAAGTACAACAGCCAGAGGTCCCTCCCAGGATTGCTAGGAAAAGGCAATCTGAAATCGGGGGTGTCTGCCTGTAACTCAGTAGCCCGCATCCCTGTGGGTGCAGGAAATCACTTCCCTGCTCGCTGCTCACTTGTTCTCTGGCATTTCCATTTGGCGGCACCCAGCCTAGCAGGAGAGACTGGGTTCTGGCAGCACTAGGACAATCCTGGGGTCCCAGGCCTTCCAGCCCAAATGAGTGGCACTGCCCTGGTCCCTGACACCTCCAAACTGCCAAGTCCAGTCCTCTGTCTGACTGTGGTGCTGGTCCCCTCTCCACCAGCTTTGTCCCCTTCCCTGAAGGGAGGTCCCCATCATGGGGGATATGATCCTCTGGAGGAGACAGAGTTCAGTTCAGTTCAGTTGCTCAGCTGTGTCCAACTCTTTGTGACCCCATAGACTGTAGCACACCAGGCTTCCCTGTCCATCACCATCTCCTGGAGCTTGCTCAAACTCATGTCCATTGAGTCAGTGATGCCATCCAACCATTTCATCCTCTGCCATCCTTTTCTCCTGCTTTCCATCTTTCCCAGCATCAGGGTCTTTTCCAGTGAGTCAGTTCTTCACATCAGGTGGCCAAAGTATCAGAGTTTCATTTTTAGCATCAGTCCTTCCAATTAATGTTCAGGACTGAATTCCTTTAGGATTGACTGATTTGATCTCCTTGCAGTCCAAGGGACTCTTAAGAGTCTTCTCCAACACCACAGTTCAAAAGCATCAATTCTTCAGTGCTCAACTCTCTTTATGGTCCAGCTCTCAGACCTATACATGACTACTGGAAAAACCATAGCTTTGACTAGATGGACCTTTGTTGGCAAAGTAATGTCTCTGCTTTTTAATATTCTGTCTAGGTTGGTCATAGCTTTTCTTTCAAGGAGCAAGCTTCTTTTAATTTCACGGCTGCAGTCATCACCTGCAATGATTTTGTAGCCCAAGAAAACAAAGTCTGTCACTGTTTCCATTGTTTCCCCATCTATTTGCCATGAAGTGATGGGACCGGATGCCATGATCTTCATTTTTTGAATGTTCAGTTTTAAGCCAACTCTTTCACTCTTCTCTTTCACTTTCATCAAGAGGCTCCTTAGTTCTTCACTTTCTGCCATAAGGGTGATGTCATCTGCATAACTGAGATTATTGATATTTCTCTCTGCAATCTTGATTCCAGCTTGTGCTTCATCCAGCCCAGCATTTTGCATAATGTACTCTGCATATAATTTAAATAAGCAGGTGAAAATATACAGCCTTGATGTACTCCTTTCCCAATTTGGAACCAGTCCATTGTTCCATGTTGGGTTCTAACTGTTGATTCTTGACCTGTATACAGGTTTCTCAGGAGGCAGGTAAGGTGGTCTGGTATTCCCATCTCTTTAAGAATTTTCCACAGTTTGTTGTGATCCACACAGTCAAAGGCTTTGGTGTAGTCAGTAAAGAAGTAGATGTTTTTCTGGAACTCTCTTGCTTTTTCTATGATCCAGCTCAAAGCCCTGGGGTGAACAGGTGAATTCTTCAGTCCAACGCCATCCCGCTCAGATATGGGGCCATGTGGGTGACACTATGGGCAGCGACATTGGGGGATTCATCCACTCATTCATTCATTCATTCATGAAAATTCATCCACTCATTCATTCACTCACTCGTGAATATTCATCCCCTCATTCATTCACTCACTCGTGAATATTCATCCCCTCATTCATTCACTCACTCGTGAATATTCATCCCCTCATTCATCCACTCACTCGTGAATATTCATCCCCTCATTCATTCACTCACTCGTGAATATTCACCCACTCATTCATTCACTCACTCATCAATATTCATTTACTCATTCATTCACTTGTGACTATTCATCCCCTCATTCATTCACTCACTTGTGAATATTCATCCCCTCATTCTTTCACTCACTTGTGAATATTCATCCCCTCATTCATCCACTCACTTGTGAATATTCATCCACTCATTCATTCACTCGTGAATATTCGTCCCCTCATTCATTCACTCATTCGTGAATATTCATCCACTCACTCATTCACTCACTCGTGCAGCAAACAAGATGGAACTCTTCCTGTGGGCCTCCAGGCAGTGTCCTAAGCTCTGGGATTAAGTCACAATCAAAACAAACAGAAACAAACTTTTCCTTTTAAAACTCATCTTCTAGCATCTTCTAGGGAGAATAATCATGGGGCAAAGTGATATAATAAATTTGCATCCTTGTGTGACGTTATTGTCAGGCTTTGAAGTCATCTTTTCAATAACAAAGACAAACAGTGGGGTGCAGAACCTGCCTGGGAGAAGCAAGAGATAGCCAGTTTGGGGTTGGAAGTGATGTGGAGATTCAAGATGACTGAGTCAGCGAGGGCTCCCAGGGTGGGGATGGAAGTAGGGGGGTGAGAGCTCAGCTCTGGGCTGCGCCTCTCACCTGCCAGCTGCCAGCTGTGTTCCTCCAGCTCCCTGTCCCTCTCTCCTCTCCACACCAGGGGTTCCTGAGGACTCTGGGCCACGGCTCAGGGGCGTGTAGCCTTTAGGGGGTCCTGGCTCTCCCAGTGCCCCCTGGAAGTGAGCTGTGGGCAGCTGTGGGGCTGCAGAACAAGGAGAGGTTAATTGTGATCAGGAAAGTGGTCGGGCTTCCTCCCTGAAGTGTCAGCAGGGTGACGGCATCCCCAGCAGAGGGGACAATACATGCAGCAACTGGAGCAAATACAGGGAACACAAGACAGGCTTGGAGGTGGAGATGCATGAGAAGGGATGGGTGATGGGGCTCAGCAGCGAGATGGAGGGAGGCAACCAGTGCGTGTGAGCAGCAGGGAAGAGCAGCCAAGGCTCCTGCCTGAGCCAAGTTCCAGCAAGACGAGTTGTGGGGCCAGGAAGGGCTGACCCACAGAAGCTGCTTGATTCTCCTCCGGAGGCTGGGGCCCTGAAGCTCTCTTCTCCATCTGTCCATCTGTCTGTCCCCCTGAAGCGTGATGAACCACCTCACCCTGGTCTTTGCCTCCTTCCAGGGACATCGCTGTCCGGAACATCCTGGTGGCCTCCCCTGAGTGTGTGAAGCTGGGGGACTTCGGCCTTTCCCGATACATTGAGGATGAGGAGTATTACAAAGGTGAGGTGGGGGGGTGTTACAGCTTTGTCTCCGGAGGGCATCCCTGAAGCCAAAATCCCCCCAAAAGGTGACTGATTATAAGGCAAGTCTAGGCCAACAGTCTCTGGAGAGTAAGCTGCCTTTCTGGATAAGTCTGGATCGTTCTTCTCTAAGAGCTCCCATAAACCTTTGGTCCACCCACAGCCTCTGTGACCCGTCTACCAATCAAGTGGATGTCCCCCGAGTCCATCAACTTCCGCCGCTTCACGACCGCCAGCGATGTCTGGATGTTTGGTGAGCAGACTCTCCATAGGGCGTGGACAAGGGTTTGATTACCCCTCTGTGACCAGGATAACAGGGGGCACAAGAAGCAGGGGTCTGGACCCTCAGTTCTGTTTTGCTGCCACCACTGAGGAGTCCCAGAGGTGGGGAGTCAGTGGTGGATTGGGGGTGACACGAGCTAAGGGCCAGCCTGCATTCATCTTCATGGAAAAGACTCTTGATATGAGCATGAGCTCCCCCAAACAGCCCCAGGACTGAGGTGAGGCCACCCCGCAGGGGAGCCTCAAAAGCAGAACTGAGCTCCTCTCTGAGAAGAAGGTGCAGGGTGAGGAGAGAGGAAAACCAGGTGATGGACAGCCACTTAAAAGGCACACAGCCGTGTAGATTCTCTGGTTCTCCACAGCCTGCCCAGTACAATCTCATTATTCTTCTTCCCATTTTCCAGACAAGGAAACTGAGGCTCAGCAGGTCAGGGGCTTGCTTGTGGTCACACAGGCAGCAAGTGCTGGCTTTAGGCTTCGTATGCCTGCTTTCTGATGGAAGCATCACTCCCTCCTGGTGGTTCCAGTGAAGTTCCTTTGATGGTCCCCTCCTCCAGAACCCTAACAGCTCCATGTGGAAAGGACCTGGGTGTGGGAGCTTAGTTCACTTACAGTCATAGGCGATTGGTCCCTTAGCAGACCACCACGTGGGCAGGACCCCTGGGATGCTACCTATAGAGGAGAGAGGGGAACTCCGGGTGGTCCCCAGCAGGTGCTGAGTCTTCACTATGCAGCTATCTCTGGGGAGGGTGGGCTGCCTCTCCAGGTTCGAGTCCCCTCAGCTCAGGCCCTGAGCCTTCTCCTCCCGCCTGCAGCTGTGTGCATGTGGGAAATCCTGAGCTTCGGAAAGCAGCCCTTCTTCTGGCTGGAGAACAAGGATGTCATTGGGGTGCTGGAGAAGGGGGACCGGCTGCCCAAGCCTGACCTCTGCCCGCCCATTCTCTACACCCTCATGACCCGCTGCTGGGACTACGACCCCAGTGAACGACCCCGCTTCAGCGAGCTCGTGTGCAGCCTCAGGTGAGCAAGGAGACGGGTGTGTGGTGGGGAGGACTGCAAGCCCAGGGCCCCCTGAGAGCACGTCTCCTCTTCAGCAGCGCATGGAGGCTTATAGCTGTGTGTGCTCAGTCACTAAGTCACGTCCAGCTCTTTGCGGCCCCATGAACTGTAGCCCACCAGACTCTTCTGTCCATGGGATTTCCCAGGCAAGAATACTGGAGTGGGTAGCCATTCCCTTCTCCAGTGGATCTTTCTGACTCAGGGATCAAACCAGGGTCTCCTGCATTACAGGGAGATTCTTTACCATTGGGGGCCACATAAAAGTAGGTAGGGGGCTATATTTGGCCTGTGGGCCTGGTTTGCTGGCTCCTGCTTTAAGGAACCCAATGCTTAATTAACATGAAATACTACAGTTTTAAACACTGTAGGCAACTTGTGGGCATTTTTTTTAGAAAATCATCCCCAGAAACTGCCACATGGGAAGGCACCACAGGAGAAGCTGGGAACCCCAGGTCCGTGCAATGGGAATCTTTGAGAACAATTTGCACAGTGTGAGAGCTGGGAGTTAAGTTTTACTGCAGGCAAAATGAGGGCTGCAGACCTGGGAGACAACATTTCAGATAGCTCTGAGAAACTGCTCAGAAGAGGTGAAGGAGGAGCCAGCTTATATAGAAGTTTTGCAACAAAGGGCAGGTTGTTTGAACAGCAAACAATTATTGTTAATTAAAGAAAACCAGATACCCAAGTTAAGGAATTGAGTGCTTTTCTATGTATGGGAAGATGTGAGAGTCTGGGCTCACTGGAATCATTCCTGTGATATGCATCTCAGCTCTCTGGGGCCAGCATCCTGTGTTTTCACATCCTGAGTTTCCTCAGGGCTCGCCGTAGGGAGTGGCTGCAGCTTGATGGCTCCTAGATGGCAGGTTTTCTTTCCTTCCTGAGTTCCCTCAGGGCTCACCAGCTCACTATCCGTGGTGGAGGCAATTGCTGATGACTGTGACATCCTTGTTTACTGATATGGCAGGAAATACTCATTTCTCAGAATGATACTGCATTTGTTTATAGGCAGGGCTCCATAAACAAGCCGTATCATGAATTTTTGTATTGCACAGAATAGAATGCATATAAATCTGAAAACAAGGCACTAAATATTATATATAAATATTATATATTTAGTAGTGCTGTTTAGAGCTTCCCTGGTGGCTCCGATGATAAAGAATCCACCTGCAATGCAGGAGACCTGGGTTCGATCCCTGGATTGGGAAGATCCCCTGGAGGAGGGCATGGCAACCCACTCCAGTATTCTTGCCTGGAGATTCCCATGGACAGAGGAGCCTAGTGAGGGGCTACAGTCCATGGGGTTGCAAAGAGTTGGACATGACTGAAAACTAAGCAGAGCACAGTACTATTTAAAATGATTAAACAAGGCAACTTAAGTGATGCAGACAAACTTTAACACTGCGTGAAGTGGCCGTCTCCATTCCCAAGGGCCAGAACAGTGGCAAATGGGAGCGGAAGGTAGGATGCTTTTATAGGGTAAAGAATAAGGAACAAAGAAGAGATAATTAGAGAATGAATAGGGAATAGGAAACAACTGTAAAGCTGAATGGGCTTCCCTGGTGGCTGAGATGATAAAAAATCTGCCTGTAATGCAGGAGACCTGGGTTCAATCCCTGGGTTGGGAAGATCCCCTGGAGGAGGACATGGCAACCCACTCCAGCATTCTTGCCTGGAGAGTCTGCATGGACAGAGGCGTGTGGCAGGCTGCAGTCCATGGGGTTGCAAAGAGTTGGACACTACTGACCAACTAAGCACATAAAGCTGAATTGGCATTTGGATTGGTGTTTGGGTTGGTGTTTGGGTTGGTACTTTGATTCTGATAAAGCATAGCATTTAGAAGGATGCAAACGTTATCTGCATTTTGACCTGCTGATGCGACCCCCTGGGCAGGGGCAGCTCCATCTTGGGCCTAGAAATGTATTTCAGCAGCACATGATCCCTGTCTGCAGACAATGCTTGGTACACCTATGGATTCATGGACCCCCTGCCTTTATTCGAGTCCTTGGAGCTGTGTGATTCCCAGGTTGGGAACCACTGTTGGGTAAAAGAAAAAAAAAGGCAAGAAGCGTGCATTCAGCTAACCTGGGAGGGAATCCATGGCCCTTTCCCATTAGCACATACCAGGAATGTGTGGGTACCCGTTCCCATTAGCACATGCCAGGAATGCGTAGGCTGGGGTGGCTGCAGGGTCCACGGTACTGTGGCCTGTCTCCTAGGGATCTCCCCAGTGCCCTCTGCGAAGGACGTGGGCAAGGACTTGGGAATAGGATCCCGGCTTCAGTGGAGCACAGAGGGGAGCCCCCAGGAGTGTTTCTGACCTTGTTTCTGTCTCCTTATCTGACCTGACTTCCTGGCAGTGACATTTACCAGATGGAGAAGGACATCGCCTTAGAGCAGGAGAGGAACGCTCGCTACCGACCTCCCAAAATCTTAGAGCCCACAGCCTTCCAGGAACCCCCACCCAAGGTGAGCCAAGCCCTGAACTCATCGGCCCCATCAGCCCCATGAATCACAGCAGAGCGGGGACCCTGTCCAGCCCCTCCCAGATCTGACTGTGCAGCTCATCTTACAGTGGCGATCAGATGGGCCTCTGCGTCTTCTCAGCCCTTCCACCCAACCATCCATCAGCCCTGAGGTCAGCCCCCATCAGTCACCTCGGCAGATGGAACCTGAGACAGCCAGAGAGCAGGCACCTTGTGGGGCTGCTGGATCAGGCAGTCACCCTGGAAACATTTCCCTCGGGAGACAGCAGCACTTAGCCTTTTGGTGTTTTTAGGGACAAATTAGATTCCCTTGAAGGTACGTGATGGGGAGCCCTGAAGTCCAGTCTCTGATGTCCATGGCATCTCTGAGCACAGGAGCCAATGCCCTGCTGCCCCACTATTAGATGGGTGGGACCATGTCTGTAGAAGTCAGCTTGGGCTGCCATACAAGATACTACAGGCTGGGCAGCTTACACACAGACAGCATGGAGGCTGGAAAGTCCAAGATCAAGGTGTCTGGTGAGGACTCTCTTCCTGGATGGCAGACTTGTCCTTCTCACATGTCCTCACATGGTGGGGAGAGTGAGCTCTGGTGTCTGTTATTTTTATTAATACGACTGCACGCTAAGTCGCTTCAGTCATGTCTGACTCTTTGCCACTCCATGGACTGTAGCCTGCAGGGATCCTCTGTCCATGGGATTCTCCAGGCAAGAATACCCGAGTGGGTTGCCATGGCCTCCTCTAGGGGATTTTCCCTACCCAGGGATTGAACCCACATCTCTTATTCTAATGTATGGGCAGGCGGGTTCTTTACCACCACCTGGGAAGTTCATTAATGCTACTACTAATAATAAGAATCATAGGAGTCCTACTCTTGTTACCTCATCTGATCCTAATTACCTCCCAAAGACCCCACCTCCAAACACCATCACCCTGGGAGTTAAGACTTCAACATATGAATGGGGTGGGTGGGGTGAGGTAGGGGGACAAACATTCAGTTTATAACAAAGCCCTGTGGGTGCTCGGCCTCTTTTCGAGGTCCCCCTGATCTGCTGTGCCCTACACCCTCCTGCAGTCAGGCCCAGCTCAGGTTTCATCACCTCCAGGAAGCTGCTGTGGATGCCTGGGCCTCCATGACCCACCTCTGGATGTCTGCAGCTCCCGATTACTGATTTGGCAAACTCTGCACATCCAGGGTTCACATACTGTTGAAGCCTAGCTTGAAGGATTTTGAGCATTACCTTGCTAGCTTGCGAAATGAGTGCAATTGTGTGATAGTTTGAGCATTCTTTGACACAGCCCTTCTTTGGGAATGGGATAGAAACTGATCTTTTCCAGTCCTATGGACACTGCTGAGTTTTCCAAATTTGATGGCATATTGAGTGCAGCACTTTAACAGCATCATCTTTTAGGATTTGAAATAACTCAGCTGGAATTCCATCACCTCCACTAGTTTTGTTCATAGTAATGCTTCCTAAGCCATAGTTGGCTTCACACTCCAGGATGCCTGGCACATGCGGAGAGGCTACCCAGAGACGGGTAATGCCTCCAGTTAGCAGTGACCTTCAGAAGGGCAGAGAAAACTGGCCTCTTAGTACCCTCGTATCACTCAGCAGCAATAGATGCACAGTCAGCAGACATGAATGATTTTAATGATTGCTCTGTCCTTCGTCTTCATCATCCTGAACAAGCCTGACCTGATATTCCCCTTGGTGAGCTGTGCTCCCTCAACAGGACAGAATGAGGGACTGACTCATCTCCATGTTCTCTCTGCAGCCCAGCCGGCCCAAGTACAGACCCCCTCCACAAACCAACCTTCTGGCACCCAAGCTGCAGTTCCAGGTAAAGACATAACTGGAGGGCTGGGGAAGTACAGGCCTCATCTCTGTCCTTCCTGAATTTCCATCCTTGTGCCTCTGCAGAGCAGCAGTCCTAGCTGCTCAGGCAATGGAGACAGTTCTTGAGTACCCAGAAAAGAACTCAAAGTGCCCAGAGATCAAAAGAATCTCATTGAACCAAGTTGTCCTCAGTTAAGACGACTTCAACCCACATCTGTCTGTCCACAGCATTGGCTGCTGCGTGCGCCCGCCTGCAGCTAATTCTCTACTCCTGGCCTCCCCAACCCTGAGCAGAGCCTCTGAAAAGGAATCCAGGCGGCTGGGGACCGTTGACGTCCCCCAGAGAATGGGGCTGCTCGCTGGGGCTCCCTGCAGGGGCCCTGCTGAGAACCTCCGTAGCTGGTGGAGAGAGAGCAGGGTTCCCCCTGTGCTCCCCGCCCCCACCTCCATGGTTACCAACCACAGGACCTGCCCACGCTGTCGGTCCCTCTCGGAATGTCTCCGTCCTGTGTCTCTCTGTCGCATCTAAGTCAGAAGGAGCCAGGGCCCCCTCTCTTTTCTTCCTTTCTATCCCTCAGCTCAGAGTCCCTCTTTAAAAAATGCAAACAGTGTCTTTTATTTGGTGCTCCTTCATTTGGTGTCCTGTGGTCAAGGAAAAGCTCCAGAGCCAAAACAAGCCTAACCAGGAACAAACAGACAAACCTTCTTCATACAAAAAAAAAAGAAAAAGAAAACAAACCTCAAGGCAGAAGACAGGAGCGATATCCCTAGAAAGAAACATACCCCTTTGTGATGTTTAAAATAATGGGGTTTTTTTCTTTTAAGATTTTTTTAATATTTATTCATTTATTTGGCTGCACCAGGTCTTAGTTGCAGCATGTGGGATCTAGTTCCCTGACCAGGGATCAAACCCGGGCCCCCTGCATTGGGAGCTCAGAGTCCCAACCACTGGGCCAGCAGGGAAGTCCCTTAAGATTTTATTTTTTATGTGAACCATTTTAAAAGTCTTTGTCGAATTTGTTACAATATTGCTTCTGTTTTTATGTTTTGGTTTTTGGGCCATGAGGCATGTGGGATCTTAGCTCCCTGACCAGGGATTGAGCCCAAACCCCCTGCATTGGAAGGTGAAGTCTTAACCACGGGACTGCCTATGAAGTCCCAAAATAGTGGTTTTTAAAAATGTGTGTGTGTGTGTATATATATATATATATAGACTTCCCTGATGACTCAGTGGTAAAGAATCTGCCTGCAATGCAGGAGATGTGTGTTTGATTCCTGGATCAGGAAGATCCCTGCAGGAGGAAATGGCAACCCACTCCAGTATTCTTGCTTGGGAAATCCCAAGGACAGAGGAGCCTGGTGGGCTACAGTCCATGGGGGTTACAAAAGAGTTAGACATGACTTAGTAACTAACCAACAACAACATATGTATATACACGCATATGTTTGTCTGTTTTAGTTGCTCAGCCACATCCAGCTCTTTTGCATTCTAATGGACTGTAGCCTGCCAGGCTCCTCTGTCCTTGGGATTTCCCAGGCAAGAATACTGGAGTGAGTTGCCATTTCCTTCTCCAGGGGATCTTCCCAACCCCAGGATCGAACCCATGTCTCCTGCATTGCAGGCAAATTCTTTACCACTGAGCCATCAGGGAAGCCTATACACACACACACTTGTGGATCAACAGTATCTGTTAGTTTCTGACATGATGATGACTCTTCCCTGAAGAGTCCTGAAGGAGGAGATGTAGTCATGGGTCAGTGCCACAGGTGGACCCACGGTATGCACCGCATCACGGGGAGGGCTGTTAGATGAAACAACAGCCACCACGTCTGTGCTGACTTCTAGCCAAGAGCCCCGTATGTCGCTCCGCCACGTCTCCCAAACACGACCAGTGGAATGCCCACACTTTGTTCTTTGTAAGCTCCTGGAGCGCAAGTCCCGTTTCTCTCATGGAGCTCTTGTATCGTTTGTCTGTGCTCGTGTTCGTAGCAGCTAACCGTCCACCTTCTCGCCTTGTCCCCGTGCCTGTGCTCCTCTGCTTCTCCTGAATAGGTCCCCGAGGGTCTGTGTGCCAGCTCACCCACGCTCACCAGCCCTATGGAGTATCCATCTCCCGTAAACTCGCTGCACACCCCACCTCTCCACCGGCACAATGTCTTCAAGCGCCACAGCATGCGGGTAAGAGGACTCTGCATGCTGGGTCCTGGCCAGGACACGGAGGCTGCTGGAGGGAGGTGCCTGGGATACTGGGAGCCCTGCGTCCTCAGGCTCAGGAGGTGCCCTTCCTGCACCAGTCGGCCAGAGAGGGACTCTGTGCCTCCTGCACCTCTACAAGCAGCAGAGTTTGGGGGCCAAGCCAGGCACTGCCCTTGAGACTCCAGCTGGACCCAGACCTGCCCCATGCCTACTCTGATGCTGTGGCAAAGATGTAAAACCACCCCTTCCCTCAGCCCTGGCGATAGTGTGAAAGCTCATGAGCGGAGGGCAGGGAAGCCTGACGGTGCCAGAAAGTAAAAGACCCTGGAGGCCTTGCCCGCTCTGCCCTTCCTGCTGCCTGATTGTTGTGATTGTTCCATTTCTCCTCGGTCAAAGGAAAGTCTGCCTTGTGGTTGCCGCTCCTGCTGCTTTGCAAAAGTTGCTGCGATATGAGAACAAACTTGGGGGCTAGCATAGGGCTGAGCCACACCCTCCCGGTCACTCTTTGTCGTCAACTACGGATGAAGCCTTGAGTATTTCATTGTCCGTCGCTCAGTCACTCACTCATGTCTCACTCTTTGCAACCACATGGACTGTAGCCGTCCAGGCTCCTCTGTCCATGGGATTTTTTTCCCCTAGAATACTGGAGTAGGTTGCCATTTCCTCCTCTAGAGGATCTTCCCGACCCAGGGATCGAACCTGAGTCTCCTGCATTGGCAGGTGGATTCTTTACCACTGCACTACCTGGAAACTAGCTTGTAATCGTCAGGTCTCCTTTTTTAAAAAAAGTGCACCTTTGCTTGTCCACTTGTTACTTGTCACCATCCATCTTCTCCTCCTTCAATACAAATGGCCCCCATGGTCAGTTGCCATGAGCATTTGATATAGTTTACAGAACTGAGTCTTGATATGTGATATAACAGACTAAAACCCTTATTACTTTAGCTCTAACTCTGTGACCATGCATCATATTTAAGACTCAGGTATATAGGACTCTAAAAATTGGGGGAGACTACATTTCTATTACAACAGATTTACAAAAATGTAGGAAAGTATGTTGAGATATCCTTGCTGTTTTTAATTTAGTAAAGCTTTGAAATGATTAAGATAACTTAGAATTCAAGGCAGTGAGAGCTTAGTAGAATAAGTTTTCCCCTGACCTAGCTCATTTTTCTTTTTCACATTAGTTTAACCAATTTATGTCTTAGCATATACTCAATGATAATAAAACTGCATCTGTAAGCATTCACTATCTTTTAGGCAGTGCTCAACTTTTCTTTCCTGCCCTTAACTCTTTATTCATAATTAATTGGGTTTTAATTAAGTGAGTTTGGCTTTAAATGTGCCCTTTCAGAAAGAAGGTGTTTCGCACATTTGAGGGTTGGCACTGCCTTTGTCTAACCCCTGATTCACCATAAGGACTTTGTTCCCTTCCATAAAGACAAACTGTGAGGCAGGAAAAAGGGCCTTTTGTGTCAGGGCTTTAGATGTACTTGCCACAGGAAAGCCTGCCTGAGAGAACATAATAAGCATTTCTTAAAATAAGCAAAAAAGAAAAAAGTTAAAAATATAAACTCCATTTTATGGTATGCATCAGAAACACTGAGAAAGCCTCTTCCAGGTAGAATGCTGAAAAGGTATAATAGACTCCCTGCAAAGCATTTGAAAGCATTTAACGAAAGTCAGAGATGGTTTTCCCACAAAAACAACTTTTCTAGTGACTAACTCTATTGCCTGACTCATCTGAGAATCTGTGGGATTCAATTCCAGAGTCAGGAAGGCAGCAGTCTCCCTCTTGAAGACCTCACAATTGAGGTTTAAAATAACAGTTCAGTAAACAGCACCTTTTTTTTAAGGGACACTTTGCTGGGCGCTGTCCTAGGTGCTGAAAGGAGAAGGAACAGGGCAGATGGTTGCCTATAATGTAAACCAGAGAGCTGTGAGTAGCACACAGAGGCACAGCCAAAGTGCAGAAGAAGTTCAGAGAGTAAAACAACTCTTTCCAGCTGCTTTTTTTTTTTTTTTTTTTTGCAGTTGGGCCTCAGTGGGAGGGAAAAATTAGAAGGATCCCAGGGGATGAGGAAGGCAGAAGCATGAGTTGGAGCCCAGATTGAATGATGGGAAACCTTAGGATGAGTGCAGGAGTTGTTTAGTTACAATGGAAATAGGCCTGGCAGGATGAAGAGTCAATTCCTAGAAAGGGTCACAGCTTATCAGAGTCTTTTTAAAACACCCCAAGGGTCGAATTCCTCTTAAAAATGACCTGCAGTGTAAGCATTCATCGCCTGATTAAGAATTCTTGAAGTATACTTTGGACAGTAAGCCCTAAAGAGATCCAATTTTTTTTTTAATCTCATTTGCTTCTTGAGTTTTATTAGAAAATTGGAAGACATAAGAATACATCCACTAATACATGTTAAAATATTTGGTCAGATGGTGATCAAGCCTGGGGCATACTAGACATTTGAGTGGTAGGAATCTTCTTTGGCAATTTCAAAACTGTGAAGTGTTTTCTTGAGTCTGGAAACTCCTCCTGTCAGTATCTTCTCTAGTCTTCCACTGTCCATACATTTTCCTTACCTGGAGATTCCTAATGCTATATTCAGAACATTGGACCCTTAGTTCCTATTTGTCATGATTCATCAATAGCCTGATATAGAGATACCATTGTGTTTGCACATGCTGGCATTTAACTGAGGATATTTACAGCCTTAAAATCCTTTCATCTGGGGGGCATAAGCCTTTACGAAGTAAATCTTATGTATTTTATCAATCCTATGATGATAAAATAGTCTCGTGTTCTGAAATTTGCCTTTATTTTTTAATTGGGATAGGTATAGTTGCTTTACAATGTTGTACAATGAGGTGAATCAGCTATGGTATACATATATCCCCTCCTTCGGCCCTCCCCACCCCATCCCACCCCTCTCGGTCATCACAGAGCGCTGAGCTAGGCTGCCTGTACTGCATAGCAGCTTCCCACTAGTTATGTGTTTCTCACATGCAGCGCACATACGTCAGTCCCCACCTCCCAACTCATCCTACCCTCCTCCCCACACCGTGTCCACAGATCAGTTTAAAATAAGGTCTAACTCAGTACGTTAGCTCTGGGTGGACATTTGGTAATGTGTGGAGGCATTTTTGTTACAACAGGGGAGGTGCTAGAGGCTTCTAGTGAGTCGGGTTGCTGTAAGCATCCTACAGGTTACAGGAAATCTCTCCCCAATAAGGAATTATCTCGCCCCAATGCTAAGGTTGAGAAACCCCAATCTGCAATTGGTTCCATAGCCTCATGAAAACAGGAAGGACGCTGTGTCTTTAACCATCACTGCCCTCCCAGCACCCAGCCCTGTCCCTGCCACATAGCAGTTGCTCAATAAACAGTCGTTGACTGGCGTAATGAACAAGGGCTATTTCAGCAAGGCATCTTATGAGGAGGAGTATTGTTAGAAATTGAGAGCAGTTATTGTAGCTGACAGCCTAGGAAAAACACCAGTGTCACTATTTTCAAACTGTGCTGTTTAGAGACTTTAGTGGGGATAATCTTTTTTAGAGGCTTGGCAGAGATTATGGCTTGTTAAAGTAGACTGAGAATCATTTTTAGCATTTATGTAAGTGACTTGTATGTAAACGGGCCAGTTCAAAGAAAGGGATCTGAGCAACTTGCGGACCTCAACATCATAGAAAGGTCACCTGCCCCCAGCAAAGGTCATCCCAGGCTTTACACAATCAAAAGAATGTTGGTAACACTCGTATATCCAGGAGACCCAGGTAATCTTGTGCAGCAGAAAAAAGGAAGCCAGTTTAAAGGGACTGAGCAGATATTTATATAAATGAACCCTGGGGAAGATTGAGGGAAGACAAATAATAGGAAAGGGGAACATGCCGGGAGAAATAACAGGGAGAACTATGAATAGGTCCAAAGCTCCACAAATGAGTTGAAATGGGGTTAGATTACTAAAACTCAGGAGAGGAACCACTTATTGCATATCCATGCATCCTTATTTCTTTTAAATTTTGTGCTTCACTTTATCTCTTAGCTCATGCATCTCTTTTAACTTTTGGTGACATAACCCAGGCTAGTTTCTTAATCAAGAGAATGATGCAGAAAGATTCTTTACTTTCTGAGCCACAGAAAGTGAAAGTGAAAGTGAAGTTGCTCAGTCGTGTCCGACTCTGTGACCCCATGGACTGTAGCCTGCCAGGCTCCTCCATCCATGGAATTTTCCAGGCAAGACTACTGGAGTAGGTTGCCATTTCCTTCTCCAGAAGATCGTCCCGACCCAGGGATTGAACCCGGTTCCCCCGCATTGCAGGCAGATGCTTTCCTGTCTGAGCCATCCATAACTAGGATGGGGAAGCCCAAATAACGAGTATCTTCTGATAAAAAAGGCGATCAGATGGGTGCACACTCTTGCTCCTTCTCTCAGGCTCCACCCTTCAGTGGACAGCTTTGGGGGACCACACACCACTGCTCCTTGAAGCTTCCAGACCTGCCATCTCTGTTTTAGGTGACGCTAAGCACTCAAGGCCTCCCAGAGGGCTGGCTTTACAATCCTAAGTGTAAATTCAGTGACAGCAGCCATGACACATGCCAACTGAGAAAATGATATTAGGACAGTCACTTGAAAATAAGATGGCACTAAGGGATCACATGATGATTTGAAACCAGTACCTGTTAAACTCTATGCCCTGGGTTTCAGCACTTCAAGAACACACTGCATGTGATTGGGGTTGATGGAGCCAACAGTAATAACCATCTGCATAGATGGCTGTAGATCTGAGACCAGTTAGGCCAAGGCGTGTGGCTCCCACAAGGCTCTCCAGAGGACTGTCCTCCCTGGGTGCGGAGACTGGGCTGACTGTGTCCTCTGCCATCTCCCCCGCTGTGCTCCCAGGAGGAGGACTTCGTCCGCCCCAGCAGCCGGGAGGAGGCCCAGCAGCTGTGGGAGGCCGAGAGGCTCAAGATGCGGCAACTCCTGGACAAGCAGCAGAAGCAGATGGTGGAAGATTACCAGTGGCTGAGGCAGGAGGAGAAAGCCCTGGTGAGGAGAAAGCCCAGCCAGGGGAGGGAGAGGACATGCCCCGACACCTCTGCTGGACACCTTTTTTTAAATAATTTTACATATTTTTTCATTTTTGGCTGTGCTGGGTCTTCATTTCTGCACGCCGGCTTTTCTCTAGTTGTAGCAAGCTACTCTACATTTGCGATGCCCGATCTTCTCGTGGCAGTGGCTTCTCTTGTTGCAGAGCACAGGCTTTTGGGAGCTTGGGCTTCAGTAGTTGCGGCTCACAGGCTCTAGAGCACAAGCTCAGTAGTTGTGGTGCATGGGCTTAGTCGCTCCGCAGTATGTGGAATCCTCCAAGACCAGGCATCAAACCGGTCTCTCCAGCATTGGCAGGTGGACACTACCGCTGAGCCACCCGGAAAGCCCCTGAACACGTTCTGATAACCATGCTCCCCACGGAGAGACCCATGCCATCTTGTCCCCTTTCGCTCCCCACCTGGCTGGAGTGACCTGCTCTCCAGGCATCCTTGGAGTTTTTGGTTACAGAATCCTAAGTCCTCTTGATTTGTTTTCCCCCTCTGCAGGACCCCATGGTTTACATGAACGACAAGTCCCCGCTGGTGAGTCACCGGGAGGCCACTCTATCCGGAGGGAGGGCTTATAGGGTAGTTAGTGGGACCTCCGACTCCACACCTGCCCAGCTCGCCCTCTCTGCCTCTCACCACGAGAGCACCTTTTTCCACTTCACTCTGATCTTGGAGTCTCCTTGCTGAGCTCACACTTAACGCCGCCCCGCTCCGGCACAGGTGCCCCCCACCCCAGCCACTTCCGGTCAGGGAGTCCCCAGGACCCCTGCAGCTGTATGACCTCCAAACCTCTGGGGGACGGGAACAAGCTAACAGGGGGCGTGGGTGGCCCCCAGGGCTGCACCAGTGACCTCTTCTCTTTCCTTCCTTCCAGACCCCAGAGAAGGAGGCCGGCTACAGTAAGTGTGAGCACCCTTCCTCTCGGCGGGAACGTCCCCGGGCGTGGCATCTTGTGTGCAGCCGCCTTCCCTGCCCCTTGCAGAGAGCAAAGGGAGCGTATTTGCCATAGAATCATCTGTCCTGAGTTCAGAGGGTGCAGAGAGGCCCAGTTTGGGAGTCGATATACACCACCTCCTATCCTCCACCTCCACCCCTGCTCCGACGGCTGCCCCCCACCCCTCTCGCGGCATGGCTCCTGTCCCCGCCTCTCTGCTGCTGCATTTATTTGGAGGACTTGGTGATCCTTCCTGTCTCCCACCCACTCTGTCAGAAGCTTTTAAGCAGCACGATGACATCTCTCCCAAGTGCCTCTTCTCCTCCCTCAGCCCCAGGAAGGGAAGAAAGAAACAGGGCGGGGCCATCTGAACGGAAGCAAGAAGAGGGCAGGGCCACCTGACTTTCCCACCCACCCCTGCGCGACCCCAGAGTCTTTCCTGGAGCCTCCTTGAAAGGCAGGGAGGGAGTGGTACCCGCTGGGATCGTTGGCCTTTCCCAATTAACAGAAACTGACTAGAGGCCTGACAGGAAATTCAGGCAAACTTTGTGGGGGCTCCTGCGCCGCAGGCTGCAGGAGGAAGTGAAAACAACAGGTTCCCTTGCTTGCTCCCAGAGGCAGCGGGGAGGTCATTCCTTACATGGGGTGAGGATAGGGGTGGATCCACGGATCATCCAGGAGGGGCGGCTTAGGTGGTTTGCCCGCCCCTCTGTGATGGTGCGTGCAGTGGGGCATGCAGCAGTACCCTGCTTTTGCTCCCAACACCCAGGTTTTTGCTCCTGGCTCTTCAGAAATGGTTCTTGGGTGTTATTTGGGGTTTCTTTTTTGTCTTTTTTGTATCTTTCGGTCCAGAATTCGGCCCAACTGCGGCATGCACACAGCTATTTTTAGTCCCATATTGTTTCTTTGTATTGTCCTGGCGCAGACTTTGCTGCAAAGGTTCCCAGGTCCCAGTCCTGCAGTGAGCCAGGCTCTTCATCACCATCCTAGGAGGATGGGGCTGATGATGATGGTGATGGTGACCATGGCAGCCACCAAAGACAATGACAAGCGCTGGCCCAAGTTGCTTTAAAATGTCAGTTTAAACCCGACAGCAGTCCTTCCTATGCAATAGGTACAATGTATCATGATGCCCACTTTACAAAGGACATGAAACATACGCAGGAAGGGCAAGTGACTTTCCCAAAGTCACACAGCTAGTGATTAGCAGGGCCCAGATTTGAGCCCAGGCATCTGGCTCCTGCAGGGCCCTTCTAAGTGAATGCTCCTACTTGACAGATGACACTTAAGGCCGGGGGCCTGTCAGTGAGCTGCCCTAGTCTCACCCCACTCTGGGGGAAGAGTGGAAAGTGGAATCAGGTCTTCTGACTGCTACTCCAAGCAGTCCCACACGGCCTGTGTGTCTCTGTTCATCGGAGTGTCCAGAGAACAGCATGCTTCTAGCAGTTCACTTCCTTGACCCCCAGATGGACAAAGCAGACAATAGGGAAGCTTCACAAATCTACCACATCGGTGGCTGTTGCACCCGCTGGGTGAGGCTCCAGGGTCACCTGCTGCCTTCAGAGCAGGTTTCTCTCTCATGACAGTCAAGGTCAGCGTCTCAGGGCCCGGTGTGCTGGAACACCCACTGCCATCACTCCATCCCCACCGGGACTTTGGCTTTTTCTGTCTTTGAAATGGACTGTAGTGCCTGTCCCTGCGTATAGAAGACCAGGGAGACGAGAGGTTACTTTCCATCGTCCTGGGTTTCAGGTCCCGTTTCCCTGGGGTCTCCTGGTAGTAGTGGAGAAGAGCTGGGCTTGGTCATCAGCACCTATGAAGGGAGGGGTCAGGGTGCTGAGGACATCCCTACTCATTGTCCCTTCCCTCTGCAGCGGAGTTCACAGCCCCCCCACAGAAACCGCCACGGCTCGGCGCACAGGTATGTGCTGGCTCTGCTGAGGCTGGTAGTGGATTGGAATCAGGGCCCCACAAGACTGAAGGCCTGGACTGGAAAGACTGCAGAGGCGCACAGAAGGAATCCAGTCCTGTATCCTCATTATTTAGCTGAGGCCCAGAGAGGGCAAGTGTCTTGTCTAAAGCCACACAACTAATTCATTTTAAAAAAAAAGCAAGGGGAAGACCAGCCCCCTCCCTGACCTGGAGGAAAGCTCTCCTGTCCCAAGGAGCAGGAGGTGTGGACCCCCACTGGCTCCCTGCACCCCCGTGTTCTGGGGCATCTGCTGCTTTCTTCACTCTGGAGCAGCAGTTCTCAGCCTTGGCAGCCCATGAGAATCCTCTGAGAGCTTTGACACCGCCTGACCCCCACGCCCAGCTGATGGTTCGGTTGCTTTGCTGTGAGGCTGGCCACCAGAACTTTTTTAAGACACCCAGGCAGACTCTCACATAAGAACCATTGCCCCAGAAGCAGAAGGGAAGGTGGCCCCCCCAGGACCAGGCACTATTATTTCAGAGAAACGTCTTGGTGGTTGAGTTGGCACCACTAGTGCATGCCCAGGAAAGAATGGTGTGTCCCTCTGACTCGTCACCCTCCCCTCCGGCCACCTGCTTCTCCTCCTCCTCTCCCCGCCACAGTCCATCCAGCCCACAGCCAACCTGGATCGGACCGACGACCTGGTGTACCTCAACGTCATGGAGCTGGTGCGGGCCGTGCTGGATCTCAAGAATGAGCTCTGCCAGCTGCCTCCCGAGGGCTACGTGGTGGTAGTGAAGGTGAGAACCAGGGAGGAGCCGTGGACCTGGGGGACGGAGGCCACTCAGCCCATCCCTGGAAGGATGTGGGAGGGGCTGAGCTTCCCAGTCTGCCCGATTAGACCCCATTAGAGCAAGGTTGTCAAAGAGAAGTTAGTCCCAGGTAGCCTCGGAAGGCAGACACCATCCCAGGAGGGCTCTTCTCAAGGGAGACATGGCATTCTCAAAAAGCAAAGGGTGGGACTTCCCTGGCGGTCCAGTGGCTGAGACTTCACCTTCCAGTACAGAGAATGCAGGTTCGATCCCTGGTCAGGGAGCTAAGATTCCCACATGCCTTGGGGCCAAAAACACCAAAACATAAAACAGAAGTAATGTTGTAACAAATTCAATAAAGACTTCAAAAGGAAAAAGCAAAGGGTGACGGCCACGCGCCCCTCTCTCCCAGAACGTGGGCCTGACCCTGCGGAAGCTCATCGGCAGTGTGGATGACCTCCTGCCTTCCTTGCCGTCGTCCTCACGGACAGAGGTGAGTGTCTCATCCCGTCGGTGTCATCCACTGTCCCTTGCCCCCTTCTCCTGCTGCAGCTGTGTTTCAACAGGAGACCCGGAAGGGCCACCTGGGCAGTCCCATCTCTGCGGGCCTTCAGCAGGTGGCTCTGCACTGCATATCTCTGCAGGTACCACTAGGGGGCGGAGTTGGAACCCAGGGGCCTCGCCGGCTTTCCGGGGCGAATTTCCCAGTTTAGGCCTCAGATGATTGGCAGTGACTTCTTAGTGCCTGAGGACAGGCAAAGGAGGACACACACGCTCCTTTTTAGCCCCATCCTGTCCATGATTCTTTGTCTAGTGACCCTTCTTACTAAGGTCAAGGTGTGTCACAGAAATAGCAGTTAAGCTTTCTTCAATTGATCATTTAATCTAATTTTCTTTATTTAAATGAGAAGCAACCACTGAAAACCAAAACAGGAGTGCCAGTGCTCTATCCTGAGATGGTGCCAGTGGTAGGCAGAATAACGCGCCCCCACAAGATAGCTGGAAAAGACCCTGATTCTGGGAAAGATTGAAGGCAAAAGGAGAAGAGGACAGCAGAGGATGAGATGGTTAGATACCATCAGTGACTCAACGCACATGAGTTTGAGCTAATTCCAGGAGATAGTGGAAGACAGGGGAGCCTGGCACGCTGCAGTCCATGGGGTCACAAAGAATCAGACATGACTTAGCAACTGAACAACAACCAAAAAAAGGATGCCTGCGTCCTCAGAGCCTGTGTCTATGTGACCTTACATGACAAACAGGACTTTGCAGGTGATTAAGTTAAGGATCTTCAGATGAGAAAGTTACGCTGGATTATCCAAGTGGGTCCAGTGTAGTCACAAGGGTTCTTGTAAGAAGGAGGAGAAGCAGAGGTCTCATAAGAATCAGAGAAGGAGATGGGATAACAGAAGCAGAGGTCGGAATGAGGCCATTGCTGGAAGGATCCACACGCCGAGGAAGCTGGAAAAGGCAGGGAACAAAATTCTCCCCTGGAGCTGGCAGAAGAAACTTAGCTCCGCCGTCACCTGGACATTGGCCCCAAGGGACCCATTCCAGATTTGTGACCCCCAGAACTGTAAGAGCATAAATCTGCCTTATTTTAAGCCACAGTGTTTGTGGTAACTTGTTACCACGAGACTGGAAACAGAGGAAGTGCCTCTGAGCATTTGTTGGTTTTCTGTCTGGAAACTCAGTCACATACTGCCACACCCCCTGCCAGGCTTCCTAGTGGTCAGCAGTGTGACACAGGGCTGACCCACTGTGTCCCGCCACTGTCCCCACCATCTGTGACCATTCAAGAGAGGCAGGACAGGGCAAGGGGCGTGGGCACTTCCCAGACCCCTTCGGGGTGGCTGTGGCAGTCCAGTGGAGCCCCCTCCAGGTTGGTCCCGCCGGGCATGAGAGCGCCACACCTAGGCAGTGAAGGCCGGGCTCTTCTTTCACTTGATAAATATCTCTTGAGCGCCAAGTCTTTGCTCAGCCATGCACTAGATCCCAGGATATAGTGGTTAATAAAACCCTAGAGCCCAGACCACAGTCCGTAATCTATTGATGTGATTGTAGAGAGTGAACAGATGCGTGGAAGCACTTGACTCCTCAGCATTCACTGTGTGTCGGGCCAGCACCCAGGCATGTTGCCAGGGAGGGAGTGTTTGTGGGGCTGGATTGAAGGGGGCTGACTTGGGTAGGTTGGGACCTGGAGTGCCTGCAGCGTTTGACCTGGACGGCCTGGCTCCAACCAGCAAGGGCCTTGGACCAGCCCAGGGCTGGGTCAGCCCCGCCCCCAGCCGCTCCGCCGGCCCCACCTTCCTGGGCCAGCACCAAGGTGGACCTCTGTGGGGCTTCCGTGCCCTCCGGGCCTGGACTTGGCAGCCCCTCGGGGTCCCAGCCCCTCCCGTGTGCTCTTCCTGCAGATCGAGGGGACCCAGAAACTGCTCAACAAGGACCTGGCAGAGCTCATCAATAAGATGCGACTGGCCCAGCAGAATGCCGTGACTTCCCTGAGTGAGGAGTGCAAGCGGCAGATGCTCACCGCCTCCCACACGCTGGCCGTGGACGCCAAGAACCTGCTGGACGCCGTGGACCAAGCCAAGGTCCTGGCCAACCTGGCCCGCCCGCTGGCAGAGTGAAGAGGGCGGTGCCCCCCGCCCGCGTCTCCGCCCCGCCCGCCCGTTCCTCCCGGCCCCTGCCTCGCCTTCGGTCCGTGGGCCCACTTGGGGAGGGAAGGCCGAGGGGGGTCCTTCTTCCCTTGCCGTTTTGCACGTCGCCTCTCCCCACCCTACTCCCAGACTGTGTTGCCCAGGCCGCAGCTGGACAGAGGGGACTCAGGGCCGCAGGATACCGGGGGGTGACAGAGAGGCTCAGACGGAGCGCGGCTGCTGCCCGCCGGCAACTCCTGCCTGGCCCAAGGGGGTCACGCGGCAGATCCTTGTGGCCCCGATGGCTTTACCCAGGGACAGGGCAGGCCGATTGGGGAACCAAGCTAGTCCTTCTCCCTCCTCTGCCCACGGAGGTCCCCTCCCCTAGCCCCGTGCACAGAGGGAGGCGCCGAGAGGGGTTTTCAGTGGGGAGGCCGGCGGCTGGTGCCGTGAGGCATGGACCTGGCCTTCTTGTACAGTGTATATTGGAATTTATTTAATGTGAGTCCGGTCTGGACCGACAGCCATGGGCCCCAGTGAGAGGCGGAGCGGGGCCTGGGATGGTCAAGGGACAAGCTATTGGGAGTTGGCGCCCAGGAGGCTGTGTCCTCCTCACGCAGAGAGGGGAGGAGGGGAAAAACAAGGCCAAACTGGACCTGGACGCCTTTGCATTCCTCACCCCCTTGCTTTTCTTCCCTCCCTGGCCCCTTCCTTCTCTTCTTTCTTACTGTCTTTTCTTACTTATCTTTGCTCTCCCTCTCTCTCATCCACGCCCTCTCTCCCTCCCTCTCTTGTGTATGTGCAGAACACTCTTTTACCTCCTTTATATTTGACTTGTGGATGAAATAAAATTGTACCATTTGCTTTGTGGTTTGCTTATTTTGTTTGTTTGAACTTCTGAGGCCCTGGAAGGAATGATTGTGGTTCTGTTGGGCAGAGATCGAAAAGCCAAACGAAGCCAGGGCTCAACCCCCAGGGTACGTGGTAAAGCCAGGGTGCTGGGGTTGGGTACCCGTGTGCTCCAGCCCTTCGCCCCAGGTGCCTGACCCGAGGGCGGCTTTCCAGGGGGGACCCAGACAGCCCTTCCGCTGCCACAAAGAAAAGCCAGTGCATCCTCCCAGCTGCCATCCACAGAACCAGGGTTCTGGGGGGCTGGAGGGGGTCACAGCTGCCTGAGCAGTGACGGCGGCTTTACTTGCTCTCTTTCCTCATTTGCGAGTTGGTTGGGAGACGGAATAACCAGAGGGAACATCTCTACACCGGGAGGTCAAGGCTGGGAGCACCCCTGCTTCTGGAGAAGTAGGAGGAGTGGTAGGGGGGTGGGGCTGCGTCCACAGAGCAGGAGGGGTCAGAAATAAGAATGATGCCGGGGCGGGGGGGGGGGGTCTTGGAAAGAACTGAGGCAGGTGGACTGGGCCTGAGGTGGCCAGTTTTCCCTGGAGTGTCAGAGAGAGCACGTGGGGGTGTGGAAGGGGTGGGCACCTGAGCTCCCTGCCCCCTGAGGCACCCTCTGCCCACACACCCCTCCTTTGATGTCTGAGCCGCCTCACATGGCCCCACCCCACCCCCTGGGTCCCCCATCTTGGCCCTCCCATCCCTCTTGCATCCTAGGAGCATCTTATCACCACGTCACCATCCTCACATCGTCCTCGCCACATGGAAACCCTCTGCAAAGCAAGTTCCTCCTCGCCCAGCTCCTAAAACCCAAACAGGGCTCTGTACCCAGCAGATTCTCAGCACATAGTATAAAAATGTCAAGCGAAGCATTCTAAGCAGACTTCCACGTTGGGACTCCATGGAGAGACACCCGCAGTCGGATGGCACTGACCCCGAAGGCGAACTCCAGAGGTGGCAGCAGGGAACGACAGTCAGCCATGCCACCTCCGGGCCAGAGCAGGCGATGTGACATCAGATCATTCCAGCCAGGAAGGGAGGGAGGAAGAGTCCGACGGTCCCCAGGAAGCAAACGAGGATAAACAACCAGAGGAATATCCTATCAATGACCATGGCCACGTACCTCCAGTCTTCCTTCACCTGCAGGGGGAGATGGGTGCACAGTGAAAGGGGAGGTGACCCATCCACTCGCAGCCCCTAGGAGGATGGTGCTGGGGGCAGTGGCAACCCCCCTGAGACCTTGGGAAGCTAAGGCAGTGGTGGGGGCGGGGCGGGGATGACAGAAGTGTCTCAAGACTCAAATAACCCTCACTTAGGGATTCCCACCCTATCCCACCCCTATGACAATAGCCCAGAGCCTTTCCATGGGCTCTCAAGTTCCAGGTTATGGAAGTTCGAGGGACACAGAAGGTTCTAGAATCACCCAGGGGCGTGAACTCTCCCTGGAGGAGGGTGATTTTCAGCACAACACTCAGAAGTTGCAAAATGGTGAAGACTTTGTTTCCCCCACAGTTGCCTCCCCAACCACTCACCCGGCCACTGGGAAGGTAGGTGAGGGTATGGCCAGAGAAGGCTAGTAGGGGGCATATGCAGTAGGGGTTGAGGGTTTCATGGGATTAGGGCTCACAGCCCAGCCAAGTGCCTCCAGATTAGATAATAATTAACTTTTCTTATCTACTCAGCAAGGCCACCCAGTCATAACCTCCAGGCCTTTCATCCTTCCGGAGGTTGGTGAGAAGAATTCTGTGACCCTGGGCGGTGGCCTTGTCACCTAATATGCAGAACACAGCCGGGATGGGGTGGAGGGGAGCCCACTTGGCCCAGCCAAGCTCCTCAGGGTTTGTGGGTGAATAGTAAAGTTGACAAAGTGCCCAGAGCCCAGGACACAGACGGGGAAGGGGAGCCCAGCAGGACAAAGGAGCAGGCCGGTTTGGGAGGACCTCCTGATGAACTCCCTCCGCCCGCCTCCGCTCACCTCCGTCCGCCCACCTCTGGGCACTGGTGGGACATGGCTGGCATGAGGATGGCGTGGAGGACCCCTCCTCCTCTGTCCTGCTACCTCCCAGTTAAGCTGAGCTGGGACAGCTGTTACTGCTGTTCTGCCAATAACTGTCATAAGAGCTGCCAGCCAGCTGTTCTCCTTCACAATGTATTCCAGATTCCAAGGCCATGCCTAAGGGAGATGGCCCTTATGGAGGAGACTGGGTTGGTGCAAGCCAACACCTTCGGGGGAGGGGGAGTGGTTCCATTCTAGGCTGGTAGAGTCACCCAGGGGAGGGACCCTCCCCCAGCCCCCACTCACCGAGGAATCAGCATCCTCAGCCCGCAGGTGGTCAGCAATATAGTGCACACCCTCCAGGGCCTTCTGTACCCGAGGGGACAGCAGGAGCCCGCCGTCCGGCACCTGGGCCTCTGCCTTGGGACCCGAGGCCCCTGGGTGCAGACTCCCATGGGTGTAGACACCCACGGAGGGGGACAAAGGGCCCGCACACGCCCATCTGCCTTCCTCCTCCTCCTCCTCTCTCTCCTCCACATCCACGTTGGTCTCCAGCCAGCGATAGGAGGGGCAGAGCTTCAGATCCGGAGGGTCTCGGAGCTCCAAGGGTGGCAATGGCCGGCTTATGAGAAGCCAGCGGGACACACAGCCCAGAAAGGCCACCCGCACCCAGTGGGGCATGTTGTGGGTGCTGGCGGAGCGGTGGTGGACGTTGAGCACGAAGACGGTGATGACGATGGACAGGGTGACGAAGATCATGGTGAAGAGCAGGTACTCGCTGATGAGTGGGATGACCAGCGAGGTGGAGGGGATGATCTCGGTGATCAGCAGCAGGAAGACGGTGAGCGAGAGCAGCACAGAGATGCACAGCGTGATCTTCTCCCCGCAGTCGGAGGGCAGGTAGAAAACCAGCACGGTGAGGCAGGAGATGAGCAGGCAGGGGATGATGAGGTTGATGGTGTAGAACAGTGGCAGGCGCCGGATGACGAAGTAGTAGGTGACGTCGGCATAGACCTCGGCGCAGCAGTCGTACTTCTTGGTGTTGTAGGTACCCGTGGCGTTGACGATGGCCCACTCGCCACTCTCCCAGTAGTCCTTCACGTCCACCGTCTGCTCCATCTGCACCAGGTCGATCTTGGCCTTGTCGTAGGACCAGGAGCCAAACTTCATCTTGCAGTTCTGCTGGTCGAAGGGGAAGAAGGTGACGTCGATGCTGCAGGAGCTCTTGTAGATGGCGGGCGGTACCCAGTGCACCATGCCCGAGGAGAAGAGGTGGGCCTTGGTCATGTGGGTCACCACGAACTCCCCATCTGCACTGAGGAGAGGAGAGGCATTGGGGGGCGCCTGGGGAATCCCAGAGGCCCAACCCAGGCTACTCCAGATAACTACCAGCAGGGGGACCCCAGTAACACAGCCAGACCACGCCGGGCTGTTGGGACTTGAACAAGCAAGACTTCAGAACACAGGCAGCTAGAGCTACCTGAGTTGTCTTTCAGACACCACCTTCTTCACTACAAAAGTAGGAATTTTGAAGAATCTAGGAAAGTACCAAGAATTTTTAAAATAATCACTGTTGTTGATGATATATGTATACATATACATATATATATCACATATATTTGATCATCATCTAGACAACACATATAGAATTTTTATATATTTGTGATCATAGGGTATATACATAGTTTGATGGCCTGTTTGTATTCATTTAACATTTTAGGGTAATTGTGCTGCGACCCCATGGACTGGAAGCCACCCAAGCTCCTCTATCCATGGGACTTCCCGGGAGATACTGGAGTGGGCTGCCATTTCCTTCTCCAGGGGACTCAGGGATTGAACCCATTTCCTGTGTCTCCTGCATTGGCAGGCAGATTCTTTGCCGCTGAGCCGCCCTGCTTGTTTTATATTATACCCCCCACCATCTGCCACAGGTGGCAGTGAAGCCCCTCTGCTGGGGGTCTTGTCTTTTCTACCCAGGACTTTAGTTTCTTCCTCAGCAGAGACTTGATAATTTTGCTGGTGAAGGAGGAATCCATCCAGTTAACAGGCATATTTGAGTCAGCTGCCCCTACCAGGGCCACTATGGGGGCTGTTGGGGGGGATGGGATGGGAGACTCAAGCCTGCCCTGGGGGAACCACAAAGAAAAGACCAGCCCCGAACATCTACAGTCAAAGGGAGGCAGTTTGGCAACAGCATTAGGAGGCCAATCAGAGTGCTCCCCAACAACTATTGGGGGGAGCTCCCTTCCAGTGAGCAAGTTGCCATTTTAGCCAAGCCTTGATGGATGGATGGTAGGATCTGGCAGAAAGCTGGGGTGGAGAATGATCCAGCGGAGCTTCCGCGGAACAAGGAATGGAGGATGAAAAGCTATGGCTCACAGACTATGCTTGGGCTAGGGGAACTGCTGGATGGTGAGTTGGGGGCGGGGGTGCGGCCTAGGTGGGAGTGGTGAGAGAGGAGGCCAGCAGCCTCCTAAGGCTACCTATCTAAGGGCCCATAAGGACGCTGGTGACACTGGAACAGCGGTGACCAGCCCAGTAGGGCTTCCTGGGAGCCTGAGTCCCTGACTGCCCCCGCAAAGTGGCACAATGGGCTCTTGGCCCAGCCATACTTCCCTCCGCCGTTTCCACGGTCAATGCTAAAAGCAGGTGAACCAGAACACACAGGAAGAGACACTTCTTTCCCTTGCAGTAGTTCCAGGCTAGAGATTTAAGCCGATTGGAAACCAGAATTTTGAGGTGTTTAATTCTTGACGACATCATACTCAATGACCACTAGATGGCACCATGGGCCCCTATTTTGAGGAACGACCCAAACACTGTCCCGGGTCTTTTTAACCCGAAGTGGAGGGTTTGGCTGGAGGAGAGACCTTTCTTTAAATGTCTGTAAGAATTTGACTTGAACTTTTGTTCTATCAGAGGAATTTCCTGTTATAATCAGGTAACACTGGCCTTGTTGGCAATCCTAAAACTCCAGGCCCTGGCTGATGCGAGGACTGTGCTCCTGCGCTCTGCCAGAATAGAGAAGCAGAAACCAGAGGGATCCTGAGTGAGGTGAGTGGTCAGTGTGAGACAGTGCGGATGATCCCTGCCGAATGTGTGTTTACAGAGATGGCTCAGATGAAAGGGCTCTGGGCCTGATTGGGGCTGGGCAGTGTAAAGGGATCGCTGTCATCTTCCTGACCTATCCAAGGGCACCACACTTCAGAAGTGAAACTGTTTCCCTTTATTCTATTGTTTAAAAATAGCTTTTTCCAAATTTGGGTCAAATGAATTGGGAAATGCTGGGCTCAGGGGGTGTCTTGTCTGTCCAACTTCTAACAACATTTAAAAATGACATTTTCCAAAGGACTAGGGATGGGGTGCCAAAGGGGTTTTAATGACATACAAGGTTATCTAGAATTATTTGAACGCAAAACTATTTTTCATACCTAGTCCTATCTCCAGGGACTAGTGCTTTCTGGAGCCCCACTTTAGAAAACATTTTTATTTTTTATGCTTTTTTTTTTTTTAGAAAACATTTTTAGACAAGTATCATGCCAAACATCTCTTAATTTTCAGTTCTTGACTTCTAAATAAAGAATTACTGGCTACTATACATAAATGAAGTTGTAGTTCTTTATATATTCTATTTAAAAAAAAAAAAAAAACCGACCTGGTCCTCTGGGGCTCTCTTTAGATTCCCCTGACGTGTTTTTTGGCGGGGGGGGGAGCTTCTTTGGGGGCTCAGATAGTAAAGAATCTGCCTGCTAATGCAGGAGACCCAGGTTCAATCCCTGGGTCAGGAAGATCCCCTGGAGAACTTTTAATCCTTACACTCAAAGACAGGTCTTTTTTGGTTCTGAATACAAGGCAACTATAAATAATATTTTTAAATGTCACTTCCGCTCCCTTTAAAGGTGCTACCGGGAGATGCTGCTTACCTGTTCCAACAATCATGCCATCCTGCAAAAACGCCAACCCTTAAGGCATTGTTTCCACAACCTGCATCAACCGCATTTATCAAACAATATTCAGTGTTGGCAAATCTGTGTCCCACTAGCAGAGCGCAGGCACGGATATATAGTAGGTGCTCAGTAAACTTGGGGTGTATGAGTGAAAGCGTGAAATGAAAGAAGAGAATCAAGAAAAAGGTGGAGCGTCGAGCAAAGCAGGAGTTTGAGAGGAAGTCAACGCAGCTGGGCCACGAGGGGGCGCGCCTCCCAAGGCCAACGCAGCCCAGCATCAAGTTACCCGCCCCTCGCAGGCACGGTGTCCCAGGACCCCAGCCGCTTCCTACTTGTTGTAGAGGACTATGTCTGGGATCCAGATCATCTCCGAAGGGACGCGGAGGGATGTGATGTTGCCGAAATCGACCGGGTTCCAGCGCAGCTTGTAGTCGCTCCACTCCTGTGCGTGGGGAAGGGAGTCCCGTAAGCGGCCCTGCCAGGGGAGGGGGCCTGGGGAAACCTCGGGCAGCTTAGGGACGCCCCGCAGCCGATTACAGAGCATCCGGAGCTCCTCACCCGGTCCTGCAGCATAGATAGGGCCACGATGCCCCCAAAGGGCCCTGAGGCAGGAAAGGGGAGTTCAGTCTAAGATGACCAAGCTCTCGGTTTGCCCCAACTCTAGTACTCAAAGTCCGGGTCACATCCAACCGTGGGTCACCCTTACTCCCGCCTTTGTTATGCCGGTTCCTAGCTGGACGACCCCGGCAAAGAACCTCACTCATTTATAGTAACATTTCTTTAGTGCATCACAGTTTGCAAAGGTTTTTCACACCCTCTGTCTAGCAAGAGCCTCAGTGAGAAGAGCTGGGCAAAGAGGGCAGAGCAGGTAGAAGTACTGCCCCATCTAACAGATAAGAAAACTGAGGACCACATGGGTAAAAACAACACACCAGAGTTACACTGCTGAGAAAGGACAGTCAACCAGTGACTTTCCAACTGTGCTCCAGAGCGCCCCCTGCTGCTGCTGCTGCTGCTAAGTCCCCCTAGTAGCCCTGATTCCTGGCTGGTTCACAGGAATCTGTGTTTTTCAAGTGAAGCTTAGAGGGTATGCCGTCAACAAGGGGCGGCGCTGGGGCTTGAACCCAAGTCTCCGAGTCGTCAAACTTGCCCTAATTCTCGGGGTCATTTTCCTTTAGTGCATTTGCACTAAAATAGTGCAGTGGTGCACTCTTGAAAAGGCTCGAGTGCATGGTAACCTTTCCCCCCTAAGGATAGCTGTGCAACATTTATACAAACTCATCAACTGGGCAGGGGGTCCAAGAAGCAAAACAGGAGGCTTTGGAGGAGGCAGGCACATGAGAGGAAAAGCTTTGATCCTGCTCAATGATTCCCAGATTTCAAACACTCAAGCCCCAACTTCATAAGTTTTGCCCATATATGTGCACTACCTTAGCAGTGTGCTAGTGTTTACTTAGCTTTAGTATTAAGCATTTACTTAATATTTTCCTTTAAACTGATTCACTAGTTTTAAACTTACGTAAATTTTTGGATTTTACATCATGAAGTAGCTGGAAAACCCACATCATTTGAAGCCATCTACTAAAATATAAATGTATAACTTTTTTTTAAGAGGTTTTGAAGCCAACTAAAATCATCTCAAGAAACTGCCATTGGTAGCAAAACCACGCTTGGGAAGACATTGGCTTAGCAGTGGTGCTAATTAATTGTGTGTAGGTGAAAGCTTTGAAGAAGGAAATGGCAACCCACTCCAGTACTCTTGCCTGGAAAATCCCATGGATGGAGAAGCCTGGTAGGCTACAGTCCATGGGATCTCAAAGAGTCAGACATGACTGAGCGACTTCACTTTCACTTTCAGTTGAAGGCTTAGACAGAAAGAGAAGCCAGATTGCAAAACAGGAAAGATAAAAATGTTCCTAAAATTGTCATGATTTTTCAGGACATTGAGGAACCATTTTGAAAGGGATTGGTCTTTATAAATATTTCCCTTTCCCCCAGTCCATTGTGTGTCAGTTTTCAGATTCGACCAACAGTTGAGGGGCATCCACACCAAGTTGGGTTATATGAATTGGCAAATGGATTGTAGTATCCCCATCTTACAGATGAGAAGAGTGAGGCTCTGAGACTAACTTGCATGGTATCACAGGCTGGTCAGAGGCGGTGCTGTTGGCCTGACTCCTGCTGCAGTGCTTCTTTCTCTCTTTACTACCCCAGTCCCTGAAGCCAAGATAACTGGCCCACAGGGACACTTGCAGTCAGCCAAGTTCAAGATCTGATCTTTGCACTGCTGTGGCCTCCCAAGTCCCTTCATGGCTCTGCATCTCCTCTGTAGAGAGGAACCTCATGCCCCCCACGGTTCCAAGGTCAACAGCATCAGAGGGGTCTGATCCATGTCATCCATCTAAACATCCAGTTGTCAAGCCTGAATGGCAGGCAGACAGCCCCACACAACCTACAGCCTATGGAGCGGGAATGGCACATCAGACACTGACAGTATTATGTTCATTCAAAAGACTCAGACAGGACGTCCCTGGTGGTCCAGGGTTAAGAAGCTGGCTTGCTACTGTATAGCACAAAGAACTATAGTCAATATCTTATAATAACCTATAGTGGGAAATAACTTCAAAAATAATGCATGTGTATAACTGAATCACACAAAAAAGAAACCTACTTTTAAAATTTAGTTATGTTTATCTCTTTGCCAGTTTTTCTAAATGTCCTATGGACATTAATAACAGCATATGAGATACGAAAGTTTAAATATATTTGTGTAGGCTATAAGATTTATACAAACTAGTATAAATGGAAATCTATCATATTTTAGTTGTTAATAACATCATTCAAGATGATGCTCCTATTCTTATTTTTTCTGCACTTGATAAAATATTCTGAGAAAGATGTTAACATATCTCACTATTATATATTTTTTTCTTTTCCCTTCTATTTCTTCTGATTTTTGCTTTATATATCTTAGTTTCTTTATGTTAAGTGTCTAATGGTTTATGATGTCTATCTTCTTTGTGCATTGTACCTTTTTTCATTAAAAATATTCATCTTTGTTTCATTTAACAATAAATTAAATTTAAGAAAAGAATCTGACTTGCAATGCAGCAGATACGGGTTGGACCCCTGGTTTGGGAAGATCCCACACGCTGGGGAGCGGCTAAGCCCTCATGCAGCAACTGCTGAAGCCCGAGCGCACCCCATACTCTGCAACAAGAGAAGCCACAACAATGAGAAGCACGCACCCCGCAACTAGAGAAAGCCCATGCGCCGCAACGAAGACCCAGCACAGCCAAAAATAAAAAATAAATATATATATTTTAAAATGACTCAAACAGAAATGTCCAGCAAAATTCTGATGGTTATGGTTTTCAGAGTGCCAGCCTCTGAGATGGGGAGGGTTATGTTGCCAGTGGGTTGGGGAAAAGACACCATGGGAGAGACGTAGGCAAACGGCTGGGCCTTCTTTCTCGTCTTCTCCCATCTCCACTTCAGGGTCTGGGGCAGTGTGAGCATGAGGAGGGTAAGGGAGACAGATCTAAAATGCCCATGCACCCGAGTTCTGCCCTTGTGAGTGGCACATCAAAGAGGGCCACCCACCCATTACCAGAACTGATGCTGAGCCAGTTTCTGGTTAAGAGGCAACAACTACATTTCCTGTCTCATGGGACCCTTTCCCTGGGGTCCCTGGGCCATCAGGTGAGGAGTCCAGCTCCTCTTCTGGAGAGAACAGATGGAGAGACCCTGAAAGTGCCTGGAGGAGAAGGCATGGCTGGGCCTGGCTTCCAGAGTCTTTCAGAGCCTTCCAGACATCCCTGCTGAGGGATGGACATGTGAGTGAAACCACCTTGGACCCTCCAGCCACCAGCCAAGTGCCACCAGGAGACCCCAAGCAAAGCACTAAAACGCCTGGCCATAAAATCTCTTGATATAATAAGCTGTCTGTTGCTTTAAGCCGGGGAGGTTAGGGGAAGCCTGTTAGGCAGCGTCAACACAGAACACTCAGTGTTCTGCAGTAGAAGGAGCCTGGGATACCAAGTGGGACACATCTTCTAGCTGAGATGCACTCTGCTTCGGTTTCCCTCGGCTGTAAAGCGGGCAGAATAAAACCGCCCATGTTTTCAGTGACAGTTCAGTGAGCTGACCTGCAAATGTAGCAGCGATGTAGGCAATGTCCACTCCCGGAAAAGGGACCACATGGCCCTTGTAGGTGGGGTCTCTGACACTGGACTCGGAGCCTGGCCACAGGAGCACAGCCCCTCGCAAGGAGCGGCCTGCAATCGGCTGGCTTTGCTGAGTGGCAGGTCTCAGGCAAAAGGTGAATTTTGAATCATGCTGCTAGTGAAAGCATCCTGGGAGGGTCTGGGGTTCTTGACTTCCCACCCAGCTCCTGCCTTGCCCCGGGGAGGGACACTCACCTGCTTTAGCCAGACGTTGGTAGTCATCATCTGGTTCTTCTCATCCTGACCAGTAGCGGAAGAGAAAGCAGTTAGACTGAGGAGCCAGCCCCAGAAAACAGGGCAGAGTGGGAGGAGCTGATTCAGGACCCCACTCACCAAAGAAGCTTTGGCATGACACCCCAAGTCCAGCCCACCCTCCACCCCTCCTGGTACTGCCCTCTTCACTCTGATTCTTCAGGATCACACAGGACCCTGGGGCCTCTGGGCTTATGTCAGGTGACACAAGTCGGGCATTCAGAAAACCCACTGCTGCCAATCAACGCCCTCCCTGGAGGGGCTCCAGGGCTGAGAGTGGGAGGGAGACAACACCTTTGACATTGAAGGGTGATGCTCTGACTGAGGTGGGCTGGGAGGGCTGGAGATGGGAAGGAACAGAGGAGCCCTGGAAAGGGGTCCATGTCCGGGGCTGATCCCAAGGGGGAAGGATGGTAGGACAGACGCACCACATCGATGAGCTGGGCGATAGACAGCCCGAAGCGCACGATCACCACGTCTGAGGTGTTGGGCACTGGCCTCGCCCAGCGGTTGTAGCCCCTAAAGAGGTGTTTGAAGAGGCGGTCCTCAGCTTGGGTGTGGGGGGCCCTCTCCGAGGATACTGTTGGACAGGAGGGGAGATGAGGGTTTCCAGGAGTCCGTGGTGCTGGGCGCTTGGCTCCCTCTCCCATCCAACCAGAGCCACTCAGCCTCACTGAACCTTAGTTTCCTTATCTGCAAAATGGGCACACTAATCCAGTACCTATGCAAAACACTGCTGAGAATGAAATATAATAACGTCTGTTTGAGCTTACAAAGCAGCCGATCAGTGCATAGTCGGCACTCAAGCAATATCAGTTACTCTGTGACTATTGGGGAAGGACTGGTGCTGAAGCTGAAGCTCCAGTACTTTGGCCACCTAATGCAAAGAGCTGACTCATTGGAAAAGACCCTGATGCTGGAAAAGATTGAGGGCAGGAGAAGAAGGGGGCAGCAGAGCATGAGATGATTAAATGGCATCATTGACTCAATGGACATGAGATTGAGATGGTGAAGGAGATGGTGAAGGACAGAAGCCTGGCGTGCCAAAGTCAATGAGGTCACAAAGAGTCAGACACAACTTAGCAACTGAACTTAGCAACAGTGGATAAGGGGGGAAAACAAGTGCTCAGAGGGGTGCAGAGCAGTGGGAAGAAGTCAGACAGAGGGACAAGATTAAGCCTGAAACTGAGGAGACCCAAGGGACAGCAAACTGTGAGAAGCACCTGATTGTGTGGGGTGAGCTGGCCCCTGGAGCTTTCACTCCCATCCTCTTATAAGAAACCTCTAATGCTAACCATGAAATTCTCTGCCACTCGGAGAATCTTCCCTGTTTTTCCTCAAACCACTGGTATCCGCTCCTTCTCATCAGCTAGGCAAAGTGTCCCCAGATTGTCTGATGGAATCACCCTTGTCTGGTTTCACCCTGTTCTGCAAACAGCTTCACCTCCTCAGGATTTTCCTGCTGAGCAGGTCGAGAACCAGTGCTCAAAAATTCAAAACACCGACAGCACCTGCCATGTGTGTTTCTCAGGTGTGAGTCACTAGCCTTCGTTCCTTCACACGCCCAAGATCCCTGGGAGGGTCACAGCACAGTTTGCAATCTGCAGCTGGGGAGTACTGGGCTTGGGAGGCTCAGATGCCACAGCAAGCGCCCCCTACCTTCCCGCGATGGAACAGCTACCCCCTACCCCGACCTCGAGGCTCTGGCGGGCCACCACCAGCCCACTTGCATCAGTTTCAACCCAAGGCATGTGCGCTCACACGTGTGACAGGATGCCCTGGGGACCGCCCCCGCTCACCTGCCGGGATCAGAAGAAGCCACCAGAGTCCGAGCTTTGTCTTGAACGGGAGCACAAGCCGGGAGGGACCCATGGCTTCAGAGGCGGGGTCTGGCTGCTGCTGGACTTCAGAAGGAAGGCCGGCTTGGGGCTGACTGTGGGTTGAAGCTGGGACCACTCCCCCAACAGGGCATGGGGAGCTAGCACAGCAGAACTCCCTGGGGGATTCCGAGGGGCTTCCCTCTCACCTTAGAACCTGAGTGAGACCAGCAAAGTGTTCTTAGGGTGATGCCTCCTTGACACAAGAAGGCATCACCTCCAGTGCCTCACACCTTTGACCTCATTTGGACTTCCCATCATTCCTAGGAAGGTAAGGGGAAGGGGATAGTATTGTCCTTTTTATTTAAATTAAAAATACTGCTGATCAGAAAAATGGACTAATTTGCCCAAGGTCACATAGTTATTGATGCTTTTGAATTGTGGTGCTGGAGAAGACTCTTGAGAGTCCCTTGGACTGCAAGGAGATCAAACCAGCCTATCTTAAAGGAAATAAACTCTAAATATTCACTGAAAGGACTGATGCTGAAGCTGAAGCTCCAATACTTTGGCCACCTGAGGCGAATAGCTGACTCACTGGAAAAGACCCTGAGGCTGGAAAAGACTGAAGCAAAAGGAGAAGGAGGCGGAAGAGGGTGAGATGGTTAGATAGCCTCTCTCACTCGATGGACATGAGTTTGAGCAGACTCCGGGAGATAGTAGAGGACAGGGAAGCCTGGTGTGCTGCAGCTCACGAGGTCGCCAAGAGTCAGACACAACTTAGCAAGTGAACAACAGCAACACAGTCAACACAAGATGAAGTTGGAATTCAGGCTCACACCTCAGCTTCTCGACTATGACGTGCTCTAGTGCTGCTCAGTGGTGGCAACTAGAAAGATAATTTTGGGTACTGGCCTGCGTTTTGTAGGTTGTGACTGTCATTGCTCTGCCACAATCACAACTAAGATCTGTGACAGACAGGTGGTGACAAGGCCCAGGTGCCCCACACCAAAGCCAGTCTCGCCTAAATCCAAAGTTGTAGGAGGTTGCTCCGTGCACAGCTTCATTCCCTTCTCCTTCCAACCAGTATCATGGCTGCAGATCCCAAGATTATAATCTGTTTCACCTTCCAACCAAGGGCACTAAATAGAAGCATGTTTTTTTTCCCCACTCGTGAGAATAGGGGGAAAAGAAGTAGAAATCAAGGCATGCTGAACTTGCATCATATAAAGATTCAACCAGAGACATCCGGGACCCTCTGGAAGAATGTGCAAATGAGATTCAGTAGACTAGGGTGGACATATTCCTGCAAGAAGACTCACCCTTGCATATCTTGTAATTAGTCCACTATGATAATTTAATTAATTTGTCACTAGAAACCAAAGGAGAAGCTGTTCCAGGTAATTAGCAGTAATTAGAGTAAACTTCCACCTCTTGTTAGAAAGATATGAAAAGAGAAAGAGCCCCAAACCCTTTTATCTTCTACATGCCTGGATTGGCAGGTTGGAGGGCAGTGCCTGCGGGGTGATGACCCTGTTTGTAAGGTGGGTCTGGACAAAGGGGGTGCACATGGAAAGCTATACGAGAAGTGTTGCATAAATAAAGGACTCAAGGCTTCTGTGTGGCTCAGCTGGTAAAGGATTTGCCTGCACTGCAGGAGACCTGAATTTGATCGGGTCGGAAAGATCCCCTGGAGAAGGGAATGGCTACCCACTTCAGTATCCTTGCCTGGAGAACTCCATGGACAGAGGAGACTGGCGGACTACAGTCTATGCGGGTTGCAAAGAGTCAGACATGATGGAGTGACTAACACTTTCACTTTCATTTCAAAGGGCTCAGACACGCTCACTGGGTTTGCATTGCCGTGATGTACCAGGGTCACTAGAGCTCCCCACCCCCCAACTCAAGTCAGCCTCTCTTGCCCACGTCCTGAACCCTGATTCCACTGAAGTTAAGGTGGTGTGCACTGACTTCTTTGTCCATCTTCCCACGGCAGCTGGTTTTCAACTTCTCACACTGTTCTGCTCTTTTCACAAGGCCCACCTTCTCCATAAAACCTGCTTGCATCTCGCCGAGCCCTGTCTGTTACCCGGCACATCCCCAGGCATGGGAGAAATTGTTCTCCTGTAACTGTCAGTATCCCAGAGAAAGTCCCTTGATTAGAGGAAATAATAGTGTTTCTTCTTCCAAATCACTTCATCAGAACTGCTTAGGCAGTGATAGAGAGAGCCTATTTCTAGCTTTCTTATGATCGGCTCAATACATTGATTAATCACAGAAGCTTAATCTCTCAAGGTTGGATGGAATCTTAAAGGTCATCTGGATTACCACACCAGCTGGTCATTTTCCTGGTCATTTTCTTCTACAAATTCCAGCCTCAGGGGGGGGAAAAAAAAACAGCAATGATAGAACTTGCCACCCTCCAAGTCAATGAATAGCATGGATGTCTGTTAGCCTTTATTCAAGGGTATGGAATACTGAGTTAATAAATAAATGACAAAAGAGGAATAGTGATATTAAAGAAACAGAAGCAGATTCAATAAAGTAAAGCCAATAATGCCTGAGATGGAGCTACCTTCACAGTGAGAGGAGGTGACTGTCACTGGACTTTTACAACCCCAGCAGGGACAACCAAAAAACTAAAATTTTTCTAGAGGCAGGCATCTTCCAGAAGTCTGACATACACCCACCCCCACCACAAGTACCCAGAAGCTGCTGATCCTCTCATATTCCTTTGAATCACCCACTTAATGTCCACATACCCATCAAGTCACCAATACCAGTGGCGGGGGGGGGGCACCTTTCTTACCTGTGACCACCGAAGACAAGCCATTCAACAAACCAGCCCGGTTTGGAGGTCCTGATCAGCTGGCAAAGGCTCCCCCCTCCACCCCAAGAATAGAAAGACAGGCACAAACCAAGGCTAGGTGACTTCTCTTCCTGGTCAGACAGATGCTGGGGCAGGACTCGCCTTGGTGCGTGAGAAAGGTTTGACTCTGACAGGCAGCTTGGCTTCCTGGGGAGGGCTGGGCAAGTTCTGAAGTCAGGCTGCTGTTTCCAGGCTCTCACCTCTGGAGGCAGAGAAGCTGCACATTTAAGTCCTACCGAAGAGCCTGGCATGGAGGCTTCTGCAGGTGAGAGTCAGGCGGGTCCAAGGGAGGGATCGCCAGTTGGCAAGCATACAGATTCATGCTCGTATTCTGTCTCTCTCTCTCTCTCTTATATACACACACACTCTGGAGGGGAGGAGGAGGAGCCTCTGAATTTCCAGTGCGTGTCCAGTGGGGACCGACAGCAGATTGCTCGCCCTCTGCGTGGTTACCAGGATGCTTCGTTCTTTGCTCTGAATGATTCTGTGCTTCAGGATCACTTCCTGGGCCCCTGACCCTCACCCATAGATGGGGAACCTCCTGGGTCCATCTGTCAATACAGCAGTGCAGTTCTGAGTAAAGCAGGACCACGGAGAGAGCTGCAGGTCAGCAACTTGCCGTCCTCTCCTTCCCCTCCCCTGCTAGGAACCCCCACCCCCGCCCCGCCTCCTCCCTGCATCCAGCCTCCTGCGGGACCCCGGGGTGACTCATGCTGAGACCTGGTTTGGCTACAGCTTTCCTGTCTCCTCCTCAGCCCCCTTGCCAGTGACCTTGCCTTCAATTTCCCAGACAAGTAAGGTCACCTGACTTCAGACCAGAAACTGACCCCTTGCCGCCTCCTGGACCACATCAAACCAGGACTCCTGCTCCTCTTGCCGTGTATGGTGTATGGTGGAGCTTGGCCGTGGGGTTCTGACAGCAACTCCATCTATCAAACTTCCCCAGGCTTCCTCATCTCTTCTTCTCCTCCTTGTTCCTGCCTCTCAGCCCATAAGGAAGCTCATCCTCCATCCTAAATACACCCTTTGGGGTCTGCTCCCTGCTGTCTCATCTCCCACATATTGTTAAAAGCCAAGGACCCAGCACATGACTGCCAAGGTTTAGCTTCTAGTTCTGTTCCCTAAAAGCTGTATGATTTTGGGCAGGTCTCTAGTAGAGCTTTCTGTGCCTCAGTTTCCTCATGTGTGAAAGGAGGATGGAACAACAGGCTGGTTCCAAATAGGAAAGTACGTCAAGGCTGTATATTGTCACCCTGCTTATTTAACTTATATGCTGAGTACATCATGAGAAACGCTGGGCTGAAGGAAGCACAAGCTGGAATCAAGATTGCTGGGAGAAATATCAATAACCTCAGATATGCAGACAACACCACCCTTATGGCAGAAAGTGAAGAGGAACTAAAAAGCCTCTTGATGAAAGTGAAGGAGGAGTGTGAAAAAGTTGGCTTAAAGCTCAACATTCAGAAAACTAAGATCATGGCATCTGGTCCCATCACTTCATGGGAAATAGATGGGGAAACAGTGGAAAGAGTATCAGACTTTATTTTGGGGGGCTCCAAAATCACTACAGATGGTAATTGCAGCCATGAAATTAAAAGACACTTACTCCTTGGAAGGAAAGTTATGACCAACCTGGATAGCATATTTAAAAGCAGAGACATTACTTTGCCAAAAAAGGTCCATCTAGTCAAGGCTATGGTTTTTCCAGTGGTCATGTATGGATGTGAGAGTTGGACGGTGAAGACAGCTGAGCGCTGAAGAATTGATGCTTTTGAACTGTGGTGTTGGAGAAGACTCTTGAGAGTCCCTTGGACAGCAAGGAGATCCAACCAGTCCATCCTAAAGGAGATCAGTCCTGGGTGTTCATTGGAAGGACTGATGCTGAAGCTGAAATTCCAATACTCTGGCCACCTCATGTGAAGAGTTGACTCATTGGGAAAGACCCTAATGCTGGAAAGGATTGGGGGCAGGAGGAGAAGGGGATGACAGAGGATGAGATGGCTGGATGGCATTGCCGACTCGATGAACATGGGTTTGGGTGGATGCCAGGGAGTTGGTGATGGACAGGGAGGCCTGGCGTACTGTGATTCATGGGGTCGCGAAGAGTTGGACATGACTGAACGACTGAACTGAACTGAAAGGAGGATGTGAATACTGGTTCCACTGAATAAGTGTGTGATGACGAGTAAAGGAGTTAGTATAAATAAAGGGCTTAGAAAGTGGAAGTTATACATGATACATATATGTAGATATATAAATATACATGTGATACATATGTGTGATATATACAAATATGGGAGCCCTGGTGACTTAGCAGTAAAAAATCTGCCTGCAATGCAGGAAATATGGGCTCCATCCCTGGCTTGGAAAGATCCCCTGGAGGAGGGAATTGCAACCCACTCGTCTTCTTACCTGGAGAATCCCATGGACAGAGGATCCTGGCGGGTTACAGTCCATGGGATCGCAAAGAGTTGAACACAACTGAAATGACTGAGCACTCATGCACACACATATGCAAATGTGATACACAAGAGTGTATATTTACATATGTGTAGATGATAGGTTCTCTTTTGACAAAAAGATAATAACCCATAAAATACAAAAAATTTAACCACCCGTATTCCCACTATCCAGAATTAATAAATGTTAATATTTTACCATATGTACTTTCACATTGATATATGTGGATATTTCTGTGTGCATAAACTATTAAAGGCATAAAGAGAGAAAGATGAAGGAAGGAAGGAAAGGGGAAAACAATCATTGATTGTATCAATCACGGTTTTTGGTTTGAGCAATAAAAAAATCTATTGATTAAGTAGAAAGCAATTTTATTAAGGGCAACGGGAAGTCCACGGGTGCACTTACAAAGAGAGAGAAACCCGTTGGGACGCAGGTGAGAGTGAGGGAAATGCCAGTCGGACTAGAGCCGGAGTCACAAGCCGTGCCCTACGCAGGGGGCCCTGATGCCACAGGACCGGAAGTGAAGGCTTGCACCGTCTGTCACGGGTTCTGTGTCACCGCTGTCCCTGGAAACCAGCCCTCCCGCTGCTGCCAGAGTTGCTTCTCCTCCCTCCCTGCTTCTCTGTGTCACTGGCTCCCAAGACAAAGGTCAGGACAGATGCATCTGATGAAACTAGTGCTGGTCCACTCTCTGTATGAAGCCTGAGGAAGCAGGAATCTGGTGTTTTGAGCTTCTATGTGGAAGGTGGACTCTACCTCCTTCAAGGGGGAATATTTCACAGAATATAGTAACCTACTAGTTGCAAACTTTCAAAGATGTGAACATGCATCTGGTTCCTGCAAAGAACCAGAACCTATGGCATCAACATCAAGTGTGAGTGAAATCACAGCTTGCCCTCCGTCTTCTGTGGCTGATAATTCTTCAGCTCTACCATCGACCACCTCCGCTCCCCCTTCCAGCCAGTAACTCTTCTTGCCTGTTCACTTGATGCCAGACTCTGTATGCCAGCTGTCGCAGTGGACTCCTGTGCTTTTCAAGGTACTGTACTGAAAGATTCATAATGTTTTCTTTACTTCTGTGTTTATTTTTTTATGTATTATTCGTGTGAAAAGTATTATAAACCTATTACAATACAGTACTATATAGCCAATTATGTTAGTTGGGTACTCAGGCTAACTTGTTGGATTTACAAACATGCCAGACTTACGAATGCACTTTCAGAACAGAACTCATTTGTATGTAGGGGGCTTTAGTGTATTAGAAAGCAGTTTAAATGCTGGGAAGCTCCCCCAAATCAAGCACATTGGCTCTTACAGAAAAAAAAAAAAAAAGAAGTTGACACACCCAAGTTTCTTTTGTAATTACACTTTGAAAAAATACATACATCTACATATCCTGTTCTAAAATGTATACTCAGAATTTGTTTTAATCAGGTATGGTAAGACAGGCAGACATGTGAATGATTTCATGGAGGAAGAAATTCATATGCACAGATCCCCAGAAGCAGGAATCATGGCATGTAAGGTAGGAACACTTGGGGAAGCACTTGGGCCAGACAGGGCCGAAAGGGCAGTGGGGAAAGCATGTCCCGGAGTGTGTACTGGAGCCTCTGTAGGGGACCCACGGCAGGACAGAGTAAGCAGCCTAGGATTGGAGGTTTGGGGTGTGACTGCATCTCCTCCCAGGTTTGTCCTTTGAACCTGCCTGCTGGGGCATGTGGGGACCCGACCCCCTTGTTCAAGTCTAGAGGCAGTGAGAGGTGGTTAGGGGAGGGGAGGAAGCTAACTTACCTGGTCTGCGATAAATCTTTCAGATGGAGAGGGATAGGGAGCTGGGGAAATGAGTGAAATAGGTAAAGGACACTAAGAGGTATAACTCCCAGTTACAAAATAAGTGAGTCCGGGAAATGAAATGCACAGTGGGGACTAGAGTCAATAACACTGTGATAATCTGGTAGGGTGACAGAGGATTAACTAGACTATGGTGGTCCCTTTGTAGTGCATAGAAATATCGAATCACTGTGTTGTGCAGATGGAATTAACAGGGTATTGGAGGTCAATTATACTTCAATGAAAAATTTTAAGATTAAAGAATAAAAATCCTTAGGTGAGTCTGTTGCAAGAATTTTTTTTTCCATTTATTTTTATTAATTGGAGGCTAATTACTTTACATCATTACAGTAGTTTTTGTCATACATTGAAATGAATTAGCCATGGATTTACATGTATTCCCCATCCCGGTCCCCCCTCCCACCTCCCTCTCCACCCCATCCCTCTGGGTCTTCCCAGTGCACCAGGCCCGAGCACTTGTCTCATGCACCCAACCTGGGCTGGTGATCTCTTTCACCCTAGATAATATACATGTTTTGATGCTGTTCTCTTGAAACATCCCACCCTCGCCTTCTCCCAGAGTCCACAAGTCTGTTCTATACATCTGAGTCTCTTCTTCTGTTTTGCATATAGGGTTATCGTTACCATCTTTCTAAATTCCATATATATGTGTTAGTATACTGTAATGGTCTTTATCTTTCTGGCTTACTTCGCTCTGTATAATGGGCTCCAGTTTCATCCATCTCATTAGAACTGATTCAAATGAATTCTTTTTAATGGCTGAGTAATATTCCATGGTGTATATGTACCACAGCTTCCTTATCCATTCATCTGCTGATGGGCATCTGGGTTGCTTCCATGTCCTGGCTATGATAAACAGTGCTGCAATGAACATTGGGGTGCACGTGTCTCTTTCAGATCTGGTTTCCTTGGTGTGTATGCCCAGAAGTGGGATTGCTGGGTCATATGGCAGTTCTATTTCCAGCTTTTTAAGAAATCTCCACACTGTTTTCCATAGTGGCTGTACTAATTTGCATTCCCACCAACAGTGTAAGAGGGTTCCCTTTTCTCCACACCCTCTCCAGCATTTATTGCTTGTAGACTTTTGGATAGCAGCCATCCTGACTGGCGTATAATGGTACCTCATTGTGGTTTTGATTTGCATTTCTCTGATAATGAGTGATGTTGAGCATCTTTTCATGTGTTTGTTAGCCATCTGTATGTCTTCCTTGGAGAAATGTCTGTTGAGTTCTTTGGCCCATTTTTTGATTGGGTCATTTATTTTTCTGGAGTTGAGCTGGAGGAGTTGCTTGTATATTTTTGAGATTAATCCTTTGCCTGTTGCTTCGTTTGCTATTATTTTCTCCCAATCTGAGGGCTGTCTTTTCACCTTGCTTATAGTTTCCTTTGTTGTGCAAAAGCTTTTAAGTTTCATTAGGTCCCTTTTGTTTATTTTTGCTTTTATTTCTAAAATTCTGGGATGTGGGTCATAGAGGATCCTGCTGTGATTTATGTCAGAGAGTGTTTTGCCTATGTTCTCCTCTAGGAGTTTGATAGTTTCTGGTCTTACATTTAGATCTTTAATCCATTTTGAGTTTATTTTTGTGTATGGTGTTAGAAAGTGTTCTAGTTTCATTCTTTTACAGGTGGTTGACCAGTTTTCCCAGCACCACTTGTTAAAGAGGTTATCTTTTTTCCATTGTATATCCTTGCCTCCTTTGTCGAATATAAGGTGACCATAGGTTCGTGGATTTATCTCTGGGCTTTCTATTCTGTTCCATTGATCTATATTTCTGTCTTTGTGCCAGTACCATACTGTCTTGATGACTGTGGCTTTGTAGTAGAGTCTGAAGTCAGGCAGATTGATTCCTCCAGTTCCATTCTTCTTTCTCAGGATTACTTTGGCTATTCGAGGTGTTTTGTATTTCCATACAAATTGTGAAATTATTTGTTCTAGTTCTGTGAAAAATACCGTTGGTAGTTTGATAGGGATTGCATTGAATCTATAGATTGCTTTGGGTAGTATAGCCATTTTGACAATATTGATTCTTCCAATCCATGAACACGGTATATTTCTCCATCTGTTTGTGTCCTCTTTGATTTCTTTCATCAGTGTTTTATAGTTTTCTATGTATAGGTCTTTTGTTTCTTTAGGTAGATATACTCCTAAGTATTTTATTCTTTTTGTTGCAATGGTGAATGGTATTGTTTCCTTAATTTCTCTTTCTATTTTCTCATTGTTAGTGTGTAGGAATGCAAGAGATTTCTGTGTGTTGATTTTATATCCTGCAACTTTACTGTATTCATTGATTAGCTCTAGTAATTTTCTGGTAGAGTCTTTAGGGTTTTCTATGTAGAGGATCATGTCATCTGCAAACAGAGAGAGTTTCACTTCTTCTTTTCCTATCTGGATTCCTTTTATTTCTTTTTCTGCCCTGATTGCTGTGGCCAAAACTTCCAAAACTATGTTGAATAGTAGTGGTGAGAGTGGGCACCCTTGTCTTGTTCCTGATTTCAGGGGAAATGCTTTCAATTTTTCACCATTGAGGGTGATGCTTGCTGTGGGTTTGTCATATATAGCTTTTATTATGTTGAGGTATGTTCCTTCTATTCCTGCTTTCTGGAGAGTTTTAATCATAAATGGATGTTGAATTTTGTCAAAGGCTTTTTCTGCATCTATTGAGATAATCATATGGTTTTTATCTTTCAATTTGTTAATGTGGTGTATTACATTGATTGACTTGCGGATATTAAAGAATCCTTGCATTCCTGGGATAAAGCCCACTTGGTCATGATGTATGATTTTTTTAATATGTTGTTGGATTCTGTTTGCTAGAATTTTGTTAAGGATTTTTGCATCTATGTTCATCAGTGATATTGGCCTGTAGTTTTCTTTTTTTGTGGCATCTTTGTCTGGTTTTGGAATTAGGGTGATGGTGGCCTCATAGAATGAGTTTGGAAGTTTACCTTCTTCCGCAATTTTCTGGAAGAGTTTGAGTAAGATAGGTGTTAGCTCTTCTCTAAATTTTTGGTAGAATTCAGCTGTGAAGCCATCTGGTCCTGGGCTTTTGTTTGCTGGAAGATTTCTGATTACAGTTTCGATTTCCTTGCTTGTGATGTTTTGTTAAGATCTTCTATTTCTTTCCCGGTTCAATTTTGGAAGTTATACTTCTCTAAGAACTTGTCCATTTCTTCCCAAATTGTCCATTTTATTGGCATAGAGCTGCTGGGAGTAGTCTCTTATGATCCTTTGTATTTCAGTGTTGTCTGTTGTGATCTCTCCATTTTCATTTCTAATTTTGTTAATTTGGTTCTTCTCCCTTTGTTTCTTAATGAGTCTTGCTAATGGTTTGTCAATTTTGTTTTTTTTTTCAAAAAACCAGCTTTTAGCTTTGTTAATTTTTGCTATGATCTCTTTAGTTTCTTTTGCATTTATTTCTGCCCTAATTTTTAAGATTTTTTTTCCTTCTACTAACCCTGGGGTTCTTCATTTCTTCTTTTTCTAGTTGCTTTAGGTGTAAAGTTTGGTTATTTATTTGACTTTTTTCTTGTTTCTTGAGGTAGCCTTATTATAATTTCCCCCTTTCACTGCTTTTCAGTGTC